>NC_046313.1:118435125-118735125 GCF_009819535.1 Lacerta agilis | reverse complement strand
TTGCTTTAGAAACAATGCATAACAACTGTGTGGATAGAATAAAACACAATACAAGAAGGCCGTCTAGGACAGAGAGCTTTTCATCATGTGGGGAAAAGTTGTCGAAACAAAAATGTTTTTCCAGGAAGCACAGATATTGCTAAATTATTGGAAATGCTTCTAAATTAATGTCTGTATGACAATGTCTGTATGACTAGGGGTGTAAGGAGGCAGAAATTTCTGTTTCATCCTTTGATTGTTGCAATCAGCGCTACTTCTGTTTGGCTGCTTCTGTATGTTGCTCTTAAATTGTTTTCTAAAAATTGAGTAACATAGCTGTTGGTGCCACATTCGCTATTCTTGTCCCCAAGAGCACTAAAAACCCAGATACTCATTAGGGCATATATGTTAGGGTGCCAACAAGTTGGCGTGCTGAAGTGCAGCAGTCAGTCAGATAAGCCGAGGTCGAACAGTCCGGGTCAGAAGCCAGCTGAAGTCAGGTATCAGTACGGGGTCAGGAGAAGCCGAAGTCGGAAACAGTCCAAGTCAGGAACCAGCCAAGTCAGTCAGGGAAAAGCCAGGAGTCAGGAACAAGCCAGAACAACCACACACTCAGCACAGCAGTTGCAGGTGCTAGCGAAAGGAGCAGCCGGCCTTTCTTAAGTAGCCGGCCTGTAACCATGTCTCTTGCGAGTTGCACCTGCCTCCAATTGTTCCCTGCGTCTCTCAGCTCTACGCTCTACAGCTGAGAGGGGAGGGGCCCTGCCAGTTTCTCTCCTCACAAGGGCCTGATTCTGGCTCGACTTCTTCCTCCTCCTGTTCTGGTCTTTCCCCGGGGGGGGGGGGCTTGCCACCACTCCTCCTCATCTGGCTCAACCCTGACAATATACACTAGCTGAGTTTTACACTTGCCAAACTTCATGGGAGCTCAAAGGGAGCAGGGCTGAGAGGTCTAATATGCTTTCTATATCCTGGTGCTTCCCTTGTCATTCCAGCTTCACCCTTTCTTGAGAGCAATCCGGTTTTCTAATACCTCAATGGGCGAACTGTATTTGAACGAGAATGGGGAGCTGCCCAGCAATTACGATATTGTGAACTGGGTGATGTTTCCCAACGAGTCTAATGCCAGAGTGAAAGTTGGAAGTATAGAGAGAGAGACACCCGCTGACATAAAGTTCAAGATTGACCCCGAAGCTATTGTGTGGCCCCAACGGTTTAACAAGGTAGGGGATACTTTATTCTATGTGGCACCTGTTGTTGCTGTTGTTGTTCAGTCGTTCAGTTGTGTCCGACTCTTCGTGACCCCATGGACCAGAGCACGCCAGGCACGCCTATCCTTCACTGCCTCTTGCAGTTTGGCCAAACTCATGTTAGTAGCTTCGAGGACACTGTCCAACCATCTCATCCTCTGTTGTCCCCTTCTCCTTGTGCCCTCCATCTTTCCCAACATCAGGGTCTTTTCTAGGGAGTCTTCTCTTCTCATGAGGTGGCCAAAGTACTGGAGCCTCAACTTCAGGATCTGTCCTTCTAGTGAGCACTCAGGGCTGATTTCTTTGAGAATGGATAGGTTTGATCTTTTTGCAGTCCACGGGACTCTCAAGAGTCTCCTCCAGCACCATAATTCAAAAGCATCAATTCTTCGGCGATCAGCCTTCTTTATGGTCCAGCTCTCACTTCCGTACATTCTTACCTGTTAAGATGTAGTAATTCATTGAGAACTGCAAATGGGACTACTGACGGAGGAAGCCGCTTGGCCGCCCGGGGCGAAAAACCGGGGGGGGGGGATGGTTTCACTCTGTGGTGCACATGCGCAGTGTACCCGTATGCATCATGATGCTGTGCATGCGCGCTGCAGAAGAGCGCACGCCGCCGCCAGACGGGCCGCGGGGCAGGGTGGCCTCACTCCATGGCTTGATTGGGGCCCCAAACAGGCTGCGGGGCGAGGCTGCCTCGTTCTGTGACTTGCTCGGGGTTTGCTGGCGGCATGCGCTGCTCTGTGGCGGGCATGTGCAGCATCGCGCCGCATGTGTCGTACGCAGTACTGTGGAGCGGCGGCACCAGCAAACCCCAGGCAAGGCATCAGCATGCACCTTTTACTGAGCGGTGGGGCTCGGCTTGGGCGTCGTGGGGTGGGGGGCACGCCGAGTGTCGCCCCCCCTCCAGGGTGGAACTAGGGGCGCCCCGCCCTCAACCTTCCCCACCTTGCTACGCCACTGAATGGGACTTGATTGCAAACTTTTAAACACTTACCAGGGAGCAAGACTTACAGAATAGTGTACAACATGAGAGCAGTACCAAAGGGGTCTCCCGTTCATACAGTGAGCTTCTTATCCATTCAGAGTTGACAGCAACAGCAGTTAGCCATTGGCCCCAGCACCTCAGAAGGTTCCCTCACCAGCCTGGCTCAGCTCTGCTATCTTGACCATCCTCCTTTTCAGGACACTGGACAGATCCTTCAGCAACTGAGTGGCCACTGCTTTTGAGTAGGAACAATGTTTGGTTTCCATTCTCAGTGGCTGTCCCACTATGTTAAATTGCCCATAATGTAACCCCCCCGCCCTACAGAACTATGAAATGTTAGCCCACCCCCTAAATAAGGGGTAAAATACATGATAAGAATCAATCCACAAAAGTGCATCCCATTGAGATAGCTGTTCATCACCCAAGTTTTGTTTCGTAGTTGCTGTTATTCTTGGATTTGGATTTTGTGCTTTTTGTCCTGTATCTTGAGCATAGTAGGTGCTCCTCCACACTTTTGCTAGGCACAGTTACGAGAGTTTTTTTCATTTAAGAACCCACTGTTTACCGCTGAATCGCAACCAACGCCAGTCGGGTTTTCTGAGAATTGACTTTGCTCTGATTCTCAGTGGTAAACAGCACATTTTCTCAGGGAAAGGCAAATGAAAAGCTTCTCAGACCCATGCCTAGGAGGAACAGGACAAGCAGAAGAAAACATAGGAGAAGTGGAAGTGTGGATGAGCCCTAAGACATACAAAAGAAGAATAATAAATGTAGAAGCAAGCAAACAAACACACCAAAATAGTATGCATCAAAGGAAATTGCCTTGGGGTTCAGTGGAGCTCAGTGGGGATTGCCCTAGAGTTCAGCAGGATTCAGTACCAGGGTCCTTTCCAAACTCTAGGAACCAATTCTAGATACAGTACACACCTAACACTTCCCCCTCACTGCACCTTCTTGTATTACCAATTAGGCCGTGCCTCCCTCCAGGTGTACCGAAAGCTGTCGTCCTGGATATGCCAAGGCGGTTCAGGAAGGAGAGCCAGTTTGCTGCTATGCTTGTTCCCCATGTGCAGAAGGGACAATCTCCACTCGAAAAGGTGAGCGACTCCTTATCAAGGGCAGATGGCAGAGATTCATTCAGAGACAAACTCTGGGAGGGGCTGGGAGCTATTTCAGCATCAGCATCAACTTATTACATGTATCCCATCTAACTGGGTTGCCCCAGCCACTCTGGGTCACTAAACAGGGTTCCTGCTTTGGTTTTGTTTTGAATCACCTCCCACAAAATAAAATACTTTACCTGTGAAAGCCCAAGGTTAAGAGATGTGTCTTCAGCATGCAGAGAAAGATGTACGATGAAGACTCCAGATGCACCTCTGGAAAGAGGTCACAGTTTCAGTTTTCTCTTCCTCAGATGCAAGCCGCTGCACCAAATGTCTGGAAGATGAACATCCAAACAAGGACCAAGATCAATGCGTTCCAAAGATTATCACCTTCCTGGCCTATGAAGGGTATTTGGGGACCCTCCTGGCTACCTTTAGCCTACTCTTATCCTCAGCCACAGGCTTTATTTTGGGAATATTCATGAAATACAATGAAACTCCCATAGTCAAAGCCAACAACAGGGACCTTTCTTACATCCTCCTCGTCTCCCTCCTCTTCTCCTTTTTGTCCTCCTTCCTCTTCATTGGTAAGCCAAGGAAAACAACCTGCCTTCTCCGACAAACAGCTTTTAGCATCATCTTCTCATCTGCTGTCTCTTCTCTCTTAGCAAAAACCATCACTGTGGTTCTGGCCTTCCTGGCCACCAAGCCAGAGAATAGGGTGAGGAAATGGCTGGGGAAGAGTCTAGCCAACTCCATTGTCATTTCCTGTTCCACTGTCCAAGTTCTCATTTGTACCATTTGGTTGGGCATCTCACCCCCGTTCCCAGACTCTGACATGAGCTCCCAGCCTGGAGAGATCATCCTGAAGTGCAACGAAGGGTCTGTGGCCATGTTTTACATTGCCCTCGGCTACATGGGCTTCCTGGCTGCCATCTGCTTCACGGTGGCTTTCCTAGCCAGGAAGCTGCCTGGGGCCTTCAATGAAGCCAAGCTGATCACCTTCAGCATGCTGGTCTTCTGCAGTGTTTGGGTGTCATTTGTGCCCACCTACCTGAGCACAAAGGGGAAGTATATGGTAGCCGTGCAGGTTTTCTCCATCTTGGCCTCCAGTGCTGGGCTTCTGGGCTGCATCTTCATCCCTAAGTGCTACATTATTTTACTAAGACCTGATCTGAACAAGAAGGAGCACCTGACAGCAAAAGACTAAACTAAATATATATATAGAGAATCTCTGTGTGAAATCATTTGTCCTTCCATTTGTCTGTATTCAAGGTATCGTCAATCATTTTCAATAGGTGATGCTGAGTTTTCATTCTATGCTCTAGCCTAGATCTAGGCTATAACATATTAATGGATCAGTGGGAAAGATTGTGGCAGGAGGATATAAAATTTACAGCCTGCTACAATCTTAGAGAAAATACCTTAAAAATGATGTATAGGTGGCACCAAACACCTGAAAAATTGGCAAAAATGTATAGAAATAGATCCCCTTTGTGTTGGAGGTGTAATAAAGAAAATGGGTCATATAAACATATGTGGTGGACATGTCCTGTTATATGTAATTACTGGAATGATATATACGAAGAACTCAAAAAACTGATATAATGTACATTTAAAAAAAGACCAGAAATGTTTTTATTAAGTATTTTGCCTGAAGAAATCAAGAAAACAAAAAGAGTATTATGTATGTACGGAATAACAGCAGCAAGAATCGTAATAGCAAGAAATTGGAAGAATAAAATCTTACCGACCATAACAGATTGGCAAAATTTAATGTTAGAATATTTACAATTAGCTAAGACAACTGGAAAAATAAGAGGACAAATCAATCAAACAGTGTGGAAAGAATGGAGGATATTCAAAGAATACTTAGTGAGTAATGATATAAACGGAATCCTAATGGCAGATATTGACTGAACCTTTAAATGAGCAAAAAGAAATAAGCAGAAGAAAAATTTGAGTAACAAATGAAATATATAACTGTACAGTATACTAATATAATAATACAAAATGCAATTGAGGATAATTGGAAGTTTAAGTGAGTGGTATATTCGGATAGTAGTTATGCTTATGAACATTTCTACTAAAAGATGTAAAATGCATATGATATATATGTATATGTGTTTATGATTTTAACTAATAAAGAATTAGCTGAGACAAGGCTGAAAAAAGAGAGTTTTCATTCTATGCTCCGATTATTATAGAAAGGACAACCCATGGACGACAACAACAAATTTTATATTACGAAATGAAGATGTCACACAGGACAATTCTGTAGAGTTGATAAACATTCTATATGGGAGACTTCAAAGGCAATAATGAGAGGTCAAATAGTTCAAAAGCTTCATATTTGAAAGAAGAAGAAAAAACACCAAGGGAGAGAGCACTGAATGATGAGGTTGAAATTGAAAAATCAGAAATTGTTAAAAACCTAAAACTACCTGCTCTTGAAAAAATTATAGAAAATCAGAGCTACTTAGATAGCAATCTCTTAATATTTGCTCAAAAAGATAGAAAAAGCTAAGGCTGTAAGACTGTGTTTATTTGAAAAAGGGAGCAAAGCTGGCAAATTGTTAGCACATTTTTACACAAACACACACTTATATACTTTCAACAATTAAAGACCAAACAGGATAACAAGATCTGATGGAATCACAAATGAACTGATTAAAAAAGAAATCACATACATCTGATTGTCACAAAAAGATGCCATTGAAGCCTTTTTATATCTAAAAATAATAAAAATACAATGTCTAACCCAATCTGGTTCTGATAAGCTCCAATCTCCTATAACGCTCCCTAAACTCTGCAGAATGGTTAATGTGTTAAAATACAATGAAGCCCCCTGACTGGATAGTTTCACAACCAAGTAATATGAAAAATTATTGAATGAATTAGAGTAATCTTTGAAAGTGACATTAAATAAAATTATGCTAAGTCCTGTTTTTCCTAAAACATGGCAAATGGCTAGAATAGGACTTTGTTTCAAAATTCTAGCAAATAGATTAAATATAGTAATACATAAATATATATATAGCAGAAGATCAAACTGGATTTATTATGGGACATAAACTCTCTTGAAACATATGTAAGGTGCTACATTTCATTCATGTTACCAATAAAGTGAAACAACCACATGGCATATTATTTTTTGATGCAGAGGAAGCCTTTGATAGTTTAGAATGGGGCTTTTTATAGCCTGTATTGGATTATATGGGGGATCTATGACATGGATCAAGTTATACATTTCTTTTTTCTTTTTAGTCTTTTTAAATCATTTTATAAAACATACAAAATACAATACAAACACTAGTACAAAATACAAAATACCAATATTCGACACAAAAAGCATAAAAATCAAACAACCCTAGCACAAACACTAAAAAACATTAAAGAAAAAAATATTTTTTGTATATTCCATCTTCTATTAACATTGTATGATGACTTCCTTCATTCCCTTTCTGCTAAATTTCCTTATAATACATCTTTAGCAGTTTATTGACCAAATTTATTAAACATCATTCATTATCTAAGCATCTTTCTCAATTCTCCATTATTTCTTACACTTTATCTTATTTCTTAACTTGAAATCCTAATTTTATCCTTTTAGTCTTAAATTTCTTTTCTAAGGTATCAAATTACTCTATATTACAATATTTTTTAAGATATAATTTAAATTTCTTCCAGCCTTCTTCCACCGTCTCCTCCTTCTGGTCATGTAGTCTCCCAGTCATTTCGGCGAGTTCCATAAAGTCCATAACCTTCACTTGCCATTCATCTATTGTTGGTATCTCTTGAGTCTTCCAATTCTTGGCCAATAAAATTCTGACAGCTGTTGTGGCATACAGAAAAAAGTAATATTTTCCTTGGAATTTCCTGACCCACTATCCCAAGCAAAAAGGCTTCTGGTTTTTTAGTAAATGTATTTTTCAACAATTTCTAAATTTTGTTATAATTCCCACCCCCCAGAAGTCTTTTACCTTAGGGCAGGTCCACCACATGTGGTAGAAGGTCTCTTCTTTCTCTTTACATTTCCAGCACTTATTATCAGAAATACGATACATTTTAGCCAGTTTAACCAGAGTTAAATACCATCTGTACATCATTTTCATTTGTTAATACATTTCAATCCTAAACAAAATCTGAAGCGCAGCACATTGGTGGCTCCTGTTCTAAAAATGCTAAAGGCCAGGCCAAACCCAGCTTCCCCTTTGCTTGCCATTTATCCATCTTTAGCTTAACTGTTTTTTATTTAATTATTTAAGTTTGTAAACCTCTGTGAAGGTGGCATGTGAATTTTATTTCAAATAAAAATAGAGGTTTAGTTCAAGTCATGGAGGTGGCTAAGGCTATGAACAGAAACTAGTCCTTATGAATATGTTGTGAGATGTAAACACAGAGCAGTCAAACACAACATTGCTAGAGTGGACATGAAGGTGTCTCAGTCCTCCAGCCTTAACTTCCTGTTTGCCTGGACTTAGACAACTTCCTCCATGTAACTTGAGATGGGTGTGGTTTCACCTGGGGAGGTTTACACAAAACCACAGCAACCAGACCCCATCTTTCTCTTTTGGATTCGCTTCTTCAAGGAAGAGCATCTCAGAGACAGCATGCCCTCTTGGCTTCCAGCCAAGAGAGGCCTAGTGAAGCCTGCTTCTTTATGGAGTTAGCTTCTACATGTAAATACATTTATCTAAGCCTGTCTGCCTTTCTGAGACTGTACTGTATCTCAGGGCGCCTGTAAGTAAACTCTTTTATATCTTATAAACAGTACTGTGTTGTGTCTTTACTTTTAAGAGGGAAGAAGGGGAATATACCAGGAATATATATTTCTTATAGAGGCTTTAGCAAGCTTATGCAAGCGCATCTGCTGTGTTTTAAAAGGGAATGTAACTCTGCTAAGTTTGGAGCTTGTTAATTCAAGCTGGGATGAGATATATGAAGTACGTAATATATCATCATCCACACTCCTAAACATTCCCACATATGTCCTCCCACCACTGCTGGCGGCAGGATGCCTCTAAGTGCGAGTTGTTGGGCATCACATGTAGGGAAAGGGCTGCTGCATTGACCCCTTCCTTGTGGGCTTCCCTTTGAGGCAACTGGTTGTCCATTTTGAGAAGAAGATGCTGGACTTTATGGGCCCTTCACCTGATCCAGTTTCAGGGCTCTTCTGATGTCAGTCATGTTCAGCCAAACTCAACTTTCTCCCTCCTTGAACCTTGTCAGTCTCTTGAGTCAACATGTTTTTCTCCTGCTCCTAGAGGAGACCTTTCTTCCCCTTATAATTATCAGAAACACAGTCATCAATTCTTATCCGCCTTGCACACCCTTCAAATGCTGCCTTTGGGAACAATAATACAAACCTTATAATCAAGAGCAGCAGGAGGTTATTTACTGCACCATGCCTGAAAAGTTTGAAGTGTAAAATATTTTGTGTGCCACAGAGTCCTTGCAGTCAATATAGAGGTCAGGTGACATGGTGTAGGAGATAAGTCCTTGTGAAGCTTAATCAGAACATAGGAAGCTGCCTTCAAGCTTAGTACTATCTACTGAGTGGTAGCAGCTCTCCAAGTAGAGGACATCCTCAGCCCTACCTGGAACTGTTAGGAGAGGTTGAACCTGGCATTGTTTTGGGTGCAAAAAATGCTCTGCCACTCAGCTATATCCTTTCCTCTTTGTCTTTGTAGCCAGAGCTGGAAATGCCTTTGCAGGAGTTTATTCTTCTTCTCATTAGCTGGCTGTGGAGTTGAGAAGAACAGTCAGAAGGGAAGCTTATCAGGTGGATTCAGAATGATAGAACTGCTCTTGTTGCTCCCTCTTGTAACCTCCGGGATGCAGCAGAAGGCGAAATGCCCACTGAATCTGATCAGGGATTCAAATCACGTTGTGAATTTTTACAAGCCGGGAAATCATCTCATTAGTGGAATTGTATCTTCACGATTCATTGGAGACCATTTGCCCTTCACCTTCAACAGCACCCCCTTTAACTGGGTTATTGCGTGAGTAATGTATTGGTGTGTTTCTGCTACACTGGAGTACTCTCGATGCACCATGTCTGCCCCTCTGTGATGAATGTGACTGAAGTTAGGGTGTGTCTGTCCTGGAGGTCTATGGGCTCCTAGAGGTCTATGGAGGTTTATGGGGTGTGCCTGCTGCAGGTTTTCTTATAAAATTCATTCTCTCATTGTATCTCATGGAACTTTGGAGCATTTCTTGGCATGAAAACTGTGGAGTTCTCCCACTCTCAACCCAATAACATTTTCTAGAAGTTTACGAATTAGTGCCCCAGGACTGAGCCACTACCCTCACCTGGAGATGAACAAGAAATTGGTCCTTTATAGCTTGGTGCAATGATAGATGGGGCACACAATTTTCAATGCACAATTATTTCCCTCAGGCGCATAGCAATCTATGCAACTGAAAACTGTAACTCTCCACTATTCTTAGGCAGGTGCTCTCCTCATGCTTTGATTCCAAACATGCCAACCATTTTGTGGGAAGCAATGTTTGTGAGATACATAATGCCCGGAGAAGGCCTTAGATACAGTGGTAGCTACTTACCACTGGACAAAGCAGAGCCCAGCTTGCCCATGTGGAAGGCTGCTGATTGTGAGATATTTTATTTTAAAAAAAAAAATAGAAGCATTTGATTTATAAAAAGATAGAGTAAGGAAAAAAATGAAGAAAATAGTGAGTAAGAATGAAAAAAGAGAAAAAATACTGTTACATTACCATACATAAATATACTGGTGTGGATACTCATACTATCCTAATACACATATAATTTACAATAACTTAATATATTCTGTGTAAACACATTCCAGATACCATTGTATTTAGACAAAGAAAGTAAGTGTCTATAAACTGTGCGTTCATTTGTTGCCAGTGTTGTCATGTTGTCAAGTCACTGATTAAGGGGATTCGTTTCTCGTAAGTGCTTCTGCCGCTGGACCTGGTGGTAGGTTCTGCCAGAACTGGGGGGTGAAAAGCCAGCTGGCTTGGCCCCCAGCTGGAGCATCTCCCCTCTCAGCCTTGCCGCTGGGGAGATCAATCAGTCATCCTCCCCAACGTGCGTCTGTGACTCAAGCTGCAGGGCAGGCTTGAGCACACATTACTCAGCAGTGTAAACTGCACAACAGATGAGGCTTGAGGGGTGGACACGATACTAAGCTACGCATTTATTATGCATAAATCAGGACAAAGAAAACATGGCTTCTCTCCTTGCCGTTCTTCTCGGAGAGAGTGAAAACAAAAGCAATACAGAGCGGAAGTTCCGCTCCCACCAGCAATCTGTGCTGGAATGCAAACAGTCATGGGACATGCAACAATCCACATACCTGCAGCAAAGGGTGGAATGGAATTCTCAACAGGTTCAGGGGGCAGATTTGTCTCTTGATTTTTTTCTCCATTCTCCTCTCCTGCAAAAATACTGTGGACCTATTTGTGAGGGGGGGGGGATGAAATAATGACACCTGGATTTCAGGATTGAAGATAATGTTTGTTTTGGATAATGGAAGTTTTCTCAGAATATAAATAAATCTGGGGATAATATTTATTTTGAGAGAGGCGTTCACTCTTCCCCAAAGGATAAAATTTAATGACTCTATCAATGTTTGAGAAGCCTCTTTTGTCACATTCTGGATTAGCTGCAGTTTCTGAGCCACCTTCAAAGGTAGCTCCATGTAGAGCGTCTTGCAGTAGTCCAAGCGGGAGATAACCAAAGCATGCACAACTCTAGTGAGACAGTCTGAAGGCAGGTATGATTTCATCCTGCGTATCAGATGGAGATGGTAAACAGCTGCACTGGACACAGAACTGACCTGCCTGGGTTCAGGCAGCTGATTTGTGTCCTGATGTTTTCTCCATTCTCCTCTCCTGCAAAGATACTGTGGACATTGCCACACTCTACCCTACTTACTGTGCTCCTTTCCCATTTGCTTTGATTTCTACAAAAGAGAATGTGACTCTCAATTTCACTGAATCCAACATGAATATATGACATAATTCTTTTTGCAGTTTTGTGAATAAGAGGGGATGGCAAATTCTTAGCTTCTTGCTGGCCGTTCAGGATGTCAATCATAACCCCAGGCTCCTACCGAACATTACCCTGGGCTACAGCATCTATGAGACCCATTTTGATGGAAGAACCACTTCTGATGCCCTGGCAGATCTGCTTGCTGGTGGGAAAATCAATATTCCAAACTACGCCTGTGGAAGGCAGAAAACGTTACTGTCTGTTCTTGAACGGGGTGAATCCGACATCTCCATGCACATTGCCAGCGTTTTGAGCATCTACAAAATCCCACAAGTAAGAACGGGCTTTCCCATCTCATGAAACAACAAATTATGCTGAGGATACTATAACGATTTTATTAAATAAATTGAGCAAAATGATAGTAATAAAGGGACATAATGCTAAATGTACAACTGCTTCAATATAAATATTCTTCAATGTGCATTTACGCACCAATAAATAACCGATCTTTTTCCCAGTCATATCTACAAATAGTGTAATAAAAAGCCACGCTAAAGGTGAAATAATACTTGGAGGTGACTTCAATGGTATGATTTCATCTATGATTGACATATCTAAAAAAAAAAAAAGGAAATCTAGCCAAGACCTCTACAGAATAATGGAAGAAAATAGCTCAATAGATATGTATTCTATTCTCATGTGCACAATTCATATTTCCATAGAGATTTTCTCTAATTGCTTCATGCCCAGTAGCAAAGATGACTAAAACTGAAATCCACCCTGTTGTTCAGATTCATGTTCTAGTAATAAAATTTGTGTATGTATATTCAAATCCTGCCAGTGATTCTTAGTCTCTTTGTTGTTTTTTCAAATAATTTGAAAAAAAGTTCCCATTGTTCCTTAAAGTTCCGGTTGTGCTTCTCACACAATTTATATCCAATTTATATGCAGAAACAATATGAACTAACAAAACAGTTAAGGAAGCTGGGGGAAGTCCTGGAAGGGGGAGGAGAGGGAGGGGGAGGGGAGCAGGAAATGGGGAAAAATGTATTTGGTTGTATTGTTGACAACTGGTGTGGATTTAAAACTTTTTAAATAAAAATTTATATAAAAACAACAACTGAAATCCACCCAATGACTTATCCTGATTATGCCCCTTTATAAACTTTCCACTGATAACAAGTTAATACAACAAGGATCTACAAATCTTCCACCCCTCAAAAAAACCTCCTAGCGTTCAGAAACTATAATTATATCTATTCCTTGTTGAGGTCTGAGAGAAACTGCAGCTTTGAAGTGAAGCCAAGTTAAACAAGGGTATATGTGAATGTTTGCCTTATAAGCTGCATGACACAGCAGTTCAATGTTGGAGTTAGTGTGAGAGAGTTGAAGTCTATGTATATAGTAACTTGTACAAAGTTGTATGTTACTCTGTTGTATATAATAAAAGCTACTACAAAACAAGTTACTGTTCAGCAAGTTCTGTTCCTGAGAGCCAGTGTGGTGTAGTGGTTAAGAGCGGTAGACTCGTTATCTGGGGAACCGGGTTCGCGTCTCCTCTCCTCCACATGCAGCTGCTGGGTGACCTTGGGCTAGTCACACTTCTCTGAAGTCTCTCAGCCCCACTCACCACACAGAGTGTTTGTTGTGGGGGAGGAAGGGAAAGGAGACTGTTAGCTGCTTTGATACCCCTTTGGGTAGTGAAAAGCGGGATATCAAATCCAAACTCTTCTTCTTTTTCTTCTGAGTTCTGGACCACACCACTACATTATCACGCTTCGGGTAGCAGATTGTTTGGTCCAGATCCATCAACATTCCTAACAAATGGACCTAAACCAGCTGAAATCATATAGAACACCCCCTTTGCTAAATGAAGATGCTGAGATATGGTCCTCTGTAATTGCTCAGCTTTTAAGCGGTTTGTTGTTGTTGTTGTTCAGTCGTTCAGTTGTGTCCGACTCTTGGTGACCCCATGGACCAGAGCACTCCAGGCACGCCTATCCTTCACTGCCTCTCGCAGTTTGGCCAAACTCATGTTAGTAGCTTCGAGAACACTGTCCAACCATCTCATCCTCTGTCGTCCCCTTCTCCTTGTGCCCTCCATCTTTCCCAACATCAGGGTCTTTTCCAGGGAGTCTTCCCTTCTCATGAGGTGGCCAAAGTAAGTGGTTTACACATTGCTAAGCAGTTAAGTGGTATGTACATTGCTAAAATAAAATAAAAATATTTATTTCAAATAAGGTTGAGGTGGATAATTAAATTTGTCATCTGATCTTCATCCTGAAAAGCAAAGCATCGGTCTCTTTCCCTTATCTCACCAGCTCAGTTCTGGCTTCATTCTTCATGATAAAAAACAATCTCCTTTTGTCAACTCGATGGTCCCAAATGAAGAAGCTCAGTACGATGGGGTGGTTGAACTCCTCCTGCACTTCAGATGGACATGGGTTGGCCTTTTTGCTTCAGATAATGACAATGGAGAAAGGTTCCTGAGCACCTTGACACCTCTGATGAGCAAAAAGGAAATTTGTGTTGCCTTCACTGAAAGAGTAAAACGGAAAACTTCATTGTGGTTTCCTCATGAACCATCTGCCATGTGGAGACAAGTAAATGTATTTGTTTACTATACAGATACTCAGTATGGATTTTTTGTCATCATAGAGGTACAATCTTTCTTTGAAAGGACACAAACTGGGGGGAAAGTCTGGATCACCACAGGTAATCTTCAGAACACCATCTTGTTTTATGAGACGGAAGCCTTCCGATATGCCCATGGTTCTTTGTCCTTTGTAATGAAGACCCGAAAAGGGGCAAAAAAGGACTACTATGAGCCAAGAGCTTCTGCTTCTTGGTGGAAAGCATTTGTATGTTCATATTCAAAGCATGCCTTATCTGTGAGGAGTTGGGAAAGATGCATGGAGAAGGAGAATCAGATGCTGCTGCCCCAGGAGGAGATTGAAGGAATCCACTCCCAAGACAGTTATATCACTTACTACAGTGTCCAAGTTGTGGCTCAAGCCTTCAATGCAGCCTATTCATCCAAATCAAAATCGAGGTTGATGGTACGTGGAGGAGACAAGATGGAGCTTCAAAGTCTACAGCCATGGCAGGTATGGTCTTTCGAGATTATATATATATATATATATATATATATATATATATATATATATGATTTCTTAGTTTACAAAAATACATGCATTGTCTTTTTTTCAAGTTGCGCTTGTACAGGTTGGTTTCATTTGGTGTGAGACATTAGTGTTACATACAGGGTTAGGTTAGGAAGAAATGAGGGGGAGGAGGAATGGTGAGTGGGGTAAGGTCAGGTGGTTATGCTTCTATTCTACTTCATGTATGTGTGGGGTTTTGTGTCAGCGTTACTTGTATAGGTTCTCTTACTATTTGCTTGTTGAATTTCCTTGGTGGTGAGAGAGGTTGGGCGTGGCTTAGGGCGTGGTTGGTTGTGGTTGGTTGGCTGTAGTGAGATTTTGTTTTGTAGGTTGGTGGGGCGGGTGTGATTTTTGTTGTTCTCTTGTTGGGCTATGTGTGTGATAAAGGGGAACCATACTGGGGTGGAGGTGTCTTCTTCTATTTGTCCCCGGGTCAGTTTCAGTTTATTTGTTATATTGTCTACATCATTTTCTTTCAAGTAGTTTTGGGGAGTTTTTGTGAGACTCCCTTTAATCAGTTTATTTGTTCCAGTTACAGGTAGGTAGCCGTGTTGGTCTGCCATAGTCAAAACAAAAAAAAAAAAAAATTATGTTGGAGAAGGAGAGGATCTTGTTTAGAGTTTTCTGGATGAACTCGAGTTGTTTTGAGTTTGGGGCATATATGGAGCCAATTGTCAGTTTAGTTTTGCCATCTAGTGTCCCTTTAGCGAAAATGAATCTGCGTCTTTTGTCTTTTAGCACTGTCGTGGCTTTGAAGTTCAGGTCTCTACTGAGCATTATGGCTACTCTACGGGCCTTTCCTGAACCAGGTGCAATCCATTGTTGGCTCAAGCAGGGATCACTCAGGAGTTTGCTTCCTTTCGGTGTATTGTGTTTTTCCTATAGGAAAGGAATGTGTGGTTTAATGGTGTTCACATACGAGATGATGTGTTTTCTTTTGATAGGGTTTCCCAACCCCCTCACATTTAATGTAATTTCTTTTAAGCTAACCATCTTGCTTATCTACTTTATAGGATGATTCCATGCCAACCCATCTGAGTTGCCCTGTGTCTCTCATCTTGTATTTTCTATCAAACCTATTAAGTTGCACTGACATAAAGTGTGAAGGGTGGGGAAGAAAGGATAGAATTCGATATGGGTTAAAGAGTGGGGGGTTAGATTACAGAAATAGCCTCTCACTTTTGAAGATTGTGATTTATTTTCCAACTCTGGAATCATCATAATAGGGACACAGCATACTCTACGGGTGTCTTGCAAAAACGGGACAGCTCATTTTCTTCTCATGTGTGCACAGCAGCCATGTCCCCATATGAAAAGTGAATGAATATCCAACCAATGATTTCCACCTCCAAATGTCTTTATAATCAATATGTGCCATCCAACGTGGTTTTCTCTGTTGTTCTAGCTTCATTCATTCTTGAAAGAAGTCCATCTGTCTTCTAATACTTCAGCTGATGGACAGTACTTGGATGAGAATGGGGCACTGGCCATTGACTTTGATATTGTGAATTGGGTGCTGTTTCCTAATAATTCTCATGCTAGTGTGAAAATTGGGAGCATAGAGAGACAGAAGTCCTCAAATCTAAAGTTCACCATTAGCCCAGAAGCAATAGTATGGCCCACACGGTGTAAGAAGGTAGGAGAAATGTTACATGCCTTTTTAATATCTATGGTATATTCTACATTCTAACAGCTTGTTGAACATTATATGAAGCTTTTGTTGCAGTCATGGAAACTTCCTTGGAGCTAAATAGCAATGAGCTTAATGGATCTCACTGTTGAATAAGCATGTATAAAATCTGACAATGAATAAGAGGCTTACAAAATGAATTACAAAATGAACAGCTGTATCATCCAGCTGGGAAAGCTTCCTAAAGTGAAAACACTTAAGAGTTTTCATGGTGTTCTACATAAAGCAAAAAAGAAATCATTCCTAATTGGGCCTGAGCTCACTTTGGGTCATAGGAAGTAAAGATGCCTTTTCATGTTTCATGTTTTAGTGCTAGAAACTGCCCAGTGTCTGGGGAAACCAAGCCAGATGGGTGGGGCCTCACGAGCAAACTGGGTGCCAATTTTTGCACTAGGTGCAGCCTTCATGCCAACCTCAACAATGCAATTTAGCCTTTGAATCAAAGCAGAAATCAGTCAGTCAAGCCTTATTTCACAACTGCACAAACACATAGCAGATGTGATGGCAACTGTGTCAGGAGTTGTTTAGTGCCTCATTTTGTAGGAGTTTTTTCATGATGGCTGGTTCAATTCTCATGTTTGTTCTTATTTTGATCCTAGCATTGCCAGTAGGCTCTTGTTCCTCATATATTTCATGCCGCCTGAATTGTCTGTATGTATAGAAAAGTGCAGTATATCAATGTTAAAGGGAAGAAGCAGAAACACTAAAGAGATTTCACAGCCATGCTGCTCTACAAAAAGCAAAAAAGAAATCAATCCTAATTGGGCATGATCTCACTTTGGGCCATTGGAAGTAAATATGGTTTTAATGTTTCACGCTTTATTATATTTTTATCTGTGCGGGAAGCTGCCCAGAATGGCTGGGGTAACCAAGCCAGATGGGTGGGATATAGATATTATTTTATTGTTAGTGTTAGTGTTAGTCCAGGGATACTTCCAAAACTCAACAATCCATTTCCTAATGGCTCGATGCTCCTCCTTCTATTTATTTCCAGGTCACGCCTCATGCAAGATGCACAAAGAGCTGTTGCCCTGGATATGCTAAGAAGATCCAGGAAGGGAAGCCTCCGTGCTGCTATGACTGCGCTCCCTGCTCAGAAGGGACAATCTCCACTCAGGAAGGTAGGACACAACATCAGTGGAAAGAAGCCATGGGTTGAAACTTCTCTACCAGTGAACACAGTGTTCTTTCTTGATCTCTCCTGTATGCCAACCATGCGCCACAATTGTAACAGCATTCAGACTGCTCTAGGTGTATGACTGGGGACGCGGGTGGCGCTGTGGGTTAAACCACAGAGCCTAGGGCTTGCTGATCAGAAGGTCAGTGGCTCGAATCCCCACGACAGGGTGAGCTCCCGTTGCTCGGTCTCTGCTCCTGCCCACCTAGCAGTTTGAAAGCACATCAAAGTGCAAGTAGATAAATAGGTACCGCTCCGGCGGGAAGGTAAACAGCGTTTTCGTGCGCTGCTCTGGTTCGCACATGGCTTTGTCATGCTGGCCACATGACCCGGAAGCTGTACACCGGCTCCTTCAGCCAGTAACACGAGATGTGCGCCGCAACCCCAGAGTCGGAAACGGCTGGACCTAATGGTCAGGAGTCACTTTACCTTTACCTTAGGTGTATGACTAATGTTAGGATAATGATGTCTCTTTTTCTCTGTGCAGATGCCAATGAATGCACCAAATGTCCAGAAGATCAGCATCCGAACAAGGAGCAAGGTCAATGTGTCCCCAAAGCAATCAACTTCTTGTCCTATGAAGATTATTTGGGCAAACTCCTGGCTTCCTTTGCCCTACTCTTCTCCTCAACCACAGGCTTTGTTCTGGGAATATTCATGAAATACAATGAAACACCCCTAGTCAAAGCCAACAACAGGGACCTCTCCTACATCCTCCTCTTCTCCCTCCTGCTCTGCTTTTTGTCCTCTTTCCTCTTCATCAGCCGGCCAAGGAAAGTCACCTGTCTTCTCCGACAAATGGTCTTCAGCATTGTCTTCTCATCTGCCATCTCTTCTGTGTTGGCAAAAACCATCACTGTAGTGTTGGCCTTCTTGGCCACCAAGCCTGGGAACAAGCTGAGGAAATGGCTGGGGAAAAGTCTGGCCAACTCCATTGTCATTTCTTGTTCTACTGTCCAAGTTGTCATCTGCATCACCTGGCTGGGAGTTTCTCCTCCATTCCCAGACTCCGACATGAGCTCCCAACCTGGAGAGATCATCTTGCGATGCAACGAAGGCTCTGTTGCTATGTTTTACGCTGCCCTTGTCTACATGGGCTTCCTGGCTGCCATCTGCTTCACGGTGGCTTTCCTGGCCAGGAATCTGCCTGGGGCCTTCAATGAAGCCAAGCTGATCACCTTCAGCATGCTGGTTTTCTGCAGTGTTTGGGTGTCCTTTGTTCCCACCTACCTGAGCACCAAGGGGAAATACATGGTAGCCGTGCAGGTCTTCTCTATGTTGGCCTCCAGTGCTGGACTTCTTGGCTGTATCTTCATACCCAAGTGCTACATTATTATACTGAAGCCTAAACTGAACACGAAGGAGTACCTGACAGCAAAAAAACCAAACAGAGAGAGAGATTGATTATCCATCTTTCCTTTGGTCTGTATTAATAGCATTGTCAATCAGTTACAACAGGTGATGCTGAGTTTTTGTTTTTCTCCAAGGAGCGCAGGAGTTCAGTTGTTCAAAATTGCCATTTTCCTCTCAATATGACTCTACATCCACTCTGCTCAGTACACATTTTACCTTTCAGCATTGCTCCCTTCTCACATTAGTTACTCTGGCCTTTATATTCTTCAACTGTCTCATGGCTCTGAGTCCTGGAAGACCCGTTCCCTGCCTTACAGGCCCTTTTCCAAATGGCCTGAGGAGGGAGGGGTCCTAACTGACTCTAGCTACAAAAGCTGAGGCTGCTGAACAGAATTTTGGATTGGGATCTTGTTTAAGGATTGACTGACTTTAATTCGCGTAGGTGTTTTGTTTGTTGCTTCTATGGTTTGATTGTGGATGAGGAGGTCTGGGCAGACCTGAGGGTCAGAGAGAGGGAATTGCTGGGTCTAAAGAGATGAAAAAACATAATGAAATAATGACATCTGGATTTTAGGGTTGAAGATAATGTTTGTTTATAGAAAGTGGCTTTGTGGGGTGTCGTTGTGAATTGGACAAAGTGAATATTGTTTTTATATAGCGGACAGCTGAAGAATTGGAAGTTCTTTATTTTTGAATCTTATTTTTTTCTCTTTTTCTATTCTATTCTTTTTTATGTTTTCTTCTTCTTCTTCTTCTTCTTCTTCTTCTTCTTCTTCTTCTTCTTCTTCTTCTTCTTCTTCTTCTTCTTCTTCTTCTTCTTTTCTCTCCCTCTCCCTCTCCCTCTCTCTACCTCTCTCTTTCCTGGCATTGGCCAGTATGGATAGATTAGGGACTGTGCTGGTTTATCACCAACCTCACTGCCTGGCAGTCTCCCCGCCTCAGCTGACAGAGCTGGTCTCAGAGGTGGGTAGAGGACTCCCAGACTGTTGGTTTGGGGGACTTCAGCACCCATGCCGAGGCAACTGGTTCTGGGCTGCCACCATGACCATGGGGCTGTCCCAACATATCACCACCCCAACGCATGTGACAGGCCACACTCTGGGCCTTGTTTTCTCAACTGGACAGGAAGAGGGGTGCATTGACATCAGTTCCTTGTCAAGTTCAGATCACTTGCTGTAGAGATTGAGGGTATCAGCACCGTTTACGCTTAGCAGAGGCAGGGGTTTCCAGGTGGCGGCTGGGAGGTATAATCAAACAAAATCTGGAGGACACCATGTTAGTGACCCCTGATCTAGAATGGTAAACATTCAAAACATTTGGGGAAATGAAAAAGCTTGGTTAGAGAGACAGGCTGACCTGATCTCACCTTGTGTCTGTCCCAATGCTTCACTTTGGCACAAGACACAGTCACTTCCACTCCATCCACTGAAATCACTCTTAGGCCAACACTTGGGTGCCTGGGAAAACATTTTTTATTGAGAGAAGACTATTCAGACATTGAAAAGACATTGAAGTTGAAAAGTTCTTTAATCTATCTTTAACTTAACTTTTTACTGAACAATATCTTGGATTTCTAAATATATCTGTTTTTATCTTTGTCTTTTCCCCGTAACTTTATTATTTTTCTTGGGTTATTTTTTGTAAACCTCTATCTACAATAAAGTAGTATGTGAATTTTGTTTAAAATAAAAATAGAGATTTAGGCCACATCATGGTGGTGGCTAAGGCTATAAACAGCTACTAGCCCTAAAGAATATGTCCTCCCTCCACTGTTTGAGGCAGGAAGACTCTGAGTGCCAGTTGTTGGGCATCGCATGTAGGGAAAGGGCTGTTGCAATGACCCCTTCCTTGTGGGCTTCCCTCTGAGGCAACTGGTTGTCCATTTTGAGAAGAAGATGCTGGACTTTATGGGCCCTTCACCTGATCCAGTTTAAGGGCCCTTCTGATGTCAATCATGTTCAGCCAAACTCAACTTTCTCCCTCCTTGAACCTTGTCAGTCTCTTGAGTCAACATGTTTTTCTCCTGCTCCGCACCTGCTCCTAGAGGAGACCTTTCCCCCCTTACAATTATGAGAACCACAGTGATCTATTCTTACCCCCTTGCACACCCTTCAAATACTGCCTTTGGGAACAATCAAGAGCAGCAGGAATTTATTTACTCCACCATGCCTGAAAAGTTTGATATATAAAATATTTTGTGTTCCACAGAGTCCTTGCACTCAAGATAGAGGTCATGTGAAATGGTGTAGGAGATAAGTCATTGTGTAGTTTAATCAGAACATAGGAAGCTGCCTTCTAGCTTAGTACTATCTACTGACTGGAAGCTCTCCAAGTAGAGGACATCCTCAGACCTACCTGGAACAGTTAGAAGAAGTTGAACCTGGCATTGTTTTGGGTGCAAACTAATGCTCTACCACTGAGCTATATCCTTTCCTCTTCGTCTCTGAAGCCAGAGCGGGACATGTCTTTGCAAGAGTTTAGGCTTCTTCTGATTAGCTGGCTGTGGAGTCAGAAGGAAAGTGTAGCAGGTGGATTCAGAATGATAACACTGCTCCTGTTGCTCCCTCTTGTAACCTACGGGATGCAGCAAAAGGCCAAATGCTCACTGAATCTAACCAGGGATGTCAATTACGTTGTGAATTTTTGCAGGCCAGGAAATCATCTCATTAGTGCATTCGTATCTGCAAAAATCATCGGAGAGCGTTACCCCTTCAGCTTCCATAAAACCCCCTTGAACTGGGTTTCTGCGTGAGTAATGCATTGATGTGTTTGTGCTACACTGCAGTTCTCTTGGTGCACCTAGGTCAGCCCTTCTGAGATGAAAGTGACTGAAGCTAGGGTTGGTCTCTGCTGGAGGTTGATGGGGTCCTGGAGGTCTATGGGGTGTGGCTATTTCAGGTTTCCTGTAGTTAGCCAAATGAAATCCATTCTTTCATTGTCTCTCATGGAACCTTGGAGTATTTATTGGCATGAAAACTGTGGAGTTCTCCCACTCTCAACCCAATAAAATCCTCTAGAAGTTTATGAATTAGTGTCCCAGGACTGAGCCACTACCCTCACCTGGAGATGAACGAGAAATTGGTTCCCTCACTCAGAAAAGTGAATGTTGAATGTTGGCTTGTCCTTTATACCTGGGTGCAATGATAGGCACAAAGCAATCTATGCAAGTGAAAACTGTACTCTCTACTATGCTTAGGCAGGTGCTCTTCTCATGCTTTGATTCCAAAGACGCCGGCCCTTTTATGGGAAGCAATGTTTGTGAGATATATAATGCCCGGAGAAGACCTTAGATACAGTGGTAGCTACTGACCACTGGACAAAGTGGAACTGATGTACGTAAATGGGAACCTTAGTTCTTAAAATAATTGCCAAACACAGGATTTAGGAGAAATTGAGAGTAAGCGTTTTATTGCAGAGCAATAAGGTCCAGTGAGTCACCTCCAAAAATCTGGATGCCGAGTCAATGGGGTCCAGAGGTTTTATAGATTTCTTCAAACATTACATATTCATATCTTGCATTGAAAATTAAACCAATAAGCGTTGACATCGCCCTTCCTTTTGTCATTTTAAAGATTACTTCTCTTTTCTTAATTTTTAGTTACATTTACCATATTAGGCATTCCTATTATCTAAGCCTTATGACTATCTTGTGACTATGAGACCATGGGACTGTTGTTGTTGTTCAGTCGTTCAGTCGTGTCCGACTCTTCGTGACCCCATGGACCAGAGCACGCCAGGCACGCCTATCCTTCACTGCCTCCCGCAGTTTGGCCAAACTCATGTTAGTAGCTTCGAGAACACTGTCCAACCATCTCATCCTCTGTCGTCCCCTTCTCCTTGTGCCCTCCATCTTTCCCAACATCAGGGTCTTTTCCAGGGAGTCTTCTCTTCTCATGAGGTGGCCAAAGTACTGGACCCTCAACTTCAGGATCTGTCCTTCTAGTGAGCACTCAGGGCCGATTTCCTTGAGCATGGATAGGTTTGATCTTCTTGCAGTCCATGGGACTCTTAAGTGTCTCCTCCAGCACCATAATTCAAAAGCATCAATTCTTCGGCGATCAGCCTTCTTGATGGTCCAGCTCTCACTTCCGTACATTACCACTGGGAAAACCATAGCTTTAACTATACGGACCTTGGTCAGCGAGGTGATGTCTTTGCTTTTTAAGACAATGGGACTACATGACATCAGTTTGCTTAGTTAGATATATTTTGTTCTGCTAACTCAGCTGTAATCCACAGAAATCCTAATGCATGAATGGTTACACAGAATACAAATTATAAGCATATAATGATATGTAATGATCCAGAATAAGGCAAAGGTGAGATTATATATGTTCCCTTTAGGTAGTCTCACTACAGAACCAGAGTTCCCCAATCTTCCCTTCCCTCATGGGGTGGAGGATTCTAAGCCATGAAAAGCTGCTGAGTGTCAGAGATTTTATTTAAAAAAATATTAGAAGCATTTGATTTATAAAAAAGATAGGGTGAGGGGGGGAATGAAGAAAAAAGTGAGTATTAATGAAAAAAGAGGAAAAATGCTGTTACATTACCATACAATAACCAAATATGTTCTGTGTAAACACATTCCAGATAGCATTGCATTTATACAAAGAAAGTCTGTGTCTATAAGCTGTCTGTTCATATGTTGCCAGTGTTGTCATGTTGTCAAGCCATTGATTAAGGGGAATTCTTCAAATTCACCAGTCTTTTGGCAACCATTAGGGCACATGGAATCCATTTTCGCTCTCCTGTTGCCAATAACTGAATAGAATATTTGCCTCTGAAAATTGATCGCATGTATGTTGACTAGAGGGACATGGGTGGCGCTGGGGGTTAAACCACAGAGCCTAGGGCTTGCCGATCAGAAGGTTGGCAGTTCGAATCCCCGCGACGGGGGGAGCTCCCTTTGCTCAGTCCCAGCTCCTGCCCACCAAGCAGTTAGAAAGCACGTCAAAGTGCAAGTAGATAAATAGGTACCACTCCGGCGGGAAGATAAATGGCATTTCCGTGTGCTGCTCTGGTTCGCCAGAAGCGGCTTTGTCATGCTGGCCACATGACCCGGAAGCTGTACGCCGGCTCCCTCGGCCAGTAAAGTGAGATAAGCACCGCAACCCCAGAGTCAGACACAACTGGACCTAATGGTCAACGGTCCCTTTACCTTTATGTTGACTAGAGAGGACTCTAACATTCTCCCACCCCAGCCCTGCTCCCACCGTGGAGTCTACCTCTTTCCGAATCTGAGCAACTATCTGCAAAAAACCCTGATGGTGGAGGTGGTTCCATTAGATTGCAAACTCCCTGAAAGTGTCTCCTGCTGCTGTTTTCTGCTGAAGCAACAGAGGTGATGAACAAGGTCCTCTTCACCACCCCCCCCCACCACTTGGTAGACTCCACATTGAGCTCTAACCTGGGTCCGATTCAGAATTTTTCTGTTTTTCAGTTTTCAGGGTTTTTCTTTTCCAGTTTCCAGTTTTTTTTCAGTTTTCAGGTTTTTCAGTTTTCCACCACTGGTGCTCTAGCCGTCTCAGCCATTGTTTAATCACCCTCAGCTCTGGGGGAAACCATGGGGCTGTCCCACACTCCATGCAATCGGAGAGGGCACTTCAGAGCTAGACAATCAATGTTGTTGTTGTTCAGTCATTCAGTCGTGTCCGACTCTTCGTGACCCCATGGACCAGAGCACACCAGGCACCCCTATCCTCCACTGCCTCCCGCAGTTTGGCCAGACTCATCCTCTGTTGTCCCCTTCTCCTTGTGGCCTCCAACCAGTCGATAGCCCTGGTTAACTCCTCATTCTAGGGGGCCACCAGGAAATCAGCTGAAAGGCCATCAACATGGGATAAAGCATCCCCTGCCACTCTTTGGAAACCATTTGGATCCATTAAATGGCGGGGGTGGACCATCCGAATCAGTCCCACCTCCCTGGAGAAAGGGAAGGGTCATGGAGAAGTCCAGAATATCAGCTTGATTAAATACAGTGGATAGGATACCCTTATCAAATATCTCTTCATAAAATCAATGGAGTTTTGGTACCAGTAAATCTATATGTCTACATGTTTTGACTTGCCTTTGGAATTGTTTCATGTGTTCAAAGTGTTCACTGTTCAAAGCGTTCCATTTTTTTGTGCACCTGAGAAAGTTCCTCCATAGCTCGTGCAGTACCGTGTATTATCACAGCCAAATCTTGCTGCATCACTTTACAAGTCTCCATAAACTATATTAAGGCAGTGGGATTCAAATATGTTCCACCCTCCCCGTCCCCTTCATTTTCGGATGGGCCATTTCATGCGCAGTTCAAGGGGCTCCGTCTTACTCAGTAGTTCTGGTATTTATGTTGCTCAGCCATCTGTCAGGAATGCTTTGACGGTGTTTCCTGCTTGGCGGAGGGTTGGACTGGATGGCCCTTGTGGTCTCTTCCAACTCTATGATTCTATGATTCTAATTAAGCCTCTTCAAGATTAGGAGTAAAATAAGGTAGCAGATACAATATTTAGCCAATTAGCCATGATTTTTGTACGCACAGCTTAGCATTGTTTGCACAGTTTAGCATTATTCAGAGACATCTCTGACTGGAAGTGTGAAGCATGAGAAATGATGAGCCATCGGCAACTGTGTTTGGCTCCGTTCCCTGGCTCTTCCCCAAACGTCATGCGATGTCACACGTCATGCATGTGATGTCACATGCACAACCACCCTCCTCATTTTTAGGTGCAAGTTTTTATTTATTTATTCATTTATTCTATTAATTTATATACTGCCATTCATCCTAAGATCTCGGGCCAGTTCACAGAATCAAATACTGTTGGCACCACTGCCGCTGGAGCTGGAGCTGGGTTCAGGCGGCTGATTTGTGTCCTGGTTTTTTCTCCATTCTCCTCTCCTGCAAAGATACTGTGGACATTGCCGCCACTCTACCCTACTTACTGTGCTCCTTTCCCATTTGCTCTGATTTCTACAAAAAAGAATGTGACTCTCAATTTCACTGAATCCAACATGAATATATGACATAATTCTTTTTGCAGTTTTGTAAATAAGAGGGAATTGCAAATTCTTAGCTTCTTGCTGGCCGTTCAGGATGTCAATCATAACCCCAGGCTCCTACCCAACATCACCCTGGGCTACAGCATCTATGAGACCCATTTTGACGGAAGAACCACTTCTGATGCCCTGACAGATCTGCTTGCTGGTGGGAAAATCAATATTCCAAACTACACGTGTGGAAGGCAGAAAACGTTACTGGCTGTTCTTGAACGGGGTGAATCCGACATCTCCATGCACATTTCCAGCGTTTTGAGCATCTACAAAATCCCACAAGTAAGAATGGGCTTCAAGTCAGGCACACCTCACGCCTGCCATTTCATGAAACAACAAGTTATGCTGTGGATAATATAACTATTTTATTAAATAAATTGAGCAAAATGATAGTAAGAAAGGAACTTAATGTTAAATGTACAATGCTTCAATATAGATCTTCTTCAACATGCATTTACAAAACAATAACCATCCCCCCAATGTAATAAAAAGCCATGCTAAAGGTGTAGTAATACTTGGAGGTGACTTCAATGGTATCATTTCATCTATGATCTGAAGCAAGGCAACCTAGCCAGTACCTTTAAAATAACAACAACAACAACAACAACAACAACAACAATTTTATTATTTATACCCCACCCATCTGGCTGGGTTTCAAAACAGCAACTCTGAGCGGCTCCAAACAGAATATTAAAAACACGGTAAAACATCAGTGGAAGAAAATGGCTTTACAGTGTTTCCTGCTTGGCAGGGGGTTGGACTGGATGGCCCTTGTGGTCTCTTCCAACTCTATGATTCTATGATTCTACCATCCTACTTATAGAGACCTCACTTTCTATTCTCACATCCGCAATTCATATATCCATAGAGATTTTCACCAATTATTTCATTCCCAGTAGCAAAAATGATTGAAACTGAAATCCACCCAATGACTTATGCTGATCGTGCCCCAATATTGATAAAGATACAACATGCAGAAACTCGATCTAACAAAATATTATGTTCGGACAACTAAGTCTTGCCAGATGAAAGAGTTAGAGATGAGGTAGCATAATATCTTTATTAATATTGACCTTATGCGGCCTGATGAAGATTTATTATTATTATTATTATTCTTGCAGGCATTTTAATTGAAGTTTGGTTTAATAGATGTATCTTCTTGGTTTTTTTCGCTATCAACTCTGTCTTAACTGCTTAGGGACCGCTGCAGTTAAGTGGAATACATTGCTAAAATAAAATTAAAAGTTTATTTCAAATAAGGTTGATGTTGATAATTAAATTTGCCCTGAAAAGCAAAGCATCGGTCTCCTTCCCTTATCTCACCAGCTCAGTTCTGGCTTCGTTCTTCATGATAAAAAACAGTCCCCTTTTGTCAACTGGATGGTCCCAAATGAAGAAGCTCTGTACGATGGTGTGGTCCAACTCCTCCTGCACTTCAGATGGACATGGGTCGGCCTCTTTGCTTCAGACAATGACAATGGAGAAAAGTTCCTGAGTACCTTGACACCTCTGATGAGCAAAAGGGAAATTTGTGTTGCCTTCACTGAAAGAGTAAAACGGAAAACTTCCTTGTGGTTCTCTCTTGAACTACCTACCATGTGGAGACAAGTCAATGTATTTGTTTACTATGCAGACTCTCAGTATGGATTTTATGTCATCATAGAGGTACAATCTTTCTTTGAAAGGACACAAACCGGGGGGAAAGTCTGGATCACCACAGGTGTTCAAGACAACATCTTGTTTTATGAGACTGAAGCCTTCCGATATGCCCATGGTTCTTTGTCCTTTGTAATGAAGACCAAAAAGGGGGCAAAAAGGGACTACTATGAGCCAAAAGCTTCTGCTTCTTGGCAGAAAGCGTTTGTATGTTCATATTCAAAGCATGCCTTATCTGTGAGGAGTTGGGAAAGATGCAGGGAGAAGGAGAATCAGATGCTGCTGCCCCAGGAGGAGATCGAAGGAATCCACTCCCAAGACAGTTATATCACTTACTACAGTGTCCAAGTTGTGGCTCAGGCCTTGAATGCAGCCTATTCATCCAGATCAAAGAAGAGGTTGGTGGTGCGTGGAGGAGACAAGATGGAGCTTCAAAGTCTACAACCATGGCAGGTATTGCCTCTTGCTTTTGAAGATTGTGATTTATTTTCCAACTCTGGGATCATCATGATAGGAACATGACATACCGTACAAGTGTCCTGGAAAAACTGGGACATCAGCCATGTATCCATGTGATAAATGGAAGGAATATCCAACCAATGATTTTCACCTCCAAAGTTCTTTATAATCTGTGACTACCAGGGTCCTGATGCCACTGTATAGACATCTTGTGGTCTAGACTGCTGAATCTCCTGTCGAGCTCAAGGTTGGCAGTTCAAATCTGCACAATGGGGTGAGCTCCTGTTGCTCTGTCCCAGCTCCTGCCAATCTAGCAGTCTGAAAGCTTACAAGTGCAAGTAGATAAATAAGTAACACTGCAGTGGGACTTGTTAAGGTCCTCTGTGCACCAGAAGTGGTTTACTCAAGCTGGGCACATAACTTGGAAAGCTGTCTGCTGACAAATGCCAGTTCCCTCAGCCTGAAAGCGGAGATGAGCACCACACCCAAAATCAAATTCGATTGGACTTAACTGTCCAGGGGTCCTTTACCTTTTCTCTTTTTAACCTGATAGCCTTCTTTATATCTTTTTCTTTAAGATTGATGCTATAGAAAACAGGATCCTGTAGTAGAAAGATGACTCCATCCTTCTTAGACCTTTGTGTTCCACCTTTACTAAATAAATTATGACCATTCTTTACATAATGTCTCAAAATCATAACCAATCTTTTCTAATGGATGCCATTCATTGTGGTTTTCCCTGTTTCCTAGATTCATTCATTCTTGAAGGAAGTCCACCTCTCTTCCAATACTTCAGCTGATGCACAGTACTTTGATGAGAATGGGGCCCTGTCCATTGACTTTGATATCGTAAATTGGGTGCTGTTTCCTAATAATTCTCATGCTAGTGTGAAAATTGGGAGCATAGAGAGACAGAAGTCCTCAAATCTAAAGTTCACCATTAGCCCAGAAACAATAGCATGGCCCACACTGTGTAAGAAGGTAGGAGAAATGCTACATGCCTTTTTAATAGCTATGATTTCTGCTACACTCCAACTGTTTTTTTGAACAGTATATATGGAGCTAAATCCCATGGAGCTTAATAGATCTCACTCTTAAATAAAATCTGACAATGAATAAGAGGCTTACAAAATGAATTACCAATTGAACAGTTGTAATAAATATATATTCATCCAGCTGGGAAGGCTTCCTGAAGTGAAAACACTGCTGTTCGACATAAAAAAAATAAAAATCATTCCTAATTGGGCCTGAGCTCACTTTGGGTCATAGGAAGTAAAGATGCCTTTTCCTGTTTCATGTTTTATTATCTTTTTATATGTGCTGGAAACCGCCCAGAGTGTCTGGGGAAACCGAGCCAGATGGGTGGGGTATAAACAACAACAATAATGATAATCCTTCCAAAACTCAACAATCCATTTCCTAAAGCCTCGATGCTCCTCCTTCTATTTATTTCCAGGCCACGCCTCATGCAAGATGCACAAAGAGCTGTTGCCCTGGATATGCTAAGAAGATCCAGGAAGGGAAGCCTCCGTGCTGCTATGACTGCGCTCCCTGCTCAGAAGGGACAATCTCCACTCAGGAAGGTAGGACACGACATCAGTGGAAAGAAGCCATGGGTTGAAACTTCTCTACCAGTGAACACCGTGTTCTTTCTTGATCTCTCCCATGTGCCAACAATTTCCCACAGTGGTAACAGCATTCAGACTGCTGTAGGTATATGACTAACGTTGGCATTCTGAAGTCTCTTTTTCTCTGTGCAGATGCCAATGAATGCACCAAATGTCCAGAAGATCAGCATCCGAACAAGGAGCGAGGTCAATGTGTCCCCAAAGCAATCACCTTCTTGTCCTATGAAGAATATTTGGGGAAATTCCTGGCTTCCTTTGCCCTACTCTTCTCCTCAACCACAGGCTTTGTTCTGGGAATATTCATGAAATACAATGAAACTCCCATAGTCAAAGCCAATAACAGGGACCTCTCCTACATCCTCCTCTTCTCCCTCCTGCTCTGCTTTTTGTCCTCTTTCCTCTTTCCTCTTTCCGGCCACAGAAAGTCACCTGTCTTCTCCGACAAATGGTCTTCAGCATTGTCTTTTCAACTGCCGTCTCTTCTGTGTTGGCAAAAACCATCACTGTAGTGTTGGCTTTCCTGGCCACCAAGCCAGGGAACAGGGTGAGGAAATGGCTGGGGAAGAGTCTGGCCAACTCCATTGTCATTTCCTGTTCCAGTGTCCAAGTTGTCATCTGCATCACCTGGCTCGGAGTTTCTCCTCCATTCCCAGACTCTGACATGAGCTCCCAACCTGGAGAGATTATCTTGCAATGCAATGAAGGGTCTGTTGCCCTGTTTTATTCTGCCCTCGGCTACATGGGCTTCCTGGCTGCCATCTGCTTCACGGTGGCATTCCTGGCCAGGAATCTGCCTGGGGCCTTCAATGAAGCCAAGCTGATCACCTTCAGCATGCTGGTCTTCTGCAGTGTTTGGGTGTCATTTGTGCCCACCTACCTGAGCACAAAGGGGAAATACATGGTAGCCGTGCAGGTCTTCTCTATGTTGGCCTCCAGTGCTGGGCTTCTGGGATGCATCTTCATGCCCAAGTGCTACATTATTATACTGAAGCCTGAACTGAACACAAAGGAGTACCTGACGGCAAAAAGCTAAAGAGAGAGAGACAGATTTAGAGAGATAGAGAGAGATTATTCATCTTTCCTTTGGTCTGTATTAAAAGCATTGTCCATAATTTTCAACAGGTGATGCTGAATTTTTGAGTTTTTCTAGGGAGCTCAGGAGTTCAGTTGTTAAAACTCCCTCTCAGTATGACTCCACATCCACTTTATTCAGTTGATATTTTACCTTTCAGCATCACTTACTTCTGACTTTAGTCACTCTACCCTTTCTATTCCTCAATTGTCTCATGGATCTGAGTCCTGGAAGACCTTTCCCTGCCGTACTGGCCTGTGTGTGTGTGTGTGTGTGTGTGTGTGTGTGTGTGTGTGCTATCTGCTAACACCAATATGATAATTTTGTTCAACAATTAATGACCAATGAGGATAACAAAGTCTGTTGGGATCACAAATGAATTCAATTTTTTAATGAGAAATTGAAGACTTTTTATTTAAAAAACAAAACAAAATATCATGTCTTACCCAATTTGTTTCTGATAAGCTCCAGTCTCTTATAATGCTCCCTGAACTCTGCAGAACACCTAGAAAGGTCCGGTCACACTGTTCTACAGCACTGCTGAATCAGTACTTTGTACCACAATTCTAGCAAATACATTAAATACAGTAATAAATATATTATAGAAGATCAAACTGGATTTATTAGGTGCATAAACTCTCTTCAAACATATGTAGGGTGTTACTTTTCATTTTTGTTACCAATAAAGTGAAACCACCATATGGCATATTATTTCTTGATGCAGAGACAGCCTTTGATCGTTTAGAATGGGGCTTTATATATCCTGTATTGGGTTATATTGGACTAGTCAGGGATCAAGTTCATATATTTGAATCCTAAAGTCTATATTTCAGAGAACAGGACAAATTCTGACTCATTCAGATTTTGCAGAGGCACCTGACAAGGCTGTCCTTTATTCCCTTTGTTGTGTTTCCATTAGCAGGGGTAATAAGATCTAATGATATAACCCACAGAGTTACAACTAGTAAAGAAGAAAATAAAATTAATCTCTACACGGGCCATGTAGCATTATTTGTGGGGAAACCCTAAAAGAAACCTTTGGAAATGTCATGACCCTGCCTGATTAATTTAGCAAGATGTTGGGATATAAAATTAAACTAACAAAATCAAGAAGAAGAAGAAGAAGAAGAAGAAGAAGAAGAAGAAGAAGAAGAAGAAGAAGAAGAAGAAGAAGAAGAAGAAGAGGAGGAGTTTGGATTTGATATCCCACTTTATCACTACCCAAAGGGGTATCAAAGCAGCTAACAGTCTCCTTTCCCTTCCTCCCCCACAACAAACACTCTGTGAGGTGAGTGGGGCTGAGAGACTTCAAAGAAGTGTGACTAGCCCAAGGTCACCCAGCAGCTGCATGTGGAGGAGGGGAGATGCAACCCAGTTCACCAGATTACGAGTCTACCGCCCTTAACCACTACACCACACTGGGATTGAATGTTGACAGAAGACTAGACGAGACAGCAGTAGCACCTAGACCCCATTAAAGGAAGCCAGTTACTCTGTGTTATGTAGATGTTAATAAACAAGAGGGGTGGCCCATGTGCTGTGACCCTCCAGATATTGTGGGAAGACAACTCCCATCGGCCCTGTCCATTGGCCATGCTGGGAATTGTAATCAAACAAAATCTGGAGGGCACCATGTTGATGACCCCTGTTTGGACTGGTAAAGGCCAGCCCAAACCCAACTTTCCCTTTGCTAGCCATTTATCAGAAGTTTCCGAGAGTGACTGAGGCAACCCAGTCAGATGGGAGGGGGATGGTTTCTATTCAGCCATGATTTTCATTACATTTAATTTAAATATCTAAAGAGCTGTCACATGGAAGATGGAGCCAGCTAGTTTTCTCCCGCTATTTTATTTTATTTTATTTCTGTACAGAAATGTGTGGGAGAGCTTTCTTCCCATATTCTCTGGCCCCGTCCCATATCATTTTATACCTCGATAAAGCACATTCCACAAATTCCATTAAGTTTAAATTTCCTATCCAATCCAAATACTGGGTTTCCCTCACCCCATTTTCATTAAAAGGCACTAACCCAGGGGTCAGCAAACCTTTTCAGCAGGGGGCCAGTCCACTGTCCCTCAGACCTTGTGGGAGGCCGGACTATATTTGGGGGGGGGGGGAATGAACGAATTCCTATGCCCCACAAATAACCCAGAGATCCGTTTTAAATAAAAGCACACATTCTACTCATGTAAAAACACCAGGCAGGCCCCACAAATAACCCAGAGATGTATTTTAAATAAAAGGACACATGCTACTTGTTGTAGAGTGGGGATAGTGATTCAGCAAGTGATTTCAGCTCTCTGACATAGCAGGCAGGATACAGCTTCTTCATGTAACACTCTTTATTCAGGCAAAGAAGACTGGGGAACTGAGGAGAGGGAAGCTACATTTATAGGGAGAGAAGACTGGCTAGAAAGGATACATTTTGGAGGGAACAATCTCAAGCAATCACAAAGCATGACTTTTGGTGGGAACCAATAAGACTGAGGATCCAAATAAAGCAACTTGAATGAACCAATAGTAGCTGTTCCTTCTGGAACAGGAGGGCAGTTACTTTCCCCTAATGTGAATACAGACAAAAGTCATACAGATATGATAACCCTTGAATCAATACACAACACTACTCTGATTCCTGGCCCCCGGGCCTTAGTTTGGGGACCCCTGCACTAACCCATGTGATTGCTCTAAAGTTACCACAGTGGAAAGCATGTGTACTGACTACCAGTTTAAGCAAAGGAGCCTCCTCATGATCTGCTAGAATTTTATTGCACGGCTATTACCAACCACAACCTTCTGAGCATGCTCAGTAAGTCGAAACCTTATATGGTATGATTCTCTGGTATTTGACTACTACAGACTCTCCTTCATTTGAGGTTTTAAAGAAAAGGTTGGATGGCCACAGTCCATTTGTCCACTGGCTGTATGGACTGACCCATTTGTTGTTGTTGTTGTTCAGTCGTTCAGTCGTGTCCGACTCTTCGTGACCCCATGGACCAGAGCACCCCAGGCACGCCTATCCTTCACTGCCTCCCGCAGTTTGGCCAAACTCATGTTAGTAGCTTCGAGAATACTGTCCCACTATCTCATCCTCTGTCGTCCCCTTCTCCTTGTGCCCTCCATCTTTCCCCACATCAGGTTCTTTTATAGGGAGTCTTCTCTTCTCATGAGTTGGCCAAAGTACTGGAGCCTCAACTTCAGGATCTGTCCTTCTGGCTGATTTCTTTAAGGATGGATAGGTTTGGTCTTCTTGCAGTCCATTTGTAGGGCTTTTCTAATACTATTGTCACAAAAGTTCAAGCTAAACTCTCTCTCACACACAAACAAACACATGGCCGATGTCAGACGTAGAGTTGCATCTGCTGTCCCTCACAAACATGTTTTTCTCCAGCTCTGTCGCTTCCCCTCAAACCACACATCTCCAGGATGTTGCAGAGATGAGCTTTCTCCCCATTGTAATTACGGAAATCATGGTGATTTTCTATAGCCAAAGCCCAAGAGAGATTTCTGGATGTTAACCAGGCATCGGAATCAAGGCCAACATGAGGTTGCTCATTGCATCATTCCTGGGGGAAGAATATCTGTGTCGGAGGCAGAGTGAGTCAAGATATAGAGCAGGTGTAATTGGGGAAGATGTCTGTGTGATCTTTAAAAGCCCTGAAGTCATCAGTGGCCACTACCTCTAAGGGTGACACCACTACAGCTTTGGTCTTGCATGAGATTCCCCTTGCATAAGCTCACAGGAGAGGTGCAGGAGCTACAGGCAGAATGGTATCCCTGCTGCTACTTCTGCTGCTCCTATTGATGCCTCACGGGGTCCTTGGAAACCCAGAGACAAAATGCCCCCTGAATCTGATCAGGGAAGAAAAGGGAGCACAGAATTACTTCCGGCCTGGAGACTTCCTCGTTAGTGGGGTCATCTCTCCAAAACAATTTTTTGATCAACTTCCATACGTCTTTTCTCGGCCCCCATTAACTAGGTTTGATGAGTAAGTAACTGTACTCTGATTACAGGTAGGTAGCCGTGTTGGTCTGCCATAGTCAAAACAAAAAATTGAAAATTGAAAAATTCCTTCCAGTAGCACCTTACAGACCAACTAAGTTTGTTCTTGGTATGAGCTTTCGTGTGCATGCACACTTTTTCACGAAAGCTCATACCAAGAACAAACTTAGTTGGTCTGTAAGGTGCTACTGGAAGGATTTTTTATTTTCTGTATTCTGATGTCTCTTATGCTTCTACACACAAACACACAGGGGGTGAGGGAGGGAGGGAGAGAGAGAGAGAGAATTCTGAAGCAGAAAATGGATTTTCACCTTGAAACAATATGACTCTTCTCACCCCTCACTACAAACATACAAGCTGCTCTTTGGTGATCATATAGTTATTTTCATTAAATGGTGAAGAGCAGTTTCACATTGTTTTTATTAATCTGTTTATTGCAGCGTGTCAGGTAGACTCTACTGGCACATCTTGTCTTTCCTGTTCACCATCCAAGAAATCAACGGTGACCCCAGGATCTTACCCAACACCACCCTGGGCTACAACCTCTATGAGAACTTTTTCGATGCAAGGATGACTTCTGATGTCATGCTAGACCTGCTTTCGGGTGGGGAAAGCAACATCCCAAACTATACCTGTGGAAAAGGGAATAATAACCTGCTGGCTGTTCTTGAAGGGGCCAATTCTGTAATCTCAAAACAGATATCGACCATGTCAGGCATCTACAAAATTCCACAGGTATGAAGGACAGTATAAAATCCCACTTTTTCTCCAGGGGAGTCAAGATTCTTATCTTGAAACCAAAATAAATCACTAATCACTCCTTTCTCTCACTAGATCAGTCATGGCTTTAATGCTCAGGCTATGGATGATAAATCCCAGTTCCCTTTTGTCTACCGGATGCTCCCCAAAGAAGATATTCAGTCCCAGGGGATTGTCAAGCTGCTCCTGTATTTTGGATGGACGTGGGTTGGCCTCTATGCTTCGGACAATGAGAATGGAGAAAGGTTTGTGGGTGCCCTGACATCTCAGATGATTCACAGTGGAATCTGTGTCGCCTTCACACATAGGCTAGCAGAAAGCAATCCATATCGATCACTCAAGCCAAATGTGCCAGTTATGATATGGAGACAAGTCAATGTATCTATTTACTATGAGAACACTTACACGGGATGGGCACCAATCATGGCACTACAAAATATAATCATGGGAAAAGCTGGGGCAAGAGTTTGGATCACAACACATTTTCAGGACATCAACATAAATTTGCATTCAGCTCCAAAGGATTTCGAGAACATCCATGGTTCCTTCTCCTTTGTAATGAACACCAAAAAAACAATCAAATGTGATTACTATGCACCATCTTCATATCACCTTTATTGGTTTTGGAGAAAAGCATTTTATTGCTTATATTCAAAGCATACCTTGTCTGTGAAAGGTCGGACAAAATGCACCGAGAAGGATGAGCTGGAGACTCTGCCCCAGGAGGAGCTGGAGAGATCCCTGTCCCAAGACAGCTACAGCACTTACTTCCATGTCCAAGCCTTGGCGCACACTTTACATGCTGCATGTTCATCAAGATCAAAACGGATGCCAAGGATGAGTGGAACAGACAGTTTGGGGTGTCAAAGTCTACAGCCATGGCAGGTATTTCCTTTCACCTTTTTGCAAACTTCAATCCATCCTCCCAACTGTGAAATAACATCTAGTACAGGGACAAAGAATTTGTCCTTTCCTGAGGCAAATTCAATTGATGAGGTTCTTGTGCAGATCAATATTTCTGCCCACCATGGGGATTTCATAAGAAGACCCTCCCACTTTCCTACGGTTACTCCTTAGTGCTCTGTTAGAGACCCAGTCATCTTAGCTGAAATTGGTGTGTCCTCATCTCCTCCTCTGTCTCTGCTGGCCTTCAGTGAGCAGCTGCAACACAGACAGAGCAGGAACACAAGCCTTCTGGTCACACAGGTCTTCCCCACGATGCTGAGGTATACACTCATTGAGCTTCTTCTATTTTAATGTTTATATACTGCCTGTGTGTGTGTGTGTGTGTGTGTGTGTACACTGGTTTGTTGTTGTTGTTGTTGTTGTTGTTGTTGTTGTTGTTCAGTCGTTCAGTCGTGTCCGACTCTTTGTGACCCCATGGACCAGAGCACGCCAGGCAAGCCTATCCTTCACTGCCTCTCCCAGTTTGACCAAACTCATGTTAGTAGCTTCGAGAACACTGTCCAACCATCTCATCCTCTGCCGTCCCCTTCTCCTTGCGCCCTCCATCTTTCCCAACATCAGGGTCTTTTCTAGAGAGTCTTCTCTTCTCATGAGGTGGCCAAAGTACTGGAGCCTCAACTTCAGGATCTGTCCTTCTAGTGAGCACTCAGGGCTGATTTCTTTGAGAATGGATAGGTTTGATCTTCTTGCAGTCCATGGGACTCTCAAGAGTCTCCTCCAGCACCATAATTCAAAAGCATCAATTCTTCGGCGATCAGCCTTCTTTATGGTCCAGCTCTCACTTCCGTACATTACTACTGGGAAAACCATAGCTTTAACTATACGGACCTTTGTTGGCAAGGTGATGTCTCTACTTTTTAAGATGCTGTCTAGGTTTGTCATTGCTTTTCTCCCAAGAAGCAGGCGTCTTCTAATTTCGTGACTGCTGTCACCATCTGCAGTGATCATGGAGCCCAGGAAAGTGAAATCTCTCACTGCCTCCATTTCTTCCCCTTCTATTTGCCAGGACGTGATGGGACCAGTGGCCATGATCTTAGTTTTTTTGATGTTGAGCTTCAGACCATATTTTGCGCTCTCCTCTTTCACCCTGATTAAAAGGTTCTTTAATTCCTCCTCACTGCCATCAAGGTAGTATCATCAGCATATCTGAGGTTGTTGAGTACACTGGTTGGTTTATAACATATCAACAGAACAGAATAATAAAAAGTGCTGAAAGTTTCAAAACAATACCAACCAACTGTGTATAGTATAAAACAAAAGACAAGAAGAATAGCCATAGCAGGGACATTTTCCACGTACTGTAAATGCTTATTGAAAGCAAAGATATTAAATAATAGGAACTTTCTAACTTTCTGTCCATGTGCAGAAATTAGCACCAGGGGTGTAACCAGGCAGTGATTATCAGAATTGGCACTGTTTCTGTTCTTCTACAATATGTTGTTTCCACTAAGATGTACACTGGGATGGAATGACTAGATCTCAAATTGCTGCTAAAAATTCAGTAACAAATCACCCCATATGTTCATTAGCATAAGCCAGGCACAGGCAAACTCGGCCTTCCAGATGTTTTGGAACTACAATTCCTATCATCCCTGACCACTGGTCCTGTTAGCTAGGGATGATGGGAGTTGTAGTCCCAAAACATCTGGAGGGCCGAGTTTGCCTATCCCTGGCGTAAGCGTTGTTTCTGCATTCACGGCTCTTGTCCCCAAGAGCTCTAAGAGCTCTGGCCAGCTGGTCATTACTGCCCAGAGTGCCTGGGGCAACCCAATCAAATGGGTGGGTACAAATATCATCATCAACATCATCCTCTATGTCAGTGGTTCCCACTGAGGGTCCCTGTAACCCACCCAGGGAGTCTGTGGCACCATTCACATAACAAAAACACTCTGCCTGCCTGTGACTCCCAGCCACTTTCATTGCAGCTTCACCCCTTCTTAAGAGCAATCCAGTTTTCTAATACCTCCATGGGCGGAATGCAATTGGATGAGAATGGTGAGCTGCCAGGCAACTATGACATTGTCAACTGGGTGATGTATCCCAACGAGTCTCGTGCCAGAGTGAAAGTTGGGAGTATCGAGATGGAGACATCCGCTGACACAAAGTTCACTATCAACCCGGATGCTATTTTGTGGCCCCAGAGGTTTAACCAGGTGGGGAAAACATATTCTGTATGGTATCTGTTGATATACATTAATTTGTGGAATAATTCACACAGAACTTGGACTACACTCCTTTGCCCAATGCAGGATGGGAGCTGGCATCCAAGGGCGTCCCCCTCATACCGTGAGCCCTGTATCCATGAAGTGGACATGGAATATCCACATTACATTTTGAAATCTGGAAATTTGAGGTTGACAGTGACACCATGTATAGGAATAGAAAAGAGGAACAATGAATGTTGAAGCAAGCAAGGAAACACACCAAATAAGGTTTTGAGGAACGTGCCAGAAGTCCTGGCAGGGCTAGTGGTCCATGAGATGCTGTTGGGTCCATTCCAAATTCTATCAACCACTTCCATAGACAGAGATTGTCCCCTTGATGCACTTTCCTCTTTTTGTGTTTAGACTGTGCCTTGCTCCAGATGCACCGATAGCTGTCACCCTGGATATTTCAAGGTGATCCAAGAAGGAGAGCCGGTTTGCTGCTATGTTTGTTCCCCGTGTGCAGAAGGGACCATCTCCACTCGGGAAGGTGGGTGAGGGTGTTCATGGGCGAAGATTCACTAAGAGACTTTTTCAGTTGAGATCCAAGAGCAATTTCTAAACAAGAATCTAGGGCTGGATCTAGACATATTAAAAAAACGTTTCAGGAAAACCTGTTGTGAACATCATAATGGGAAATCATTCTACAGTGTCATCTGGTGTCACAGTGTTATAACGGATTTTAATTCCTTTTTTAAAAAAAAAAAATCCATTGTAGCTGAGCCCCTAGTTTGGTTTCAGAGTTTGTAATCATTTCCCACAAAACAAAACACCTTAATTGCCAAAGGTGAAGGTACAGAAATTTGTCTTCACCAGGCAAAGAGAGCGGGACAATGAAGACAGCAGAGACACCTCTGCAGGGAGGTCATTGCCTCTCAACTTTGCCTACATCCCAAGGGGATGAAAAGTGAGAAAAATCGGACTTCCGGTGGAACGCCATTCCGTTCAGTCGGGACCTCTCTCAGCTCCGAGGGGGGTCCGGTGTTTTCAGGTTAGGAGCAACCACACCCGTGCTGTTTAAACCTCAGGAAGAGCGTCCTGAGGACTTGGGGTCTAGCGGGAGCCAGAAGTGCTTTCCCTGCTCTTGAGGAGACCTAGTAAGGTCTGCTCAAGCGAGTGGGGCTCTGGCACGGCTCTGAAGACCTATCAATTGCCTGGAAGACACGAAGCAGCGGCAGCTGACAGAATGAGCGCTTTGCTTTTCCCTAACTTGGATTACAAAAGAAGGACTCTGTAAGTACTGAAAACAATTGATTTGCAAATTCTATTGAAATTCGGCTTACAGAGAGAGATCAAAAGAGGAAGTCCGTCTCTCTCTGACAGCGACAAGTTTAAAGTAACACCTAAAAACTGTAGCTGTGAAAGATCTGTTTATTTTAAGTGGAGAGCTGATTTTGTATACTTTAGAAAACCCTGCTTGGGGGGTAGACTGAGAGTTTGATTTATTTCTTCTTGTGGATTACAAACTGAAATGAAAGATACCATTAACTCCTGGCCAACGAGTCTGGGTCAGGCGGGGAATGGCGGCTGTGGACTGGATTGCACAGTTGGAAAATTACTGAGACCTCACCACTTCCTGCTTATTCAAATCCCACGGTGTCCTTGAAGCTTAAAGAATGCTAGACTCAACACTGACACCATTTCAGCAAAGGCTATTGTTAGAATGTCAATTGCTTCAGGAGAGAGTTATAGACAAGTTCACCCAGATTGGAACTACTTTAGCGAACTGTTTTTTAAACCCACTCGATGGAAAGGATGGAAAGGATGTAGATCCAGAGGAATTTTCTGAAGAGGAGGAGACACAAGTTGGAAAACAGGAAAGGCTCCCTTGGTGTGAGAGACTGGGAGCCCATAGCTTGGACAGTACAGTGAACCCTGGGGGTGAGAGCCCAAGGGTTCAAGAACAACAACCATGGAAAATGCAATATGTAGCTGAGAGTGGAGGAGAGATACTTTATGATGATGTCAGAGCAACTACTTACCAAGAAGAAAGCTACAATCTGGAGGAGGAGAAGCTACAACGAGGAATACTAAGTTTAAAACTGAGCATGAAGGAAATAATAGAGGAGAAGAAGAAGCTGGAAAGGGTGAATTGGGGGGGGGCTTGTGGGGGATGGGAAAGGTAATGGGAAGGGTTGCGATGGACAGGAGGGGGTGGGGTAAGGGATGAATACTTAAAGGGGATATTATAAAGGCTGACCACGGAACTCCGAAACCAGAGGGAAAACGGTGTATGAGACTGGAAGAAACATTTAGGTATTAGATAAGATGTGATTTATTAATATTTGAAATTGGAATCAGAAGGAATATAGGCTACAGTATTAGAAAGCTAAGTTAAGAGAGGATAAAAGAAGTTGAGATGTGGAATTTGATGTTTTGTTCAATAAGAATAAGATTTAAGATATGTTGATTATAATTGTAAGATTAAGATTAGGTGTAAGAAAGAAGATTTTACAAGGTTACAAAGTTACTAAAGAAGAATAGAAATGAACGCAGAAGTGAGGACGTGAGGAAGTCCCAAATTTAGGATTATAAAAAGGATAAGGATGGATAAATAAGTGTTTTGTTTGTGTGTATGTTGTTTTGTAGTTTTTGTAGTGTTTGTATTTGTATTTTGTGTATGCTTATTATTAAAATCCAATAAATTCTTATTTTTTAAAAAAAAAAAAGTGAGGAAAAATCTTGTGTGACAACTCTATGTCCTTGGAGGAAAGGAGGGATGCAACAGTGGAAATTAAATATACAGTGGTACCTCCGGTTGCGCATGGGATCCATTCCGGAGCTCTGGTTGGATCCCGAGGAATTCACAACTGGAGGTGCCTGTTCTGTGCATGCGCACAGCACGGTGAGTGCTTCTGTGCATGTGTGCATGGTGAAACACGGGAAAATATTTCCAGGTTTGCCGTGTGCGTAACCTGAAGGATACGCAACCAGAGGAATGTGGATCCAGAGGTACCAATGTATACGCAAATAAAACTAAATCTTTCACATTGTTATTTCCTAACCTCCAGAAGACCATCACCCCCCAAGAAAGTATTAGAAGCTACATGATTATGGATGCAAGGAATACTAAAGCAACTCTTTTTCTCATTCTCAGATGCAACGCACTGCACCAAATGTTCAGAAGATCAGCATCCAAACAAGGACCAAGTTCAATGTATTCCCAAGATTATCAACTTCCTAGACTACAAAGAGTATTGGGGGATCCTCTTGGCTTCCCTTGCTCTCTTCTTATCCTTAACCGCAGGCTTTGTGTTGGCAGTCTTCATTAAATACAAAGAAACTCCAATAGTCAAAGCCAACAACAGGGACCTCTCCTACATCCTCCTCTTCTCCCTCCTGCTCTGTTTTTTGTCCTCCTTCCTCTTCATTGGGAGGCCAAGGAAAGTGACCTGCCGCCTCCGACAGACAGCCTTCTGCATCATCTTCTCAATTGCTGTCTCTTCAGTCTTGGCAAAAACCATCACTGTGGTGCTGGCCTTCCTGGCCACAAAGCCAGGGAACAAGGTGAGGAGATGGCTGGGGAAGAGTTTGTCCCACTCCATTGTCATTACCTGCTCCAGTGTGCAAGTTCTCATATGTACCACCTGGCTAGGGATCTCTCCTCCATTCCCAGACTCTGACATGAGCTCCCAACCTGGAGAGATCATCTTGCAATGCAACGAAGGCTCTGTTGCCATGTTTTACATTGCCCTTGGCTACATGGGCTTCCTGGCTGCCATCTGCTTCACGGTGGCATTCCTTGCCAGGAATCTGCCTGGGGCCTTCAATGAAGCCAAGCTGATCACCTTCAGCATGCTGGTCTTCTGCAGTGTTTGGGTGTCCTTTGTTCCAACCTACCTGAGCACCAAGGGGAAATATATGGTAGCCGTGCAGGTCTTCTCTATCCTGGCCTCCAGTGCTGGGCTCCTGGGATGCTTCTTCATCCCAAAGTGCTACATTATTTTACTGAGGCCTGATCTGAACATGAAGGAGCATCTGACTACAAAACACTAAAGCCAACATCGGATCTGTAATAGGGCGGAAGTCTAACACGTTTGGTTCTCAAACGCCTTAGTACTCAAGACAACTTGGAACCCAAACACTACGAACCCGAAGTAAATGTTCCAGTTTGCAAACTTTTTTTGGAAGCTGAACGTGCTCCGTTTTGAGTCTTATGCTTCAGATTTGAGTACCACACTTCCGTTTTGAGTGCCACAGTTCTGTTTTGAGAGTTACACTGAGGTCTGTCTGTTTTTGTTATTTATTTTGCATTTTTGTTTTTGTAGCTCTTTTTTCTTTTTTTGGCGACTATGTGGAACCCAGTTCAGCTACTGATTGATTGATTGATTGTGTGACTGCAGTACATTGTTTATAGCTTTCATTTTATGAATCAATGGTCTTTTTAGATTGTAAAATTCATGTTAAATTGCTGTTTTAGGGGTTGTTTTTAAAAGTCTGGAATGAATTAATCCATTTGCATTACTTTCTATGGGAAAGTGTGCTTTGGTTTTGGAACAGACTTCCAGAATGGAATAAGTTTGAGAACCAAGATACCACTGTAAAGAGTTTGAAACAGCACCATGCAGAATTGAACTCTCTTGTTCAGGTGTGGAAGCAAAACAGCGCATTTGTTGGAAGCTGCCCAGAGTGTCTGGGGAAACCGAGCCAAATGGATGGGGTACAAATTGTTGTTGTTGTTGTTGTTGTTGTTTCCTTCCCCTGTCAAGTCTCTTGTTCAGGTGTTGGAAGGCGACGGAGTATCTCCTTCCCCTGTCACCTTCTGAACCATATATTTAATTGGGCTTAATTTGGGGCTAGATCCAGGGAGGTATGCCCCAAATTGGCCTGGGTTGGGTGGAGGAGGAGCTGTGCGCTACTTCTTAGTAGTAAGTAAAATACTTACTAGAAAACACTTCTTACAACAGAATCTGAACCAGAACCATGGCTTCCTGTTAGGACAAAAACCACCCCTGTATTTATATTCATATTTGGATGGGATCCAAGGCCTGTGGCTTTCTATTTCGCTTCTTTTTCCACAGCACAATAATTACTTATTTCAAACTCCCATACGTCATATAGAGTGTGAAATTATTTGTCCTTCTTTTGGTTTGTATTCAAAGCATCATCCATTGTTTTCAGCAGGCGGTGCTGAGTTCTAGTTTTTCTCCAAGGAGTTCAGGTAAAGGACCCCTGACAATTAAGTCCAGTCACGAATGACTCTGGGGTTGCAGCGCTCATCTCACTCTATAGGCCGAGGGAGCCGGCGTTTGTCCGCAGACAGTTTTTCTGTGTCATGTGGCCAGCACGACTAAACCGCTTCTGGCGAAACCAGAGCAGCGCACGGAAACTCCATTTACCTTCCCACTGCAGCAGTAACTTTTTAAAATGATTATTTATTAAGAAAAATTCAAATCAATACGTTTTGTCAATACTACAACCAATTACATTTTACCCCCTTCTCCCCCTCCCCTCCCTCCCAGCCTCCCCGGACTTCCCTCAGCTTCCTTATCTGATTTGTTTATCCATATTGTTTCTGCATGTTACACAATTGTACATATCATTCCCTTATTGTTCAAATTCTACTAATAAAAAAATTATGTACGTTTATTCAAAACCTGCCAATGACTTACTCTTTGTTGTTTTTTCAAATAGTTTGTAAAAAATTCCCATTCTTCCTTAAAGTCCTGATTGTCCTAGTACCTATTTATCTACTTGCACTGGTGTGCTTTCGAACTGCTAGGTTGGCAGGAGCTGGGACCGAGCAACTGGAGCTCACTCAGTTGCGGGGATTCAAACCGCCGACCTTCTGATTGGCAAGCTCAGTGGTTTGTCTCTACTGAAAAACAAAAAATGCATCAGTCTGCCCTCGCATGCTCCAAGCTCTTTATTATTCTACAATCTTTGCCTGTGCCTGTCGCTTCCCTGAAACACTTTTTGAGAAGTAACTCAAATGGCAGACAGCATCCTTAGTATCTTTGCAGCAAAGGTTTATACATTATTTGGCTGTTAGCTGTATTTTATAAGCTTATTGCCTTACTAAAGGACAGTGAGGATTAGCTGCTATTTGTATTATTTTCTCTTCCCTGTGTGTATTCTTCAGTCGGAAGGAAGGCTTGTTGTTGTTCAATCATTCAGTCGTGTCCGACTCTTCGTGACCCCATGGACCAGAGCACGCCAGGCACGCCTATCCTTCACTGCCTCTCGCAGTTTGGCCAAACTCATGTTAGTAGCTTCGAGAACACTGTCCCACCATCTCGTCCTCTGTCGTCCCCTTCTCCTTGTGCCCTCCATCTTTCCCAACATCAGGGTCTTTTCCAGGGAGTCTTCTCTTCTCATGAGGTGGCCAAAGTACTGGAGCCTCAACTTCAGGGTCTAGCTTAATCTTTTTTCACACTCCAAACACCTTCATGGTCCCCCACCCATTGAATTCTACATTCCCTGCAGAAGACCCTATGTGGAATCTTCCACATAGGCAATCGAAATAATCTTAGAAAGTCCAGGGAAGACGGCTGTAAATATGTGGGACAGAAATCCCATCCCCCAAACGTCTCCTAAAAGTTGTGTAGTTCTTTATGTCCTTGACATCTGAAGGGAGGGCATTCCACAGGGAGGGTGCCACCGTCAAGAAAGCCCTCTGCCTGGTTCCCTGTAACCTCACTTCCCACAGGGAGGGAACCACCAGAAGGTTCTTGGAGCTGGACCTCAGTGTCCGGGGTGAACGATGGGGGTGGAGATGCTCCTTCAGGTATACCGAGCCAAGGCCGTTTAGAGCTTTAAAGGTCAGCACCAACACTTTGAATTGTGCTCGGAAGCATTTGTTGTTGTTGTTCAGTCGTTCAGTCATGTCCGACTCTTCGTGACCCCATGGACCAGAGCACGCCAGGCACCCCTATCCTTCACTGCCTCCCGCAGTTTGGCCAAACTCATGTTAGTAGCTTCGAGAACACTGTCCAGCCATCTCATCCTCTGTCGTCCTCTTCTCCTTGTGCCCTCCATCTTTCCCAACATCAGGGTCTTTTCTAGAGTCTTCTCTTCTCATGAGGTGGCCAAAGTACTGGAGCCTCAACTTCAGGATCTGTCCTTCCATTGAGCACTCAGGGCTGATTTCCTTCAGAATGGATAGGTTTGATCTTCTTGCAGTCCATGGGACTCTCAAGAGTCTCCTCCAGCACCATAATTCAAAAGCATCAATTCTACGGCGATCAGCCTTCTTTATGGTCCAGCTCTCACTTCCGTACATTACTACTGGGAAAACCATGCTCGGAAGCATACTGGGAGCCAATGTAGGTATTTCAGGACCAGTGTTATATTGTCTTGGTGGCAACTCCGAGTCACCAGTCTAGCTGCTGCCAGAAGGTCCTGGGAGCGCGACCTCAGTGTCTGGGTTGAATGATGGAGGAGGAAACTCTCCTTCAGTTATACTGGACTGGGGCCGTGTATGGTTTGATCCCCAGATATAGGCCTCTGGGTTTGTGATGAGGGAGAAAAGGCATATCTTCATTGCAAGGTGAAAATCCATTTGCTACTTGGAAGCAATCCAAGCACATTGAACCCCAATTGTGACCTTTATGTTAGGAATTTCTGCTGGGGGTTGACAGAATAATCTGTGCACTGCACATGCTTTTGTTTTATCACATTGTATGTGATTCTACCTGGATTAGGTGCTGCATCAGTGTTCAGGAAGTCCCCAACATGCCTTTTTTATTAAAGAAAGTTACAAAAACACCATGGATTTGATTAGAAAAAATGTTGGTGTCGAAATTATTCAGATAGTCATAAATATATATTAAACAGGAGAGGGAAACCAAAATGGTCCAAGGCCTGGAAACGATGCCTTATGAGGAACGGCTTAGGGAGCTGGGTATGTTTAGCCTGGAGAAGAGAAGGTTGAGGGGTGATATGATAGCCATGTTCAAATATATAAAAGGATGTCATATAGAGGAGGGAGAAAGGTTGTTTTCTGCTGCTCCAGAGAAGCAGACACAGGGCAATGGATTCAAACTACAAGAAAGAAGATCCCACCTAAACATTAGGAGGAACTTCCTGACAGTAAGAGCTGTTGGACAGTGGAATTTGCTGCCAAGGAGTGTGGTGGAGTCTCCTTCTTTGGAGGTCTTGAAGCGGAGGCTTGACAGCCATCTGTCGGGAATGCTTTGATGGTGTTTCCTGCTTGGCAGGGGGTTGGACTGGATGGCCCTTGGGGTCTCTTCCAACTCTATTATTCTATGATTCTACCGGTAGGATAGTCCAAAGTTTATTTTGGTGTGTAGAGACCTATAGGTCAGAACTTTATTGGGGCTGCTCATTCAGCTAGTCTTTGTCCATGGAGTTTTCTTGGCAGGGATACTGGAGTGGCTTGCCAGTTCCTACTCCAGGTGGATCCAGGTGCATCAAACTACTGAGTTTGGCCAAACTGCGAGAGGCAGTGAAGGATAGGCGTGCCTGGCGTGCTCTGGTCCATGGGGTCACGAAGAGTCGGACACGACTGAACGACTGAACAACAACAACAACAATTCAGCTAGTTGGAGTCCAGCTGGGCTTTCAGATCTAAAGTGCATGATGGAAAATATCACTGAAAGATTCTCCTCCCCTTCAAACATTGACAGGCTCTCAGGGGCATCTGAGTACCGGTATTTGACACATGAAAGCAACTTACTATTGCTCTTGATTGTGATGTTTATGTTGCTAGGCTCAATGGCAAGCGTCGTGGGAGGTTAACGGCCCTTTGTGCTTTGGCAAGAACATGAATAAATGACAATGACTTTGATAGTTATAGGGGGAATAAACAAGCCCCTTGCAGCATCCTCCATCTGACTCAATGCACAGCTGTGTGGCTGGAGAAAAACAAAGTGTGTGCAAACTCAATGATATAATAATAACCATAGTTTATTGTTTGTACTCAGCCCATCTGACTGGGTTGCCTCAGCCACTCTGGGAAATGGCTAGCAAAGGGAAAGTTGGGTTTCGACTGGCCTTTACCATTTGAGAACAGGGGTCATGAACATGGTGCCCTCCAGATTTTGTTTTTACAGGTCCCAGTAGCTAGCATGGCCAATGGTCAGGGCCGATGGGAGTTGTCTTCCCACAATATCTGGAGGGTCACAGTACATGGCCCACCCCTCTTGTTTATAAATATCTACAGTACATAGCACAGAGTAATTGGCTTCCTTTAATGAGGTGTACGTGCTACTGCCATCTGGTTTGGACTTCTGTCAACCTTCAATACCATACTTTTTGATTTTGTTAGATTAATTTTATCCCAACATCCCACTTAATTAATCAAGCAGAGTCATGACATCTCCAAGGGTTTCTTTCAGGTTTTCCCTGCAAATTATGGTCATTGCAGAGATCAATTTCTCCCTCTCTCTACTAGTTGTAACTCTGTGGGTTATATCATTACATCTGATTGCCTCTGCAATGGTGGAGGGAGATCTGATCCCTAATAAAAAAATTAACACAACTATATTTATTCCAGGGTATTTCCAGATTCTTTTTTCTTTATTTCTTTTATTTTAGAAATCCCCATATTTCTGCACCATAACAGTTTTGTAGAATGGATCCTATCCAGAAATGGGTTTTGTCCCAACAGGAAGCCATGGTTCTGGTCCAGATTCTGCTGTATGAAGTATTTATTAGTATTTTATAGTAAGTGTTTCACTTGTACTAAGAGGTAGCACACAGCTCCTACTCCACCCATTCCAGGCCAATTCGGGGCATACCCCCCTGGATCTAGCCCCAAATCAAGCCTAATTAAATATATGGTGGAGAAGGTGACAGAGGAAGCAGATACTCTGTCGCCTTCCAACACCTGAACAAGAGAGTTCAATTCTGCAGGGGACTCCTTCAAACTATTTATTAGAGTTTCGCCCTATTACAGATCCAATGTTGTCTTTAGTCAGATACTCCTTCATGTTCAGATTAGGCCTCAGTAAAATAATGTAGCACTTAGGCATGAAGATGCAGCCCAGAAGCCCAGCACTGGAAGCCAAGATGGAGAATACCTGCACGGCAACCATGTATTTCCCCTTGGTGCTCAGGTAAGTGGGAACAAAGGACACCCAAACACTGCAGAAGACCAGCATGCTGAAGGTGATCAGCTTGGCTTCATTGAAGGCCCCAGGCAACTTCCTGGCCAGGAAAGCCACTGTGAAGCAGATGGCAGCCAGGAAGCCCATGTAACCAAGGGCAGTGTAAAACATGGCAACAGAGCCTTCATTGCATTGGACAATGATCTCTCCAAGCTGGGAGCTCAGGTCAAAGTCTGGGAATGGAGGAGACATCCCCAGCCAGATGGTACAGATGAGAACTTGCACACTGGAGCAGGAAATGACAATGGAGTGGGCCAAGCTCTTCCCCAGCCATCTCTTCACCCTGTTCCCTGGCTTAGTGGCCAGGAAGGCCAGCACTACAGTGATGGTTTTTGCCAAGACAGAAGAGACAGCAACTGAGAAGATGAGGCTGAAGGTGGTCTGTCGGAGAAGGCAGGTCACTTTCCTTGGTCGTCCAATGAATAGGAAGGAGGACAAAAATGAGAGAAGGAGGGAAATGAGGAGGGTGTAGGAGAGGTCCCTGTTGTTGGCTTTGACTATGGGAGTTTCTTTGTATTTAATGAAGATGGCCAACACAAAGCCTGCGGTTAAGGATAAGAAGACAGCAAGGGAAGCCAAGAGGATCCCCCAATACTCTTTGTAGTCTAGGAAGTTGATAATCTTGGGAATACATTGAACTTGGTCCTTGTTTGGATGCTGATCTTCTGAACATTTGGTGCAGTGCGTTGCATCTGAGAATGAGAAAAAGAGTCGCTTTAGTAATCCTTGCATCCATATTCATGTAGCTTCTAATACTTTTTTGGGGGGGTGATGGTCTTCTGGAGGTTAGGAAATAACAATGTGGAAGATTTAGTTTTATTTGTGTATACAGTGGTACCTCTGGATCCGCATTCCTTTGGTTGCGTATCCTTCAGGTTACACACGTGGCAAACCTGGAAATATATTTCCGTGTTTCGCCATGCACACATGCACAGAAGCACTCTACCATGCCGCGCACATGCGCAGAAGCACTCACCGTGCCGTGCGCATGCACAGAACAGGCACCTCCAGTTGTGAATTCCTCGGGATCCAACCAGAGTTCCAGAATGGATCCCATGCGCAACCGGAGGTACCACTGTATATTTAATTTCCACTGTTGCATCCCTCCTTTCCTCCAAGGACATGGAGTTGTCACACAAGATTTTTCTCACTCTTCATCTCCTTGGGATGTAGGCAAGGTTGAGAGGCAATGACCTCCCTGCAGAGGTGTCTCTGCTGTCTTCATTGTCCCACTCTCTTTGCCTGGTGAAGACAAATTTATGTACCTTCACCTTTGGCAGTTAAGGTATTTTGCTTTGTAGGAGATGGTTACAAACTCTGAAGGGGACTCAGCTACAGTGTTTTGTTTTAGTTTTTTTAAAAAAGCATTTAAAAAGCGTTATAACCCTGTGACACCAGATGACACTGTAGAGTGATTTCCCATTACGATGTTCACAACAGGTTTTCATGAAACTTTTTTTAATATGTCTAGATCCAGCCCTAGATTCTTGTTTAGAAATTGCTCTTGGATCTCAACTGAAAAAGTCTCTTAGTGAATCTTCACCCAGGAACGCCCTCACCCACCTTCCCGAGTGGAGATGGTCCCTTCTGCACACGGGGAACAAACATAGCAGCAAACCGGCTCTCCTTCTTGGATCACCTTGAAATATCCAGGGTGACAGCTATCGGTGCATCTGGAGCAAGGCACAGTCTAAACACAAAAAGAGGAAAGTGCATCAAGGGGACAATCTCTGTCTATGGAAGTGGTTGATAGAATTTGGAATGGACTCAACAGCATCTCATGGACCACTAGCCCTGCCAGGACTTCTGGCACGTTCCTCAAACCCTTATTTGGTGTGTTTCCTTGCTTGCTTCAACATTCATTGTTCCTCTTTTCTATTCCTATACATGGTGTCACTGTCAACCTCAAATTTCCAGATTTCAAAATGTAATGTGGATATTCCATGTCCACTTCATGGATACAGGGCTCACGGTATGAGGGGGACCCCCTTGGATGCCAGCTCCCATCCTGCATTGGGCAAAGGAGTGTAGTCCAAGTTCTCTGTGAATTATTCCACAAATTAATGTATATCAACAGATACCATACATAATATGTTTCCCCCACCTGATTAAACCTCTGGGGCCACAAAATAGCATCCGGGTTGATAGTGAACTTTGTGTCAGCGTATGTCTCTCTCTCGATGCTCCCAACTTTCACTCTGGCACGAGACTCGTTGGGAAACATCACCCAGTTGACAATGTCATAGTTGCCTGGCAGCTCCCCATTCTCATCCAAATGCATTCCACCCATGGAGGTATTAGAAAACTGGATTGCTCTTAAGAAGGGGTGAAGCTGCAATGAAAGTTGCTGGGAGTCACAGGCGGGCAGAGTGTTTTTGTTATGTGAATTGTGCCACAGACTCCCTGGGTGGGTTACAGGGACCTCCAGTGGGAACCACTGACATAGAGGATGATGTTGATGATGATATTTGTACCCACCCATTTGATTGGGTTGCCCCAGCCACTCTGGGCAGTAATGACTAGCTGGCCAGGGCTCTTAGAGCTCTTGGGGGCAAGAGCCGTGAATGCAGGAACAACGCTTACGCCAGGGATAGGCATACTCGGCCCTCCAGATGTTTTGGGACTACAACTCCCATCATCTCTAGCTAACAGGACCAGTGGTCAGGGATGATAGGAACCGTAGTTTCAAAACATCTGGAGGGCCGAGTTTGCCTATGCCTGACTTATGCTAATGAACATATGGGGTGATTTGTCACTGAATTTTTAGCAGTAATTTGAGAGCCAGTCATTCCATCCCAGTGTACTGGTACATCTTAGTGGAATGAAACATTGGAGAAGAATAGAAACAGTGCCAATTCTGATAATCGCTGCCTGGTTACACCCCTGGTGCTAATTTCTGCACATGGACACAAAGTTAGAAAGTTCCTATTATTTAATATCTTTGCTTTCAATAAGCATTTCCAGTACGTGGAAAGGGTCCCTGCTATGGCTATTCTTCTTGTCTTCTGTTTTATACTATACACGGTTGGTATTGTTTTGAAACTTTCAGCACTTTTTATTATTCTGTTCTGTTGATATATTATAAACCAACCAGTGTACACACACACACCCAAGGGCAGTATATAAACATTAAAACAGAAGAAGATCAATGAGTATATATCTCAGCATTGTGGGGAAGACCTGTGTGTGACCAGAAGGCTTGTGTTCCTGCTCTGTCTGTGTTGCAGCTGCTCACTGAAGGCCAGCAGAGACAGAGGAGGAGATGAGGACACACCAATTTCAGCTAAGATGACTGGGTCTCTCTCAGAGCACAAGGGAGTAACAATCGGAATGTCGGAGGGTCTTCTTCTGATATACCCATGGTGGGCAGAAATATCGATCTGCACAAGAACCTCATCAATTGGATTTGCCTCAGGAAAGGACAAATTATTTGTCCTGCTACTAGATTTTATTCCACAGTCAGGAAGATGGATTGAAGTTTGGAAAAAGGTGTAAGGAAATACCTGCCATGGCTGTAGACTCTGACACCCCAAACTGTCTGTTCCACTCATCCTTGGCATCCGTTTTGATCTCGATGAACATGCAGCATGTAAAGTGTGCGCCAAGGCTTGGACATGGAAGTAAGTGCTGTAGCTGTCTTGGGACAGGGATCTCTCCAGCTCCTCCTGGGGCAGAGTCTCCAGCTTCTCCTTCTCGGTGCATTTTGTCCGACCTTTCACAGACAAGGTATGCTTCGAATATATGCAGTAAAATGCTTTTCTCCAAAACCAATAAAGGAGATATGAAGATGGTGTATAGTAGTCATGTGTGGTTCTTTTTTGGGTCTTCATTACAAAGGAGAAGGAACCATGGATGGGCTGGAAAAACTCTGAAGCCAAAAGCAAATTATAGTTGATGTCCTGAAAATCTGTTGTGATCCAAACTCTTGCCTCAGCTTCTTTGTGGAATCTTTGTTGTAGGGCCATGATTGGTGCCCATCCCGTGTAAGTGTTCTCATAGTAAACAAATACATTGATTTGTCTCCATATCATAACTGGCATATTTGGCACAACTGATCGATATGGATTGCTTTCTGCTAGCCTATGTGTGAAGGCAACACAGATTCCATGGTGGATCATCTGAGATGTCAGGGCACCCACAAACCTTTCTCCATTCTCATTTTCTGGAGCAAAGAGGCCAACCCACGTCCATCCAAAATGCAGGAGCAGCTTGACAATCCCCTGGGACTGAGTATCTTCTTTGGGGAGCATCCGGTAGACAAAAGGGAACTGGGATTTATCATCCATAGCCTGAGCATTAAAGCCATGACTGATCTAGTGAGAGAAAGGAGAGATTAGTGATTTGTTTTGGTTTCATGATAAGAAACTTGACTCCCCTGGAGAAAAAGTGGGATTTTATACTGTCCTTCATACCTGTGGAATTTTGTAGATGCCTGACATGGTCGATATCTGTTTTGAGATTACAGAATTGGCCCCTTCAAGAACAGCCAGCAGGTTATTATTCCCTTTTCCACAGGTATAGTTTGGGATGTTGCTTTCCCCACCCGAAAGCAGGTCTAGCATGACATCAGAAGTCATCCTTGCATCGAAAAAATTCTCATAGAGGTTGTAGCCCAGGGTGGTGTTCGGTAAGATCCTGGGGTCACCGTTGATTTCTTGGATGGTGAACAGGAAGGATAAGATGTGCCAGTAGCTTCTACCAGACACGCTGCAATAAACAGATTAATAAAAACAATGTGAAACTGCTCTTCACCATTTAATGAAAATAACCATATGATCACCAAAGAGCAGCTTGTATGTTTGTAGTGAGGGGTGAGAAGAGTCATATCATTGTTTCAAGGTGAAAATCCATTTCCTGCTTCCGAATAAAAATGGTGAGGTGCACACGAATAAAAATAGAGAGGGACACACAGCTTTCCAAAAACAAAACTGAATGAAGACATTCTTTTTTGAAGGTTCGTGAAATGAAGGGTCCTTGTTGCCAAGGTTGAAGTTGCTTCGGGGGTCTCTTTGTCTTCTTGCATAGATGCCCAGTTGCTGAAATGGAGAGCTCACCCTACAAGTCTATCCCCACCACCACCACCACCACATCCAGTCCTGGCATCTTCTTCCCTCGCCTCAATGCATCCTTTTCATCCCTGATCAGATTCCTCTGAGCAAGCAACACAGCAGGGATGGCTGTCAAGCTTCCGCTTAAAGACCTCCAAAGAAGGAGACTCCACCACACTCCTTGGCAGCAAATTCCACTGCCGGACAGCTCTTACTGTCAGGAAGTTCTTCCTAATGTTTAGGTGGAATCTTCTTTCTTGTAGTTCGAATCCATTGCCCCGTGTCCGCTTCTCTGCAGCAGCAGAAAACAACCTTTCTCCCTCCTCTATATGACATCCTTTTCTATATTTGAACATGGCTATCATATCACCCCTTAACCTTCTCTTCTCCAGGCTAAACATACCCAGCTCCCTAAGCCGTTCCTCATAAGGCATTGTTTCCAGGCCTTTGACCATTTTGGTTGCCCTCCTCTGGACATGTTTTTTCTCTCTCTCTCTCCTCTCTCCTCTCTCTCTCTGTGTGTAAAGAAGCATAAGAGACATCAGAATACAGTTACTTACTCATCAAACCTAGTTAATGGGGGCCGAGAAAAGACGTATGGAAGTTGATCAAAAAATTGTTTTGGAGAGATGACCCCACTAACGAGGAAGTCTCCAGGCCGGAAGTAATTCTGTGCTCCCTTTTCTTCCCTGATCAGATTCAGGGGGCATTTTGCCTCAGGGTTTCCAAGCACCCCGTGAGGCATCAATAGGAGCAGCAGAAGTAGCAGCAGCAGCAGGGATACCATTCTGGCTGTAGCTCCTGCACCTCTCCTGTGAGCTTGTGCAAGGGGAATCTCATGCAAGATCAAAGCTGTAGTGGCATCACCCATAGAGCTAGAGGTCACTGATGACTTCAGGGGTTTTAAAGATCACACAGACATCTTCCCCAATTACACCTGCTCTAAATCTTGACTCACTCTGCCTCCAACACAGATATTCTTCCCCCAGGAATGATGCAATGAGCAACCTCATGTTGGCCTTGATTCCGATGCCTGGTCAACATCCAGAAATCTCTCTTGGGATTCGGCTATAGAAAATCACCATGATTTCCGTAATTACAATGGGGAGAAAGCTCATCTCTGCAACATCCTGGAGACGTTTGGTTTGAGGGGAAGCGACAGAGCTGGAGAAAAACATGTTTGTGAGGGACAGCAGATGCAACTCTACGTCTGACATCGGCCATGTGTTTGTGCGCGAGAGAGTTTGGTCTGAACTTTTTTTTAATAGTAGTAGAAAAGCTCTACAACAGTTCCCTTTTTTTAACAGTTAAGATCAGCTTGACAGTGGAATGGTCTCCTTTGCAGGGAGGGTGTGGACTCTCCTTCCTTGGAAGTTTTCAAGGAGAGGTTGAATGGCCGTCAGTCATGGATGCTTGAGCTGCGGTTCCTGCATTGTAGGGGCTGGACCAGATGACGCTTGGGGTCTCCTTCCACCTCTACGATTCTGTGATTTACACATCTATTTACACACCTGAGTCAAGGCAGAGAGAGAGAGTCCAGAGCTTTCGCATGACACGAAGGTCCTCCCAACTCCAGGCACCAGCCGCCAAGCTCTGGCCCTCAACTCCCTCCTCACTCCCATTCAACCTTCACTTTCAAACTCCCAGCCAATCATCATTCATAGAATCATAGAATCATAGAATCCTAGAGTTGGAAGAGACCCCAAGGGCCATCCAGTCCAACCCCCTGCCAAGCAGGAAACACCATCAAAGCATTCCTGACAGATGGCTGTCAAGCCTCCGCTTAAAGACCTCCAAAGAAGGAGACTCCACCACACTCCTTGGCAGCAAATTCCACTGTCGAACAGCTCTTACTGTCAGGAAGTTCTTCCTAATGTTCAGGTGGAATCTTCTTTCTTGTAGTTTGAATCCATTGCCCCGTGTCTGCTTCTCTGGAGCAGCAGAAAACAACCTTTCACCCTCCTCTAGATGACATCCTTTTATATATTTGAACATGGCTATCAGATCACCCCTCAACCTTCTCTTCTCCAGGCTAAACATACCCAGCTCCCTAAGCCATTCCTTATAAGGCATCGTTTCCAGGCCTTGGACCATTTTGGTTGCCCTCCTCTGGACACGTTCCAGCTTGTCAGTATCCTTCTTGAACTGGGGTGCCCAGAACTGGACACAGTACTCCAGGTGAGGTCTGACCAGAGCGGAATACAGTGGTACTATTACTTCCCTTGATCTAGATGCTATACTCCTATTCACCACCAACATTCCCGTTCTCTCTCCCAGGGCCGGCCCACCTATGTGGCAAGGGGCTGCAACCGCTTCAAGTGGCAGGGTCCACAGGGGCAGCAGATCTAGCCTCCAAGGAATGCACCGCCTGCTGCTCCTGCCACAGTGGCAACAACAGGCGAGGCATTGCCCCTTCGAACCCAGATCTGCTCCTTCCGTGGCGTCCCTGCCCATGCTGCCTCTTGGTGAACAGGAGGGGCAGCTGGTCTCCCTCCCCCTCGTTCCCAATGTAGATCTTCGTTCCCCCCTTGTTTCCGACGTAGATCCTCACTCACTCACCCCGTCTTCCCTGGCAGGGGGACACCATTTTGTGGTTCTCCTCAGGTGCCAAAATGTCTTGGGCCAGCCTCTGTGACTGATCCTTAAGGAGGCTGTGCTTGTATAAATAAAGGCCCACTTTTCCACTTAAATCCTCGGTCTGCTGGCGTTCCTCTGTGGAATCAGGAGATTCATTTGGGAGACTATGAATGGGGAGGAAATAAAACCCTACCGAGGAAATAGGTGTGATGTATTTGAAGGCTTTATTAACCCAACCTACAAAAAAAAACACCATGACACCCGCTCAGGTTAGGGTATTAGATCGATAGATATAGGCAAGCTCTAACACTTACACGGGTTTCTCAGTTAGGAGAAGGCAAGCAGTTTTAATTAAGAGTAGAAATCCAGTAAATGAGAAAAGCATCACAGGAAGACAAGACGGCAAGTTTTCCAGCAGGGTCCACAGTATGCCAAAAATGACAGAGAGCACTTCCCTTCCACGTAGAAGAGGTCAGGTGTTTTTGAATAGCCTGCCCACCCCATGTAAAAATAATAGTGATCAAGTGTCCTCGGTTTTCTAAATATTCTCATCACGCTCTACACAAAAGCTTTGACATCCTTACGCGATGGAACATGCACAGGGACCGATTCTGAGTGTTTTGCTCCATCTCCAAGAAATTAACCAAAAGGATGCACATGTAGCAACTGGTGGAAGTGCCAGGTTTTGAAGCGGAAGATCTGCCGGGTCTGATGGCACATGAACCCAAAAGCCTTTGAGCTTTGCCAGTTACCTGAGGTGTTCTTGGCTGCCTTCTCAGGACTTCCGGGGTTCCTCCTAGCCACAAGGTCCAGCCAGCCACGAAATCCTGCCCTTTCCCAGGTCACTCCATTCCCTATCCCTTCTGCTCCAACGTTCAGCATCGAATCGCAGGTCCGAAATTTGGCTGTTTCAGGTCCTCCCAACCCCACTGCTATCCCTGGCCCCAAATGGTGTGTTGTGCATTTCCCAAAGAGGAGAGTGGGGTTATGGGCAAGGGAGTGGTGGTGGGGCACTGGAGGTATAAATGACTGACGGCTTTGAAAAGCTGGTATCACTGAACCTAAGGGGTTTTAACTGGCGTCTGAATAAATGTGCAGTAAATTGTTAGTAGTAATGTACGGAAGTGAGAGCTGGACCATCAAGAAGGCTGATCGCCGAAGAATTGATGCTTTTGAATTATGGTGCTGGAGGAGACTCTTGAGAGTCCCATGGACTGCAAGAAGATCAAACTTATCCATCCATAAAGAAATCAGCCCTGAGTGCTCACTGGAAGGACAGATGCTGAAGTTGAGGGTCCAGTACTTTGGCCACCTCATGAGAAGGGAAGACTCCCTGGAAAAGACCCTGATGTTGGGAAAGATGGAGGGCACAAGGAGAAGGGGACGACAGAGGATGAGATGGTTGGACAGTGTTCTCGAAGCGACTGGCATGAGTTTGGCCAAACTGCGGGAGGCAGTGAAGGATAGGCGTGCCTGGCGTGCTCTGGTCCATGGGGTCACGAAGAGTCGGACACGACTGAACGACTGAACAACAACAACAAAATTGTTACTGTTTGGAAATTTAATTGTGTCCTTAGCTGCAAATTTTGGTGTTCCCTCAAGCCAGCTGATCCATTCCCCTCCCCAAAAAATTGCATGTGATGGTGCCAGTTTTACTTCACAAGGCCCCATGCTATGAGGATCCTATAGATGCAGAGCCCCTTCGAGGCCGTGTTTTATTATTGGGGGTGGGGAGGGGAGGGAATGCATTTGTGGCATGAAAAGACATGAGATTTCCACAGGAAACTACAGGAGGTGCCTCAATAGGAAGCAATGTAGGGATCCGAGAAATTGCAGGCTTAACAGCTGCTCTGGGTAAACTGATGGGAAGCATTAATAAACATAGAACCACCAAACTTATAGAAGAACAAGTCTTGCTGTAGAAGAGCCAGCATGGCTTCTGCTATTAAAACAATTCTTTGAAGAGTCCAGCAAGTACCGTATTTTTCGCTCCATAAGACACACTTTTTTCCTCCTAAAAAGTAAGGGGAAATACCTGTGCGTCTTATGGAGCGAATGGTGGTCCCTGGAGCTGAATTGCCCAGGGGCCAAAAGCAGATTGTGCTTTTTATTTTACAAAGAGAAAAGGGAGTGTTGAAAGGACCCCGCTCAGCAGCTGATCAGCAAGAGGTCGGGAGAGAGATAAGAGTCCCAGCTCCCTTTCAGCCCTGCCCTCCTTTGTTGAATGTGCTTGCAGAGGGAGGTTGTTTGTTTCCCCAGTGACAAGGGACTGGCTGATTAGATTATCTGTCTGGAAACAGTAGAAACGGCTCCCTTTCCTTAAGATTTTTCAGAAATGTGAGTTGAACCCCATAAAAATGGGGCTTTTCCTCTTTGCTTTTCCCCCTTTGCAAAAGGAGCTTTGCTTTTCCCCCTTTGCAAAAAACAGCTGCAAAACTTTTAGCTGATCCTCAAAAAACAACAACAGGGTTTTTAGAGGAGGAAAACCAGAAAAAAATTTTTTTCTTGTTTCCTCCTCTGAAAATGAGGTGCGCCCTATGGTCCAGTGCGTCCTATGGAGCGAAAAATACGGTAGATACAGGGGGATGATCCAGCTGCCATTGTGTAGCTCGGTTTTGTGAAAATGTCCCCCACCAAAGACTCCTGAGCAAACCTCTGCTTGGCCAGGACTCCCTACACCTCTGCCCCCAAAGGTATCCACTTCCTTGGTGTTATGACAAAGCAACGTAAATGAAAAACAACGGCAAAATAAATGCCCCCGTGTGGCAAAGCAGGTAAGAAAGGGGATCGAGGAGGCAAACAGGAAGGGATCACACCTTGGACCGAAGCAGGGTCCATTTCTTAATTTTGTATGGTGCTAGTGCCACTGTTGGGACCCACCTTGACACCGAGACACAACCCGGTAAGAGGATAAACGAACTTCCTCATGCAGCGCACAGTTAAACTATGGAAGTCCCTGCCACAGGAGGCAGGAATGGCCACCAACTTGGATGGATTTGAAAGAGGATTAGACAAATTCTTGAAGGAGGAGCGGGCTATGGATGGCTCTGCTCTGCCTGCACAGCTGGAGGCAGCAATGCTTCCGAATACCATTTCCTGGGAACCACAGGAGGGGAGAGTTGATGTTGTGCTTGCGGGTTTTCTATGGGTACCTGTGAGAACAGGATGCTGGACTAGATGGTCCATTGGCCTGATCCAGAAGACTCTCCTTATGTTTTTATGTTAAGGTGAAATGCCAGACAACACGAAGCCTGTGAGGGCAGCTGATTTCTCAACCCCGTACATTATCTAGAGGACGGTTTGCATGCTGGTTGGGTTCATTGGCCCGGTCACCTCTGCCTGTTAGGTCTGATAGACTAGGAAAGCTAATCTAATTAATCATACATTTCTTCTCGGAAGGTGGTAGACCAGGGATCCCCAAACTAAGGCCCGGGGGCCGGATGCGGCCCAATCACCTTCTAAATCCGGCCCGCGGACTGTCTGGGAACCAGCGTGTTTTTACATGAGTAGAATGCGTCCTTTTATTTAAAATGCATCTCTGGGTTATTTGTGGGGCATAAGAATTTGTTCTTTTTTTTTCTTCAAAATATAGTCCGGCCCCCCACAAGGTCTGAGGGACAGTGGACCGGCCCCCTGCTGAAAAAGTTTGCTGACTCCTGTGGTAGACTCTCCTTCACTGGAGGGATCCTTTTGCTGTGATTCCTGCACGGCAGAGGGTTGGACTAGATGCCCCTTGGGTCATCTTTCCAACTCTAAGAGTCTATGACCACCAGAGACACAAGTCATTTAAATGGTAGGACCAATGCACCATCTCAAGTTCTGAACATTTCTAAAAAATTCCCCAGAGTTTCTCCCGTTTCAAAAATTATCACTGATCTATGGTTTCTCTTCCGGCACAAGTCCGACGCACTGAACATTTATGTGGTGCTTCAAGTGATAAGCAAGGCTGTTGCTTCGGCTGAAGCTTTTCCCGCACTCCGAGCACTGGTATGGTTTTTCCCCCGTGTGGGTCCTCTGGTGCGAGGTGAGGTTGATCCGCTGACTGAAGCCCTTCCCGCACTCCGAGCACTTGTAGGGCTTCTCCCCAGTGTGGATCGTGCGGTGCAGAGTCAGGCTCACCCTCTGACTGAAGCTCTTCCCGCACTCGGCGCACGGGTACGGCCTCTCCCCCGTGTGGACCGTCCGGTGCCGGGTGAGGTTGATCTTCTGGCGGAAGCTCTTCCCGCAGTCCAGGCATTTGTACGGCTTCTCCCCGGTGTGGACCCTCTGGTGCTTGTACAGCGTGGAGCTCTCGCTGAAGCGCCTCCCGCACTCGGAGCACTCAAACGGCTTTTCGCCCGTGTGGATCCTCTGGTGCCTCAGGCGGCTGTTGCTGCACCGGAAGCTCTTCCCGCACACCGTGCAGATCCACCACTCCTCCCCTGTGTGGACTCGCTGGTGCCTGGTGAGGTGGTACCTCTGGCTGAAGCTCTTTCCGCAAACCGAGCAGATCCACCACTTCTCGCCCGTGTGGACTCTCTGGTGCCTGGTGAGGCTGTAGCGCCGGTTGAAGACCTTTCCGCACTCGGAGCATTCCAGGAGGGTCTCCCGGTTGCTGATCCTCTGGTGTCTTCGGACGCTGGGCTTGCTCGCCATGCTTTCCGCGGACAAGGGAGGGAGTGCCTGCCTTTCGTTCCCATCCCAACGTTTTTCTTGCGTCGGGGCTTCATGGAAGTTGGCTCCTTCAAGCGAGACACCCTCCGCCTCGCAAACCGGTTCTCGCGGCTCCAAGTCACTTCTCTGCTGTTTGGCAACAATCCCACTCTCCATTGCTTCACCTGAAGGGAGAAAGAGGGAAATGAACCTCACGCCACCAAGCAAAAGCCAAACTCACTTCTACAGTGGCACCTTGGTAGTTGAACGGCTTAGTTGTCGAACAAATCGGCTCCCGAACGTCGCAAACCCAGAACGTTCTTTGGAAGCCGATAGTCCGACACAACTTCCGCAGCTTCCGGTTGGCTGCAGGAAGCTCCTGCAGCCAATTGGAAGCTGCACCTTGGATTCCGAACTGTTCCAGGAGCTGACGGACTCCCCGAACAGATTAAATTTGAGAACCAAGTTACCACTGTATATCACAATTATATCATAACGTTTTTATACAAAACTGTGGTGTGGCTGCATTTGAAGTATTGTGTGCAGTTCTGGTTGCCTCGAAAAGGATATTGCAGAGCTGGAAAAGTTTCAGGAAAGGGCAAGGGGATGCAGCGACTTCCCTTTAAGGGAATGTTACAGCACGTGGGACTTTTTAGTTTAGAGAGAAGGTGAATAAGAGGAGATATGGGAGAAGCACATATGGAGAAAGTGGATAGAGAAAAGCTTTTCTTCCACTCTTAGAACACTGTGGGCAAATTAAATTTGCATACTGCCCTTTATCGATAGATACCGGAGTGGTTCACAACAGAAAAATACAAAATGAGAACACAGAATTTAAAAGTCATAGCATGTTAATCAGCCAAACACTTGAGGAGGGAGGAAGAAAGGTTGTTTTCTGCTGCTCCAGAGAAGCGGACACGGGGCAATGGATTCAAACTACAAGAAAGAAGATTCCACCTAAACATTAGGAAGAACTTCCTGGCAGTAAGAGCTGTTGGACAGTGGAATTTGCTGCCAAGGAGTGTGGTGGAGTCTCCTTCTTTGGAGGTCTTGAAGCGGAGGCTTGACAGCCATCTGTCAGGAATGCTTTGATGGTGTTTCCTGCTTGGCAGGGGGTTGGACTGGATGGCCCTTGGGGTCTCTTCCAACTCTAGGATTCTATGATTCTATGAATGGAGAGAAATGTTTTTCGCCTGGCGCCTAAAGGCACATAATGAAGGTGCCAGGCAAGCCTCCCCGAGGAGAGCATTCTGCAACAGGGAGTGAGTGCAGAGAAGGCCCCGTTCTCATTTTGCCACCCTCCGGACCTCACGTGGAGATGGTACACGAAGAAACGCCTCCGGAGGATGATGATCGCAGGGCCCAGGCTGGTTCATATGGGCCTAACCCACAATTAAACTATGGGCCTAACTCCACACAGGAGACAGTGATGGCCTCCAACCTTGTTGTTGTTGTTCAGTCGTTCAGTCGTGTCCAACTCTTCGTGACCCCATGGACCAGAGCACGCCAGGCACGCCTATCCTTCACTGCCTCCCGCAGTTTGGCCAAACTCATGTTAGTAGCTTCAAGAACACTGTCCAACCATCTCATCCTCTGTCGTCCCCTTCTCCTTGTGCCCTCCATCTTTCCCAACATCAGGGTCTTTTCCAGGTAGTCTTCTCTTCTCATGAGGTGGCCAAAGTACTGGAGCCTCAACTTCAGGATCTGTCCTTCTAGTGAGCACTCAGGGCTGATTTCTTTGAGAATGGATAGGTTTGATCTTCTTGCAGTCCATGGGACTCTCAAGAGTCTCCTCCAGCACCATAATTCAAAAGCATCCATTCTTCGCCGATCAGCCTTCTTTATGGTCCAGCTCTCACTTCCGTACATTACTACTGGGAAAACCATAGCTTTAACTATACGGACCATAGCTTTAACTATACGGCCTCCAACCTAGATGGCTTTGAAAGAGGGTTGGACAATGCCATGGAGGAGAGCTCCAGGTATCGATGGCTACTAGCCATGATGGATATGTTCTGGCTCCCATCAGAGGTAGCAATACTTCTGAGTACTAGTTACTGGAAACCGCGGGAGGGGAAAGTTGCCCTTGTGCTGGGTGTCCTGCTTGCAGGTTTCCCATAATAGGCATCTGGTTGGCCTATGAGAACAGGACGCTGGACTCAATGGGCTTCCAGCCTGCTCCAGCAGGGTCTTCTTACGTTCTTAAGTCTGCATAACTGGTCCATTGCCTGCTTTTGGATGGCATTGTACCCCCACTCATCACCCGAGGCCCAGTGGCTAAGAGTGCCTTGCACCAACTTCAATGAATAAGATTGCTACAGCCGTTTCTTGACCAGGATAGCCTGACCACTGTGACCTATCACTGCATAGCTTCTGTTAACAGACGAAAAGGTGAGCGTTACCCAGAGAGACCAAGTTCCCATAATTCTCCACCATGACTTCCCACTGCAGGGATCTTTGGTCTGGATGCAGCAGAGCCCACTCCTCCTCTGTGAAGTACACGGCCACCTCCTCAAAGGTCACTGGGCCCTGGAAAGAAGAGGAAAAGAAAATGCTCATGGCAACTAATGGAACAATTAAAAAGAGAGAGCTGTGATCCCTAAGTACGCAGCCTGTGCCCCTAACTGCCCGCTGACTGTCTCACCAGAGTAGTGAAGGCTCCAGTTATCTCCCGCTTGGGCTACTGCAATGCGCTCTACGTGGGGCTACCTTTGAAGGTGACCCAGAAACTACAACCAATCCAGAATGCGGCAGCTAGACTGGTGACTGGGAGCGGCCGCCGAGACCACATAACACCGGTCTTGAAAGACCTACATTGGCTCCCAGTACGTTTCCGAGCACAATTCAAAGTGCTGGTGCTGACCTTTCAAGCCCTAAACGGCCTCGGTCCAGTATACCCAAAGGAGCGTCTCCACCCCCATCATTCTGCCCGGACACTGAGGTCCAGCTCCGAGAGCCTTCTGGCAGTTCCCTCACTGCGAGAAGTGAGATTACAGGGAACCAGGCAGAGGGCCTTCTTGGTAGTGGCGCCCGCCCTGTGGAACCCCCTCCCATCAGATGTCAAGGAAATAAACAACTATCTGACTTTCAGAAGACATTTGAAGGCAGCCCTGTTTAGGCAAGTTTTTAATGTTTGATATTTTATCGTGATTTTAATATTCTGTTGTGAGCTGCCCAGAGTGGCTGGGGAAACCCAGCCAGATGGACGGGCTATAAATAATAATAGATGATGATCATAGAATCATAGAATAGAATCATAGAATCATAGAGTTGGAAGAGACCACAAGGGCCATCTAGTCCAACCCCCTGCCAAGCAGGAAACACCATCAAAGCATTCCTGACAGATGGCTGTCAAGCCTCCGTTTAAAGACCTCCAAAGAAGGAGACTCCACCACACTCCTTGGTAGCAAATTCCACTGCCGAACAGCTCTCACTGTCAGGAAGTTCTTCCTAATGTTTAGGTGGAATCTTCTTTCTTGTAGTTTGAATGCATTGCTCCGTGTCCGCTTCTCTGGAGCATCAGAAAACAACCTTTCACCCTCCTCTATATGACATCCTTTTATATATTTGAACATGGCTATCATATCAACCCTTAACCTTCTCTTCTCCAGGCTAAACAAACCCAGCTCCCTAAGCCGTTCCTCATAAGGCATTGTTTCCAGGCCTTTGACCATTTTGGTTGCCCTCCTCTGGACACCTTCCAGCTTGTCAGTATCCTTCTTGAACTGTGGTGCCCAGAACTGGACACAGTATTCCAGGTGATGATGTTACAGGGGACTGGACTAGATGACCCTTTGGTCCCCTTCCAGCTCCACAATTCTATGATAAACCTTTGAAAGGGGTGGAGGCTCTCCCTGCAAGATCCAGAGCTCCCTCAGGGATGCTCAGGTCCTTCCCAGCTTTGGAACAACCTTTGAAAGGAGTCAAGCGACATATCCTTTCAGGACCACAGACGTGTGCAGTTGATGGAGGCACCCAGGTTGACCCTTCTTCCTCATTTCCCCAGTTCTTTCGCTCCTACCTGTCCGGGCAACTGCGCAGCAACCATTTCCCCTCCGTCACACATTAAGGAAGGGCTGGGACCATGCGCCAGTGGAGCCTGGTTGCCTGTGAGGGAAGAGAAAGGAAGGAAGGAAGTGGGAAGGAGGCGAGATGCTGGTTCTCAGTCCTAAAATGCCTGGGGCTTAAGTACTGTATTGGCCCTAATATAAGCCACACTTTCTTTCTGTTTCAAATTCCGACCGTGAAAAGTTACAGTGCGGGCTATATTCGTGACCTTACTAAAATGGGCTTTTACGATATCGCTGCTGAAACAGACACACGGTAAAATGGAACAACAACAAAAAATGTTTTATTGCCAATTTGCGAGCTCGAGTGCCTGCGGAACTGTACAACTGAATAGCGATTTGTGATTTTAGCGATGGTACGGTAACTTCTGCATGCTTGCAAGATCAATGGCTTAAATTGGCTCGGAGTTACAATTCAACTAACTGCAGCGATTTTCAGCCTGTTACCCAATTTGAAGGGAGCGGTTTATATTCGGGTGTTGTCTTTTTTCTCCCCCCCCTTTGAAATTTAAAGGTGCGGCTTATTTGTGGGCCATTGAGGTACTTAAGAGATCTATTTGCTTCGGGACACTCTCAAAGAGATTTATAGGGTTTTTAAGTCTTGAGGCTACTTTCCAGTCCTCAGATATGAAGGCTGAGCAGAGGCACAACTTACATATTTTTGTTAGATCAGCAATTTTACATTTGAGTTCTTTGAGAACTCTTGGGTGCATCCGGTCACGGAGATTTGTCAGTTTTTATTTTAGAATCATAGAATCATAGAGTTGGAAGAGACCACAAGTGCCATCCAGTCCAACCCCCTGCCAAGCAGGAAACACCATCAAAGCATTCCTGACAGATGGTTGTCAAGCCTCCGCTTAAAGACCTCCAAAGAAGGAGACTCCGCCATACTCCTTGGCAGCAAATTCCACTGTCCAACAGCTCTCACTGTCAGAAAGTTCTTCCTAATGTTTAGGTGGAATCTTCTTTCTTGTCGTTTGAATCCATTGCCCCGTGTCCGCTTCTCTGGAGCAGCAGAAAACAACCTTTCTCCCTCCTCTATGTGACATCCTTTTATATATTTGAACATGGCTATCCTATCACCCCTTAACCTTCGCTAAACATACCCAGCTCCCTAAGCCGTTCCTCATAAGGCAGCATCGTTTCCAGGCCTTGGACCATTTTGGTTGCCCTCCTCTGGACACGTTCCGGCTTGTCAGTATCCTTCTTGAACTGTGGTGCCCAGAACTGGACACAGTATTCCAGGTGAGGTCTGATCAGGCAACCCCCTCGAGAGACCGAGATCAAGCCCAAATGTGCTCCCAATTCCTCCTTACCCAGCAAGGTAGAAGCATCCCCTCCGGCGGCCCCCGGAATGGCTCCTCGGAACAGCTGCCTCCTCCTGGTGGCTGGCGGGACCTTCTCTATTTTGGTGGAAGAATTAGCCCCTTTTCTCGTCCCTTGAACCTGAAACAAAATTTGGGGGTCCTCAGGTGGGGAATGGAGAAAACGGATTAGGAAGAGGGATTTGGACGGGAACTTCCATCGGACCGTTGGAATCGGTTTTGGCATAGAGTTCTTCAGCAAACAGGTAGCGTGACCCTAAAATAAATATTTTACAAGCTTCTGTTCCACTGGAACAGTGGTGTTCAGCCCGGATATAGAGGTCCGAGGGCCTTCTGGCGGTTCCCTCACTGCGAGAAGCAAAATTACAGGGAGTCAAGCAGAGGACGTTCTTGGTAGTGGCCCCGTGGAATGCCCTCCCATCAGATGTCAAGGAAATAAACAACTATCTGACTTTTAGAAGACACCTGAAGGCAACCCTGTTCAGGGAAATTTTTAATGTTTGATGTTTCATCTTGTTTTGAATATTCTGTTGGGAGCTGCCCAGAGTGGCTGGGGAAACCCAGCTGGTTATTTATTTATTTAGTTATTTTACCTAACACCAACACATCTTACCTGGATATACAGAATAACCAATGTTGCTTGTGGAGGTGTAAAGCCACAAAAGCTGGGATATGGAATAAACTCTCTGGGCATGTCCCCAAATCAGAAAATTCTAGGAAGATACGGCAAAGAAAACTCAAGTAATAACTTGCTATACTTTTACCCAAACAAACAACCAATACAGACCAGGGAATGAATGCAACACCTCTTAACTGCTTCCAGAATTATTATTATTATTGTCAAATATGGGTGGGGTAGGGGAATGAGAAGACCGTCCATGACAGAATGGGATAATGAAAATCAGGAACACAGTATGCATGGTTAAGCTAACGTATGCGGCAAAAACCAGAAAGGACAGAAAACAGTATGCCTTTATAGAGAAAATGAGTCTTTTAATATATGGTAAATGTACTGGAGCAATAACATGCAGGATAAGGTAAATCCATTTGTGCTACTTGTGACATTAATTTACTGAATTTTGCTCCTATCTCATTAGTTCTAGATACCTGTTCCGCTTTTGCTTTATTTTATTTGGCCTCTGTTATTAAACTTTGCTTTCTTTTATTTTAACAAATTAATAGGGTGGACGGGGGGAGGAATTCCAGGGGGTTGGTCTCTGACTCCTTCCCAACTCTCATAGAATCATAGAATCCTAGAGTTGGAAGAGACCCCAAGGGCCATCCAGTCCAACCCCCTGCCAAGCAGGAAACACCATCAAAGCATTCCTTACAGATGGCTGTCAAGCCTCCGCTTAAAGACCTCCAAAGAAGGAGACTCCACCACACTCCTTGGCAGCAAATTCCACTGTCCCACAGCTCTTACTGTCAGGAAGTTCTTCCTAATGTTTAGGTGGAATCTTCTTTCTTGTAGTTTGAATCCATTGCCCTGTGTCCGCTTCTCTGGAGCAGCAGAAAACAACCTTTCTCCCTCCTCTAGATGACATCCTTTGATATATTTGAACATGGCTATCATATCACCCCTTAACCTTCTCTTCTCCAGGCTAAACATACGCAGCTCCCTAAGCCGTTCCTCATAAGGCATCATTTCCAGGCCTTTGACCATTTTGGTTGCCCTCCTCTGGACACGTTCCAAATTATCAGTATCCTTTTTTATTAAAGAATTATTAAAGAATTAAAGAAAGCGCTCTCACCTGCTCCTTCTCTTCCTGCCTCTTCTCTTCCACCTGGCTCAGGAGGAAGCCTTCTGCCAGGGCCACCGCCTGGGAGCTGGTCTCCGCTCCGCACTCCCTCACCCAGCTCTCCATCTCCGGGGGGAGGATAGTCAGGAACTGCTCCAAGACCACCAGGTCCAGCATCTGCGCCTTGGTGTGCTTTTCTGGCTTCAGCCACTGGCGGTAAAGGTGGTGCAGTCGGCTGCAGACCTCGCGGGGCCCCTCGGCCTCCTGGTAGCAAAACGCCCGGAAGTGTTGGCGCTGGACGTCTGAGCTGGCATTGCCCTCACCCAGGATCTGCTGCACGTTCCTTTCCCAGACCTCCCCAGTGCTCCCAGTATGGGTGACGTGGGGGTCCTTTCCTCCCCAGGGAGCCGCTGAGTCTGGCTTTTCCATCTCCCAAAGTTCCTAGAAGGAATCCAAAGATTGCCTTGCTCCACGGACAATTTTGTTCTCAGACCAAAGGCTGCTGAAATTTTATTGGAGTTAGAGGGGGGGGGGTCGATGTCCGGCAAAGTTTGCAAGCCCCCCTCTTGCACACTCCTAAGGGAAAGATGCTTTGCAAGGAGCGAAGGGTGACCCCGGCTGGGACCTGTAAAAGAAGGTAGAGACTTATGAGCAGCCAAGACAAAGGCCCCCCCCCCATGATATTCTTGCAGAGAATTTGGTAAAATATACCGTAGGCTGGATGAGGTAACTGTTAGATGGATTTGTAGCTGGTTGACTGACTGAACCCAAAGAATACTCATTTATGACAAAATAAAGAATAAAAAAATTCCTTCCAGTAGCACCTCAGAGTCCAACTAAGTTTGTTCTTGGTATGAGCTTTCGTGTGCATGCACACTTCTTCAGATACACTGAAACAGAAGTCACCAGATCCTTATATATATACTCATTTATGGTTCCTCATCATCCTGGGGGAAAGTGACAATTGGGGGCACCGCAGGGTTCTGTCCTGGGCCCGTTGTTGTTCAACGTCTTTACAAATGACTTGGACAAGGGAATTGAGGGGAAGTTCGTCAAATTTGCAGGTGTCATCCAATTGGGAGAGGTAGCTATCACTGAAGAAGGCGGAATCGGGATTCAAGGTTCTTACACTTAGGCAAGAATAACAGCTCCACAAATATGAGACTGGGGACACCTGGCTTTCTAGTAATACTGTACGTGTCAAAAGGATCTAGGGGTCTTAGTGGACCTCAAGCTTAACACGAGTCAACAGTGTGATGCAGCGTGGGGGGAGGGGGGAGTTTAATGCTATTCTGGGCTGTATAGGGTCCAGATCAAGGGAAGTCATAGTACCACTCTATTCTGCCTTGGTCAGACGACACCTGGAGTACAATGTCCAGTTCTGGGCACCACAATTTAAAAAGGATGTTGACAAGCAGGAAGGTGTGCAGAGGAGGGCGACCATGATGATCAAGGGTCTGGAAACCAGGCCTTATAAGGAAAGGTTGAAGGAGCTGGGCAAGTTTAGTCTGGATAAGAGGAAACTGAGAGGAGATATGATAGCCATTTTCAAGGGCTGATGAATGGAGGAAGGAGCAAGCTTTTTTCTTGTGTCTCCCTCAGGAAGCTGTGGACTCTCCTTCACTGGAGGTTTTTAAGCAGAGGTTGGATGGCCATCCGTCATGGATGCTTTAGCTGAGATTCCTGCATGGCAGCGGGTTGGGCTAAATGAATCATAGAATCCTAGAGTTGGAAGAGACCACCAGGGCCATCCAGTCCAACCCCCTGCCAAGCAGGAAACACCATCAAAGCATTCCTGACAGACGGCAGTCATCCAGAAGGAGACTCCACCACACTCCTTGGTAGCAAATTCCACTGTCAAAACAGCTCTCACTGTCAGGAAGTTCTTCCTAATGTTTAGGTGGAATCTTCTTTCTTGTAGTTTGAATCCATTGCTCCGTGTCCGCTTCTCTGGAGCAGCAGAAAACAACCTTTCACCCTCCTCTATATTACATCCTTTTATATATTTGAACATGGCTATCATATCACCCCTTAACCTTCTGTTCTCCAGGCTAAACATACCCAGCTCCCTAAGCCGTTCCTCATAAGGCATCGTTTCCAGGCCTTTGACCATTTTGGTTGCCCTCTTCTGGACACCTTCCAGCTTGTCAGTATCCTTCCTCAGGGTACCTTCCAACTCTACCATTCTATGATTCTATGAATTCAAGGGACTAGAAGTAGCAGAGTCAGTGTGGTGCGGTGCTTAGCGTGTTGGGCGTGGAGGTGGGAGACCAGGGTTAAGAGCGTTTTGGGTCAGGCCAATGGCCTATAAAGGTCCAGCGTTCTTTTCTCATGGTGGCCAACCAAATGCCTGATAGAAACCTGCAAGCAGCATCTGAACAGAACGTGACTGGCATTCAGAATCACTGCTGCTTCCAATTGTGAAGGGGGATCGGTAGCCCTCTACACTTTGAATCCGTCTACAGTAATCCTCTTTTAAACCCATCCAGGTACCACTTGGCTCTTCCCCACAAAGACTCATGGGAACTGTAGTTTACACCCTCACCAAACTACAAATCCCGGAACCCACTCGGTTCATGAATCTGGCACCATCCCACACCCTGACCTACCTACCCCATGGGGCAGCTGAGAGGTTCAAAGCTTGGGACGGGGGGGGGGGGCCTGCATGGGGCCTCTTTGGAGAGAGAGAGAAAAAACAAACTGTGAATAAACAAGACCAATCAGCGACAAAGGAGGATTAAAAACCAGCTTTCTGCTTGCCAACCCCACAAGCAGCAAGAGGGAGCCCCCTTACCCCTTACCCCTCCCTACCCTTGAGCCCCGGCCCCAAACGCTGTGCTCCCCCCCAACCAAAACCCAACACCTTTTTCTCTCCTCCTAATGCAAACTGGTTTGATACTGGTTCCAGTGCAAATCTTTTGTTCTGATGAGGAGGTGGGAGAGGGCTGGCCAGAGCAGCCCACCTCTTTTTTGGAGGAAGGGAATAGATGGAGTGGGACGGGGGGGCGGGGAGAAGATCTCTCCCACCCTTTCTCCCCAGCCAAACGTCTAGTGACCCCCCCTCCTTTTGTCTCCACCCGCCGCTGAGCATTTTCCTCTTCTCCCTACCCCCACCTTTGCAGCCCGCCCCCAAATGAATTTGCCACCCACTCACCTGCCCCCCCACTCCCACCCTCAGCTTGGAGGAAGAGCCAACCTGAGTGGGTGGTTGGGGGGTCCCGATGGTGGTGGGAGGAGAGGAGGAAAACCCCCAGGCTCGTTTGATGCTCTGTGCGCGGCGCAGCCACCCGCCCCCCCCTCCTTCCCTCCCTCCCGTGCCCCCTCCCCTCCTCCTTGCACGCCTCTCCAGGAACCCAGCCTCGCTCGCTTTAACCCCTTGCTCGCCGCGGACCCACACAGAAAGGGCCTCCCTCCCCATCGCCCCCCACACCTTTGCAAAAGCCCGGGAAACAGCCGGGCCTGCAAGAGGACTTTGAGACTGGGGGCGCATAGGGGCGCCCCTGCACTCTGGCGCGGGGCTCTCCTTCTCTCCAGGGTCTTGCATACAGAAGCCCACCCACCCCTCTCCCTCTGCCTGCTGCCACCCCTCCACGCTAAGGGGTCCGCCGCGCCTGCAGAAACGCACTTTTCCCATAAAACAGCAGCCCTGTGACATGAAGCCCCCAGAAGTTATAATCATAGAATCCAAGATTTGGAAGAGACCCCAAGGGCCATCCAGTCCAACCCCCTGCCAAGCAGGAAACACCATCAAAGCATTCCTGACTGATGGCTGTCAAGCCTCCACTTAAAGACCTCCAAAGAAGGAGACTCCACCACACTCCTTGGCAGCAAATTCCACTGTTGAACAGCTCTTACTGTCAGGAAGTTCTTCCTAATGTTTAGGTGGAATCTTCTTTCTTGTAGTTTGAATCCATTGCTCCTTGTCCGCTTCTCTGGAGCAGCAGAAAACAACCTTTCACCCTCCTCTATATGACATCCTTTGATATATTTGAACATGGCTATCACGTCACCCCTTAACCTTCTCTTCTCCAGGCTAAACATACCCAGCTCCCTAAGCCGTTCCGCATAAGGCATCGTTTCCAGGCCTTTGACCATTTTGGTTGCCCTCCTCTGGACACCTTCCAGCTTGTCAGTATCCTTCTTGAACTGTGGTGCCCAGAATTGGACACAGTATTCCAGGTGAGGTCTGACCAGAGTGGAATACAGTGGTGCTATTACTTCCCTTGATCTAGATGCTATACTCCTATTGATGCAGCCCAGAATTGCATTGGCTTTTTTAGCTGCTGCATCACACTGTTGACTCATGTCAAGTTGATGGTCTACCAAGACTCCTAGATCCTTTTCACATGTACTGCTCTCAAGCCAGGTGTCACCCATCCTGTATTCGTGCATTTCATTTTTTTTTTTTGCCCAAGTGCAATGGATTCAAACTACAAGAAAGAAGATTCCACCTAAACATTAGCAAGAACTTCCTGACAGTGAGAGCTGTTTGGCAGTGGAATTTGCTGCCAAGGAGTGTGGTGGAGTCTCCTTCTTTGGAGGTCTTTAAGCAAAGGCTTGACAGCCATCTGTCAGGAATGCTTTGATGGTGTTTCCTGCTTGGCAGGGGGTTGGACTGGATGGCCCTGGTGGTCTCTTCCAACTCTATGATTCTATGATCTGGTCCAGTCCTGCTCTCCAGAATTGCCAACCAGATTCATCACCCAATTCGTGTTTGCTTGTTTGTTTGCTTGTTTGTGAGGGAAACTGACAAAATAACCTCCATGTCGACCGAGGCTTGAGGGAACCTCCCGGAGGTTATATTGACGGTTTCCCCCAGAAACAAAAAAAAGTGGGGGTGAAGAATCCCTCAAACCTCAGTCAATCTTTCACCCAATGTGGGGCTCCAACGCACAACCCTGGAGAGGGCCGGAAGCCTTCGAATCTTCACATAACTGAAACTGCTGAGGGGATTTGTATTTAGCTGTTCATCTCACTGCGGCCCCCTAGTAGAGGGTAACTTGTGTCCTCAACACTTGCCGGAGCTTTCAGGCCTTGAGGAGAGAAGAAGAAGAAGAGTTTGGATTTCATACCCCGCTTTATCACTACCTGAAGGAGTCTCAAAGCGGCTAATATTCTCCTTTCCCTTCCTCCCCCACAACAAACACCCTGTGAGGTGAGTGGGGCTGAGAGACTTCAAAGAAGTGTGACTAGCCCAAGGTCACCCAGCAGCTGCATGTGGAGGAGCGGAGACGCGAACCCAGTTCACCAGATTACGAGTCTACCACTCTTAACCATTACACCACACTGGCTCTCCCTGGCAGAGAGACAGGGAGAGGGGGCTTTCCTCACAGAAACCGTTGTTGTTGTTGTTGTTGTTGTTGTTGTTGAGAGACAGGGAGAGGGGGCTTTCTTCACAGAAACTGTTGTTGTTGTTGTTTGACCCAGACATTTTGCCACCTTCAGGAAAAAGAGTGGGAAACTCCACAGATGGAGGGAGGTTCCCATCTCTCTGCCCAGATTGATCATATATTGATCCCTGCCTGCTCTGAGGAAAAGTGTGTCCCACCTTTTCTCCACAGAAACATCTCTGGAAACTCCAGGATTCCCCTCCAGTCTTCTCTCTCACACACACACCTTTTCTTTTTCTTTTGTTTCTGAGGGAAACTGACTCAATAACTTCCATGATGACCAAGGTTTGAGGGAACCTCCTTGAATCCCCTCAGCACAAAGAGAGAACACAATGGAGTTTCCAGCACGGATGATACAACAATTGATGATCCGTGGCCCAACAAATCCTTTTCTAGCAGCTGACAGACTCTGGGGGAAAGGGACAGAGCAGCCACCAATGTAGGAAACAAGAAACTAACTTAGCCAGCTTGTGGGGCATCATAGAGTTGGAAGGGACCTCGAGGGTCATCTAGTCCAACCCCCTGCAATGCAGGAATCTCAGCTGAAGCAGCTTGTGAAAAAACACTGTAGAGAGAAGGGGGGGTCAGGCTGTGCTCACACAGTGCCTTTAAAGTGCATTAAAAAATGTCTCCCTCTCCAAAATAAAAAATCTTGATAATGTTGGTTTATATAAAGTAGTTTGGTTAGGTGTTAAATTGGAATGGGTGAGTTGAATAATGTTTGGACTGCAAGAAGATCAAACCTATCCATTCTTGAGGAAATCAGCCCTGAGAGCTCACTGGAAGGGCAGATCCTGAAGTTGAGGCTCCAAGACTTTGGCCACCTCATGAGAAGAGAAGACTCCCTGGAAAAGACCCTGATGTTGGGAAAGATGGAGGGCACAAGGAGAAGGGGACGACAGAGGATGAGATGGTTGGACAGTGTTCTCGAAGCTACCAACATGAGTTTGGCCAAACTGCGGGAGGCAGTGGAAGACAGGAGTGCCTGGTGTGCTCTGGTCCATGGGGTCACGAAGAGTCGGACACAACTAAACAACAACAATATAGCTGACAGACAAAGAATTGCAAGTTCTTTATTCTTTCTTTCCTTTCCCTTTCTCGTCTCTTTCTCTCATTATTTCCTCTGTTTCTCTTCCCTTTCCCCCTTTATTCCTTCTCAGACCCTTTTCAAATTCTAATAAAAATTACTACAAAAAAGAAAAAGAAAAAACAGAATTTTTAATTTAGCAAAGTACAGATTCAGTTGGTGGTGTTTGGGGGCTCACTCTTTTATAAGCTAATAACATTTGTTCCTGCTTTTTTATGATTTGTGTTTTTGCTTAATTGGCCAATTAGCCTTTATGAATTACTGCTTATTATTCATTACTGGATTTGTGCATTACCTGCACTGGAACTTATAGGTGACTTAGGTAAAGGTAAAGGGACCCCTGACTGTTAGGTCCAGTCGTGGACGACTTTGGGGTTGCGGCACTCATCTCACTTTCCGGGTCATGTAGGCAGCATGACAAAGCCACTTCTGGCGAACCAGAGCAGAGCACGGAAACAGCGTTTACCTTCCCGTCGGAGTGGTACCTATTTATCTACTTGCACTTTTGACGTGCTTTAGAACTGCTAGGTGGGCAGGAGCAGGGACCGAGCAACGGGAGCTCCCCCCATCGCGGGGATTCGAACCGCCGACCTTCTGATCGGCAAGCCCTAGACTTTGTGGTTTAACCCACAGCGCCACCCGCGTCCCTTAAGGTGACTTACATACATTCAAATGGTTTATCCTGGGTGTCAGTTCTGAGATGCATAGTAAGGTTACCTCTCCATCTGAAGCTCTTTCCACACTACATGCATTTAAACCGTTTCTCCCCAGTGTGGTTTATCTGATGTAAAGTAAGGTGAGCACTCTGACCAGGGTTTGAAATTTGCAGGGCGCCAGGAGCATTTTGTGCCTAAATATTTTCCTTTTGTGAGCACCTCAAAAAAGTCTGGGTGCCATTTTTTCCATAGAAAATATGTGAAGGACTTTTGGGAAAGCTACTCACCCATCCCTTGCCTGGCCCATCCCTTCTTCCTCCATCAGATCCTGAACACCTTCCTCTACCTGCCCATACTCTACCTCTTCCCCTGGCTCCTACCTTGTGGGTGTCATTACACCCCATAAATCCCAGGTTCCTTCTCCTGGGTCACTTCCCTGGCCCCCTTCCTCCGCCACATGAGGAGGTCAAGAAGCACTCAATTCTTTTGTTTTCTGCAGTCCTCAGCAACATTTGACACCCCACCAGCCCTCACACCAACTTCCAAAAGCGGGGAAAGTGAGGTGCTGGGCTCCAAAAAGGAGGTGTGAGGGCTCTGTCAGGGTCCTGGAGTCCTCCTGCCTCCTTCCCAAAGCCAAGTTAGCACTTTCCCAGCTTTGGGAAGTAGGTGGGAGGGTTCCAGGATTTGGGCCACACGTACGGCAGTTTTAATCCAAGCATCATTTACGTTGATATTTGATGTGCATCTGAGCAGATGGTATCCCAAAGAGCTTCAGCAATGGGACAAACTGAAGAGCTGTTCGGATCGCGAAACTTTATTTAGAATAAAAGATAGGGGGAAAGCAAGAAAAGAGGTTGAACAGATTACAAAATAAAGCTGCTCAGGTTTCAAGGTCCGGCACCACCATCCCTTTGGAAAGACTGGCCTGTGATTCTTTCCCTATGTGGGGAGTCTAATGTAATAAATAAATAAAAAGTCACAGTCAGTTATATCACATTTCCCAACTAGACACTCTAAGCCACTTGGGGACTCTGAATACCTGATGGGTGAAACCTGAGATACATGAGAGTTTCACTTAAAGAAAGGGCGATAGCAGCAGACCAATGCCTTTCACCACACCTCTGACCAAGTGGCTAAACTTTGCCTCCTTTCTTTCTCCACTTACTGCGTTAAAAATAATATGCCAGATAGCCCAGACATTAGGCAGAATTGGGAGACTATCTTGGGCAACTAGCATAGCAGTGTTAGGAATTTCTTATTTTTCTTAGAGGCAACAAACCTATCATCGTGCATTTTCAGGTGCCACAAGATGCTTGCTACTACACTCAAGTTTCCTCCCTGTTACGGTTCCTCCATGTGTGGTAAATACTTAATTTCTAGTGAAGTGCTGTTTATACTCAGTGAATCTCGATTTCTTTCTCCCTTCTGTTAAGCAAGTTTGCTGCGTTTACTGCTGTTCTTCATAATCCAATCACTTACAGGCGTTCTCCTCCGTGTGAGTTCTCAGATGCAGTCAGGTCTTCACTCCCACTGAAGCTCTTTCCAAACTCTCCACATTTTAATGGTTTCCCCTAATGTGGGCTCTTTGGTGTACAGTAAGACTTCCGCTGTATCTGAAGCTCTTTCCACACTCCATGCAGTTAAACGGTTTCTCCCCAGTGTGGGTTCTGTGGTGAAAGGTAAGTGCACTCGCACAACTGAAACTCTTTTCACACTCCATGCATTCATACGGTTTCTCCTTCGTGTGGGTTCTTTCGTGTAAAGTAAGTTCACTCCTACAACTACAGCTCTTTCCACATTCCATGCATTCATATGGTTTCTCCCCAGTGTGCTCTCTTTGATGTACCGTTAGTGCAGTCCTCCGGTTGAAGCTCTTGCCACACTCCATGCATTCAAATGGCTTCTCCCCGGTGTGGGTTCTTTGATGTGTCGTAAGGCTTCCATTCCGACTGAAGCTCTTTCCACACTCCATACATTTAAATGGTTTCTCCCCGGTGTGGGCCCTTTGATGCACAGTAATTGCACTCCTACAACTGAAGCTCTTTCCACACTCCATGCATACGTAGGGTTTCTCTCCAGTGTGGGTTCCTTGATGTGCAGTAAGGCTTCTTCTCTGTCTGAAGCTGTTTCCACACTCCATACATTTAAATGGTTTCTCCCCAGTGTGGGTTCTTTGATGTAAAGAAAGTGCACTCCTATAACTGAAGCTCTTTCCACACTCCACGCATTTATGCAGATTCTCCCCAGTGTGGACTCTTTGGTGTAAAGTAAGATGGTGATTGAGACTGAAACTCTTTCCACACATCATACATTTAAATGGTTTCTCCCCAGTATGGGTTCTTTGATGCGCGATAAGCAAACTGCTTGTACAGAAGCTCTTTCCACACTCCATGCATTTATGCGGTTTCTCCCCAGTGTGGGTTCTTTGATGTAAAGTAAGATGGTGATTGAGACTGAAGCTCTTTCCACACAACATACATTTAAATGGTTTTTCCCCAGTGTGGATTCTTTGGTGGGCAATAAGGTTTCCGCTCTGGCTGAAGCTCTTTCCACACTCCATGCATTTGAATGGTTTGTCTCCTCTGTGGGTTTTTTTATGCTTAATAAGGTTACCAGCACTGCTTAATCTCTTTCCACATTCCGTGCATTGAAACGCTTTCTCCCCCGTTTGGGTTCTTTGATGTAAACTGACGCTTCCACTCTGACTGAAGCTCTTTCCACACTCCACACTGCTCCTTCCTGTGCATTCCTCCTGCGAGTTCAGGGTTACATGGACACCAACATCCTGAGTAGTGGAAGACTTCCTTTTCCCATTATTTGAAATGTTTCTGCCTATATGCTTTTGGCGTGACAGTTGATTTACAAATGTCTCTTTCCCTACTTCATGCTTCACATTTCCTGATGGCTTCTTATAATTCTCTCTCCTCTGCCCATTACCTGTTTGGGGGGGGGTGGTGGAAGAAAAAGAAAATGTTATTCAAATTGCAAGGTAGAAGCAGAGACTTTCATTGAGGATCAAGCCCAGTTCTCTGCCTCTTCTAACATTTTCAAGCATGTCCCCCACTTATCTCCCTGCACAGATGAATCAGGTTAATTTCTCAAGACGACACCATGATTCCCTTCCTGCTCCACCTCACACAAGCTGTCACCCCACACTGCTGTGTCTGATTATTTCTCCCCTTTCTCAGGGCACCATCCAATTAAATTGTCTCCTTCCACCCAAGTGATGAAGTCTGGTTTGGGAAATGTTTTCAAAGCAGCCAGTTAATTCTGAGTGCAAAATACCCAGACATGCCAAGCCCTACTACTGCCATGGCTCCCTTCCCAAAATAAGGGAAAGGCAAGATCTTAACACTCCATCTCAGGGACAGAAGGGCACATGGACCCAGCAGAAACCACCTGGCACTTGTGAAGAGGATCTCACTGTACATTAATCTCAAGAGGCAATGTGGAGGCTATTTTAAATTTAAACCGCAGCCTGGATGCGATCTCTGCTTTTTAGAAGAAAACCCTGTTGGACCCTGTGCAGCCAGCTTTCTACAGAGGCAGAACTGGGTTTAACAATGAATGTGAATGCAACCTTTGGACAGGAGCAGTTTCTACACACACCCTTCTCCTTCCTCCACCCAGGCAAGCAAGAAACACGATCAGATTTCAAGGACACAACCCAGGCAGGAAAAAAGGACTCAAGGAGGATGTGAAGCAGAGGTGGTCATGGGTCATGGCCTGGGGACAGTGGTGACTGGGGGGGGGGAAGAGTCCCATGGGCTGCCCCCCATCTATTTAGTCCCAAAGTCCTATAGGAGCCAACTAGATGCTGACAGGAAGCAGGACATAAAGGCAACAGGCTTCTGCTCTCTCTCTTTCCAGAGGAAAAAAGGACCCCAAAATGCAGCTAAACACCTACCTTCTGATATCTGCCCTTCTTTAGGGACGTGGAGAAATTGATCTTGTCTTTCTTCCCAACAGGAACTGGGGTCTGTTTCTGCCAAGCAAAGTGATGATGATGATAATGATGATGATGATGATGATGAACACAAGAGACGACTCTACACATGGACATCACCAGATGGGCGACATCGAAATCAGATTGATTATATTCTCTGCAGCCAAAGATGGAGAAGCTCTATACACTCAGCAAAAACAAGACCTGGAGCTGACTGTGGCTCTGATCATCAGCTTCTTATAGCAAAATTCCAGCTTAAACTGAAGAAAGTAGGAAAAACCACTGGGCCAGTAAGATACAATCTAAATCAAATTCCTTATGAATACACAGTTGAAGTGAAAAACAGATTTAAGGACTTAGATTTGGTGGATAGAGTGCCTGAAGAACTGTGGATGGAGGCTCGTAACATTATACAGGAGGCAGCAACGAAAACCATCCCAATGAAAAAGAAATGCAAGAAAGCAAAGTGGCTGTCCAATGAGGCCTTAAAAATAGCGGGGGAGAGAAGGCAAGCAAAATGCGAGGGAGATAGTGAAAGATACAGGAAATTGAATGCAGATTTCCAAAGAATAGCAAGGAGAGACAAGAGGGCCTTTCTAAACAAGCAATGCAAAGAAATAGAGGAAAATAACAGAATGGGAAAAACCAGAGATCTGTTCAAGAAAATTGGAGATATGAAAGGAACATTTCGTACAAAGATTACCACAATTAAGGACAAAAGTGGAAAGGACCTAACAGAAGCAGAAGACATCAAGAAGAGGTGGCAAGAATACACAGAGGAACTATACCAGAAAGATATAGAGGTCTCATGCACCCCAGGTAGTGTGGTTGCTGACCTTGAGCCAGACATCCTGGAGAGTGAAGTCAAATGGGCCTTAGAAAGCCTTGCTAACAACAAGGCCAGTGGAAGTGATGATATTCCAGCTGAACTATTTAAAATCCTAAAAGATGATGCTGTTAAGGTGCTACACTCAATATGCCAACAAGTTTGGAAAACTCAGCAGTGGCCAGAGGATTGGAGAAGATCAGTTTACATCCCAATCCCAAAGAAGGGCAGTGCCAAAGAATGCTCATTTCACACTCTAGCAAGGTTATGCTTAAAATTCTACAAGGCAGGCTTAAGCAGTACGTGGACCGAGAACTCCCAGAAGTGCAAGCTGGATTTCGAAGGGGCAGAGGAACCAGAGACCAAATTGCAAACATGCGCTGGATTATGGAGAAAGCTAGAGAGTTCCAGAAAAACATCTACTTCTGCTTCATTGACTACGCAAAAGCATTTGACTGTGTCGACCACAGCAAACTATGGAAAGTTCTTAAAGAAATGGGAGTGCCGGATCACCTCATCTGTCTCCTGAGAAATCTCTATTTGGGACAAGAAGCTACAGTTAGAACTGGATATGGAATAACTGATTGGTTCAAAATTGGGAAAGGAGTACGACAAGGCTGTATATTGTCTCCCTGCTTATTTAACTTATATGCAGAATTCATCATGCGAAAGGCTGGGCTGGATGAATCCCAAATCGGAATTAAGATTGCCGGAAAAAATATCAACAACCTCAGATATGCTGATGATACAACCTTGATGGCAGAAAGTGAGGAGGAATTGAAGAACCTTTTAATGAGGGTGAAAGAGGAAAGCGCAAAATATGGTCTGAAGCTCAACATCAAAAAAACTAAGATCATGGCCACTGGTCCCATCACCTCCTGGCAAATAGAAGGGGAAGAAATGGAGGCAGTGAGAGATTTTACTTTCTTGGGTTCCATGATCACTGCAGATGGTGACAGCAGTCACGAAATTAGAAGACGCCTGCTTCTTGGGAGAAAAGCAATGACAAACCTAGACAGCATCTTAAAAAGCAAAGACATCACCTTGCCAACAAAGGTCCGTATAGTTAAAGCTATGGTTTTCCCAGTAGTAATGTACGGAAGTGAGAGCTGGACCATCAAGAAGGCTGATTGCCGAAGAATTGATGCTTTTGAATTATGGTGCTGGAGGAGACTCTTGAGAGTCCCATGGACTGCAAGAAGATCAAACCTATCCATTCTCAAGGAAATCGGCCCTGAGTGCTCACTAGAAGGACAGATCCTGAAGTTGAGGCTCCAGTACTTTGGCCACCTCATGAGAAGAGAAGACTCCCTGGAAAAGACCCTGATGTTGGGAAAGATGGAGGGCACAAGGAGAAGGGGACGACAAAGGATGAGATGGTTGGACAGTATTCTCGAAGCTACTAACATGAGTTTGGCCAAACTGCGGGAGGCAGTGAATGATAGGCGTGCCTGGCGTGCTCTGGTCCATGGGGTCACGAAGAGTCGGACACGACTGAACGACTGAACAACAACAAACCCCGTCCATCTGACTGGGCTTCCCCAGCCACTCTGGGTGGCCCCCAACAGAATATTTAAAACATGATAGAACATCAAACATTAAAAACTTCCCTAAACAGGGCAGCCTTCAGATGTCTTCTAAAAGTCTGGATGTTGTTTATCTCTTTGACCTCTGATGGGAGGGAGATCCACAGGGCAGGTGCCACTACCGAGAAGGCCACAAATCACCTGGCCATATCAAATCAATCTGTATCTATGACCGCAAAGGGAAAGAGGAGGGATGACCATATCCAGATCCTATGAAGACACGCAACATGAGCAGGAGAGGGCCTTGTGGTTCCCACTGCCACAAGGGATGTGCGTATGAATATATGGATGCTGCTTCAGAGAGCCAAGCTGCAAATATCGTAGAGTACATCTGCCGAAAGGGCGATCCAAGCAGGCTATTCTTCTTAATTTATTCCTACTCCGCATGAATAAATGGCACAAAGAGCTGGTTGACACCTCCAACATCTAACAGTCAAGAGGGATAAAAATGTTCCCTTACCTAGAGAGACCAGCATCTCATAATTCTCCTCCATGACTTCCTTGTGCAGAGCTCTTTGGCCTGGATCCAGCAGAGTCCACTCCTCCTCTGTGAAAAAGACAGCAACATCCTCAAAGGTCACCACAGCCTGCAAGAAGAAGGAGGAGGAGGAGGAGCAGAAGAAGAAAGAAGAAAGAAGAATAAAAGAGGTGGAGGAGGAGGAGGAGGAGGAGGAGGAGGAGGAGGAGGAGGAGAAGAAGAAGAAGAAGAAGAAGAAGAAGAAGAAGAAGAAGAAGAAGAAGAAGAAGAAGAAGAAGAAGAAGAAGAAGAAGAAGAAGAAGAAGAAATAACTTCTCTTAGATCTCCCTCATCCCTGTCTGTTTCGTTGGTTGGTCGTAAGCCTCTTTGGACTGCCCCGGGCAAGATAAATCCACTAACATAAATAATAAAAATCCCCCACGCAACACAGAAGGAGGCTGGTTTGTCCCCCCCCTCTCTTCCTCTTCTCCCCTCTCTTCCCCACACCCGATGCTCTTACCCTACCTGAGGGAGCTGCCTGGCACCTCTTTCCATCCCACCCCTAAGAAGAGACGGTCCAAACGTTGGTGCCTCTGAGGCCATTGCGCTGCCTGTGGAGGACAGAGGGAACGGAGGCGTAAACTGGCACACTCCTGGGAGTCTCTCAGGTGTTGCCACGATGCACTTCAAAGCAGGGAGCAGCTCTCAAGTGGGGCCATTCCTGGGCCTGCAGGAGAAAGACAGGGAACAGGAAAGGATGTCATGAACATCAGTATATTAAAAGTTGCTTCAGTTTTTAGGGGATTGTAGTTTGCGGAATGGAGACAAGCAGATGAACTATGGCGCCCCAGGCCTTTCCTCTAAGGAATGTACGTTTGTGTGTGAACTCTTTTATCTTCCCAAAGAGAGGAAGGAATGGGAAGGATGTCCTCCTTTATACAGGAACTTTGTAATATTATATAAGCTGTCTCAGTTTTTAGGGGACATTCAGCTTGGCTTTGTGCAGCTACTCAAGACAGTAACATTTCAGGATCAATTCCAAAAGCACTTTATGAAGCCTCTCCGTCCCTTTGCAGACCTCTCTTTTAGTTTCCTCCAAAATGGCCACCCCTTTTCTGACCTTTTGACACATTTGCAATAAAGGGAAAAGGGGAAAAAGAAAACTTCCAGTTGGTCAAAACTGACCACAGGGCATCCCTCCCAAGCACGGGCTTGAACCCACCTCTCTCCTTATTTGTAGTAAATGTTCGGTATTTTTCCTGGCAAGATTGATATTATAAACACATGCAGAAATGCAAATTTCCAAGCTCTCTCTCACACACACCCAGAGATGTCCAGAATTCAGGAATAATATATAGGGAGGAGGGACTGAAGGGTAAGAGGGCATTGTGGGTGGAAGCAAGTGAAAAGTGCCTTTCCTTCTAGTGAGCAAGGGGCCAGCAGAGGACTGTCAGAAATGGGCAAAAAGCAAAAATAATAATATGAATTAGCAGCTAAAAAAGCCAATGCAATTCTGGGCTGCATCAATAGGAGTATAGCATCTAGATCAAGGGAGGTAATAGTACCACTGTATTCCGCTCTGGTCAGACCTCACCTGGAATACTGTGTCCGGTTCTGGGCACCACAGTTCAAGAAGGATACTGACAAGCTGGAATGTGTCCAGAGGAGGGCAACCAAAATGGTCAAAGGCCTGGAAACGATGCCTTATGAGGAACAGCTTAGGGAGCTGGGTATGTTTAGCCTGGAGAAGAGAAGGTTAAGGGGTGATATGATAACCATGTTCAAATATATAAAAGGATGTCATATAGAGGAGGGAGAAAGGTTGTTTTCTGCTGCTCCAGAGAAGCGGACATGGAGCAATGGATTCAAACTACAAGAAAGAAGATTCCACCTAAACATTAGGAAGAACTTCCTGACAGCAAGAGCTGTTGGACAGTGGAATTTGCTGCCAAGGAGTGTGGTGGAGTCTCCTTCTTTGGAGGTCTTTAAGCGGAGGCTTGACAGCCATCTGTCAGGAATGCTTTGATGGGGTTTCCTGCTTGGCAGGGGGTTGGACTGGATGGCCCTTGTGGTCTCTTCCAACTCTATGACTCTATGATTCTATGAATTATCTGTTCTAGGAGCTTCCCTGGTATCGATGTCAACCTCACCGGTCAGTAGTCACCTGGGTCTTCCTTTTTTCCTCCTTTGAAGATGGGGACAACCTTTCCCCACAGCCAGTCTGCAGGGACCTCACCTGTTCTCCAAGAATGCTCAAAGATAAATAGACAAAGGCTCTGAAATTACATCCGCAAGCTCCTTTAGAACCCTGCAGCTCCCTCTTTGCATCACTTATTCTGTTATCACCAGGTTGGGCATCACTTTCCTTTGGGATGGAGACAGAGGCAAAGTAGGCGCCGAGAAGTTCTGCCTTCTCTCCTGTAACCCAATAGCATTTCTCTGTCTTCTGCACGCAGAGGACCCACCACTTGCTTGTTGCTGAGGGATGCCAAAAAAAAAAAAGGCCTGGAGGGCTGCTGAGAGCATCTTGCTCAGCCTATAGCATTACGAGGCCCTCCTGCCAACCTGAATATTTCCAAGGCAATGATGCTGGCAGCAATAGAGGAGACCCCTCTGCTGCGCCAGCCCTGCAATAGGGGCCAGATCCCTCCCCCATGCCCACCCACGCCAGCTTTCCTCTCCCCCCAACAAACTTCCCAGAGGATGTCTAGAGAAGCCTCTTTTTGGAGACGGCATCAAAATCAGCTGGGAGATAATATATTTAATCCCCCCCCCCAAAGTCTAACTGGGGATTGGGCATTTATTTAATCCCTCCGGTCTTTTGCCACGAGGCTTTTAAAAGATCCCAATCAATTTCGAATACTGCCATCCATGCACCCATTTTCCTTGCCTAGCAGGAGGGAGACTGACCTGGTGTTTTTTCAGGCTCCAGGAAATCCAAAATTTGCCCCTTCCCTGTTTTGAAGCAGGGACTCCTCCCTATTTGCCTCCCCCCCTCAACATGAGCAACCTCAGGAAGACCCTTTCTTTTGTTCCAAGGAAACCACAGCCCAGCAGCCCCCCCCCCTTATCTACGAGTTCTTAAAGGGGAGCTGGGGGACTTCCCCCCTTCCCCAAAAACCCACATTTTGGTTCCCTTTGACTCTTTCCAATAGCAGCCTCTTTCTTGCTAAGGACAAGATGATCAAGGGTCTGGAAGCCAAGCCTTTTGAGGAATGGTTGAAGGACTTGGCTATGTTTAGCCAGGAAGAGAGGAGACTGAGAGGAGATAGGATAGCCATTGTCCAATATCTTAAAGGCTGTCATGTGGAGGAGTAGAAGAAGAAGAAGAGTTTGGATTAGATATCCCGCTTTATCACTACCCGAAGGAGTCTCAAAGCGGCTCACATTCTCCTTTCCCTTCCACCCCCCACAACAAACACTCTGTGAGGTGAGTGGGGCTGAGAGACTTCAGAGAAGTGTGACTATCCCAAGGTCACCCAGCAGCTGCATGTGGAGGAGCGGGGAAGCGAACCCGGTTCACCAGATTATGAGTCTACCACTCTCAACCACTACACCACACTGGTGTGCATGCTTGTTTCTGTCCTGCTCTGGAGGGTAGGACTCGAACCAAGGGCACCAAGTTACAATGAAGGAGATTGCCGCTAAACACCGGGAAGAAGAACTTCCTGACAATAAGAGCTGTTCAACAGTGGAACCCTCTCCCTCAGGAGGTAGTGGACTCTCCTTCTTTTCCTCGGATGTTTCTAAGCAGAGGTTGGGTGGCCATCAGTCCTGGATGCTTTAGCTGAGATTCTTGCATTGCAGGGGGTTGGACTAGATGAGTCTTGGGGGTCCCTTCCAAACTCTACGAATCTTATCAGTCTAAGGCCGATTTCCTTTAACATTTTGTCTGCTCCTCAGCCCCATCTCCTATTCAAAATCAAGCCCCCCCATCCCGCCCCGCCCATATAGGAGGCTGCTTCTACTGCGCCAAAGCCTTCCTCCCCGCTGCTGTCTCCCCCCCCAGGGGGCTTTAGCAAAGGAGCAGAGGGAGGGGGCGAGTGGAGGGGAGGGGGTTGCAGATGTAAACGTGAGCGCTGATAGGTAGGACGGACAGAGTAGGACTTACTTCTGAGTAAACATGCATGCATGAGACTGGGCTCTGCACAGCGGTGCTTCCCGAAGCAACGTGATCCACTTGGGAGGCGGATTACAGATCCCAAGAGGGAAAAGGGGGAGCGGGGAGACTTTCCTTTGCAAAGGGAATCCTTTCCCTTTCTCCTCCCCCCCCCCCAGATGCTTGCAGATTCAGGTGCAAGGAAAACAATCTTTCCCCTCTCCTCCCCCTCTAGGGTTGCCAGGTGTCCACTATTTGATGATGATGATGATGATGATGATGATGATAATAATAATAATAATAATAATAATAATTTATTTGTACCCCGCCCATCTGGCTGGGTCTCCCTAATAATAATAATAATAATAATTTATTTGTACCCCGCCCATCTGGCTGGGTCTCCCCAGCCACTCTGGGTGGCTTCCACCAAACATTAAAATACATTTAAAATATCACAGTTTAAAAACTTCCCTACTTGAGCCATTAGCTAGATTTGAGTGGACAGTCCACTTTTTTCACATTATGTTCACTATTTTCCCCCACAAAATAGTGGACATTTTTTTATTCAAAAGCTTTATGATGAAATGGTATTTTAATATACGTGTTAAAATGTTTGTAAGAAAATAATTTAAACCCCCCCCCCTCCCCGCTTGTCCACTATTTTTTGGAAGCAGACCTGGCAACCCTATCTCCCTCCCCCACCAACCCCGAAACACCCCCAAAATACGCAGCACCTCTTTCTCCTCTCCAGACCTCCTCCTTGCCTGGGAATGTGCAGGGAGACCCCCCCCCCTCCCATTTCGCCTCTACAACCCCACCACGAACTTCCTGCCTCTCTAGGAAGCGGAGCTCATTGACCCTGGGAGAGGAGGGGGGGAGTGGCAGGAGATCCCCCCCCTCTCCCCGCAAACAAAAATCCCCTTTCTTTTGTGAGAAGGTCGCGGGTTCGATCCCCGGTAGCAGCAGCCAAAGAGACCCACAGACCCCACCTCTGGAAAAGCTACTCCTGGACATGAAGGTTAAACAAGCTTACATTTATCTTTGTTTTAAAAAAAAAATGGGGGGGGGGATCGCGCCACTGTGACACCCATTTTCCAAGGGGAGTGTCCCCGCTGCAACAGCCCCGCAAAATAGGCCGCCGTTGTTCTGCCAGTTTTGCTGGAGGGGTCAGAGTCAGCTCCTTTGGGGGGGGCAGCTCAATGACAGAGCCGTTGCTTTGCATGTACAGGGAAGTCCCGGGGTCGATCTCCGGCGTGGAAATAGGACCCCAACCCTATTTTCGACTCCAATCATGTGCAAACCCTCAGTGCAGGCGGGGGGGGGGGGAGCTGCTTCACAGGGGGGAGTTCCCCCCCACCCACCCAACACCCAATTTTAATCTCGATCGGCCTGCAGCAATTGCCCCACTGTAAATGGAGCGTGGGGGGGGGCGCGTATTGCAATTTCCCAATGGAGCCCAAAGAGGAAGAGGCAAAAGGCAGCACCGTCACGTCAGGTTCCCATCCGAATAGGGAGCAGGGGGAGGTCTTAAAAGGGGGAGGGCACACCCTCCCTCCACGCTCAAATTGCAAGGAAGGCAATCGGAATAGCGAGCAAAGGAAGCGGGTGGCCAGAGAAAGAGAAGACAAAGAGGTAAAGCTGCAGCAAAGGGGGGACGGCAAAGAGACAACCCCCCCCCCAAAAAAAACTAGCGACAGGGGCCTGGATCTATGCAATATAGCTGCAAAGCGGGGGGGGGGGACCAACACCTGCAGGGTTCCCATTGCACGATCTCCTTTCACGCACCCCCCCCCCCCAAACAGGCGTTTTATTCCTGGGGAGGGGGCGAGAGATGCTTTGGTTCCCTGCACCCCACCCCCTTTCTGGAGCCTGTGCCGGAATTGAAATGCGATGCTCACCATTAGGGGGGTCCTTGCGGGAGCCCCCCCCCCCCGTACCCAAGCAGGGCTGTGTTGGAACCGAGGCCTCAGACGTGACGCCGACGCCGCGGATTCCGCTTTCTCCCGGGCAGGGATCACTGGGGCGCTCCTGGCTCCGCGTGTGTAAGAGGCGCATCCGTGCTCCACCCCGCTCCCCGTGGGGCCCCTTTGGCGGTAGAGATGGAGAGAGGGTCTACTCCTTGCAAGCGACAGAGGGCTGGATAGAGACACCCCCGCCCCCATTTTCTTCTTCTCCCTCCCCCGCCTCCCTGCGCTTCTTGCCACGCCTCTCCAGATGGACAGGATGGCGCGCTGGGGACACCTTGGGCACGCAGGGCAAGGGGGGAGCCGGTCCAAGGGCGCAGGGGAGACTCCGGGAAGTAGGGGGACGGTTTATGTTTGGGGTGGGGCTGAGGAATGAATAGAAGCATACTTTGGGAAGATAAGAACAGCCGAGCATTGGCAGGAGGTGGGGAGAGAGACAGATAAGAGACAGAGGTGGCCTTTGGTGTGGGAGATTTCTCCATCCTGGGCGCTGGCTGACGGGGGGGGGGGGGGTTCCAGAGGGCATGGGAGTAGGCAGTATTTATAGGGGGCGCACTTTTTGTTGGGCGGGATGGAACCGAATTGTCTGTGACACAATTGCTCAGTTAGTTAAGTATTTTTATTTATTTGCTTGATTGGGGGGGTGCCTCCCTGCACACACACCCAAAAGCGTGGTCAATTTTCCAGATGGCAAGGGTAGAAATAACAACAACAAAAACAAAAACAGCTATTATTAATTAAAGAGAAACTTATCTTTATTCCTCCAGTTCATCAATATCAGTCTCTTGGGCACATTTAGGAAACCCATAATCTGCTTTTGTTATCAAGTTGACAGCTCACATGCAATCCTTATATTTTCCTCTGAAAGTCTTCACCATTAGAATTCAGCTTTTTCATTGTCACACATATTCCTTTAGCCTCCCACCCCAAAGGAGAAAGGAAAGTGAGAGAGTCCTAGACAGAGCAGAGGGAAGATCTAGGAGATGTTTAATGAAAAAGTTCGTTTTTCTTCTTCTTTGAAACGCTAACAGAATTTTTTTCTCCACTCGCAAGCAGGCAACAGAGAAGGCATTCAGAATTCTGAGAGGCCACCTGCAATTTCACTGGGAATAATGAAGAGAACATTAAAATGTGTGTCATATGTTTCGGCCAGTGTATGCACTTAGTTAACAGCAGTGATTCAAGCAGTTGAGAAAACATTTGAAACTATGGAGTACAGAAAGAGCTTGAACTGGAGTGAAACTCCTATGAAACATCAACAAACTCGCACAGGAGAGAAGTCATTTAAATGTATGCAGTGTGGAAAGAGCTTCAGTACGAAGGGAAGCCTTACAAGACATCAACGAACTCACACAGGGGAGAAACCATTTAAATGTTTGGAGTGTGGAAAAAGCTTCAGTGAATGTGGTAAGCTTAGACTACATCAACGAACTCATACAGGGGAGAAACCCTTTAAATGTTTGGAGTGTGGAAAGAGCTTCAGTGATAATGGGCACCTCAGAAGGCATCAACAAACTCATACAGGGGAGAAACCCTTTAAATGTTTGGAGTGTGGAAAGAGCTTCAGTGATAATGGGAAACTCAGAACCCATCAGCGAACTCATACAGGGGAAAAACCATTTGAATGTATGGAATGTGGAAAGAGCTTCAGTGATAATGGGAAACTCAGAACCCATCAGCGAACTCATACAGGGGAAAAACCATTTGAATGTATGGAATGTGGAAAGAGCTTCAGTCAAAGTGGATATTTTAAAATGCATCAGCGAACTCATACAGGGGAGAAACCATATAAATGTTTTGAGTGTGGAAAGAGCTTCAGTTGGAGTGGAGACCTTCGAAAACATCATCGAACTCACACAGGGGAGAAGCCATTTAAATGTTTGGAGTGTGGAAAGAACTTCATTGATATTGGGAACCTCAGAAGCCATCAGCAAACTCATACAGGGGAGAAACCGTTTAAATGTATGGAGTGTGGAAAGAATTTCCGTAATAATGGGAATCTCAGAGACCATCAGCGAACTCACACAGGCGAGAAACCATTTAAATGTTTGGAGTGTGGAAAGAGCTTCAGTCAAAGTGGGAATTATAGAATACATCAGCACACTCACACAGGAGAGAAACCTCATAAATGTATAGTGTGTGGAAAGAGCTTCACTTCAACCAAAAATCTTAGACTACACCAAAGACATCACACAGGGGAAAAACCATTTAAATGTATGGAATGTGGAAAGAGTTTCAGTCAAAGTGGAACCCTTCAAATGCACCATCGAACTCACACAGGGAAGAAACCATTTAAATGTATGGAGTGTGGCAAGAGTTTTTGTTATAGTGTAACCCTTAGAGTACATCAACAAACTCATACAGGGGAGAAACCCTTTAAATGTTTGGAGTGTGGAAAGAGCTTCAGTGATAATTGGAACCTCAGAACCCATCAGCGAACTCATACCGGGGAGAAACCATTTGAATGTATGGAATGTGGAAAGAGCTTCAGTCAAAGTGGAAATTTTAAAATGCATCAGCAAACTCATACAGGGGAGAAACCATATAAATGTTTCGAGTGTGGAAAGAACTTCAGTGATAATGGGTACCTCAGAACCCATCAGCGAACTCATACAGGGGAGAAACCATATAAATGTTTCGAGTGTGGAAAGAACTTCAGTGATAATGGGTACCTCAGAACCCATCAGCGAACTCATACAGGGGAGAAACCATATAAATGTTTCGAGTGTGGAAAGAGCTTCAGTTGGAGTGGAGACCTTCGAAAACATCATCGAACTCACACAGGGGAGAAGCCATTTAAATGTTTGGAGTGTGGAAAGAACTTCATTGATAATGGGAACCTCAGAAGCCATCAGCAAACTCATACAGGGGAGAAACCGTTTAAATGTATGGAGTGTGGAAAGAACTTCCGTAATAATGGGCATCTCAGAGACCATCAGCGAACACACACAGGGGAGAAACCATTTAAATGTTTGGAGTGTGGAAAGAGCTTTGGTCAAAGTGGAAACCTTAGAAGACATCAGCGTACTCACATGCTAGAAACTATTTAAATGAATGGAGTGTGGAAAGCACTTCAGTCAGTGGACATTTTAAAATACATCAATGAACTCATTTATAGAGAGTTGGAAGAGCTGCAGTTAATTTGGACATTTTAAAAGACATCAGCAAACAAACTCATGGGAGGAGGAAATTAAATGTGTGGGTTGTGTGTGCTAAGAGCTTACCTAATAGTGGAGCGTTTAGAAAACATCAGTGGATTCACACAGGGGAGAAACTATTTAAATTTATGGAGTATGAAAATAACTTCAGTTAGAGTGAAAACCTCTCAGAAGATTACTGAACTCGAATGTGAAGAAACCATTTAAATGCATGGATGGCATGCCTATTTGGGGGAAGATAAAGTGAAGGTACAAAGCCTTTATTAAAAAATCCCTTTTGAGAGTCTGGGAAAAGCACAAAAATCTTCGTGAACCAAAAACACCCAATTGGTTGTCACCCATTGAAATTATTACAGTGAAGAAGGCAAATTCGGAAGGTAACTGGGGGAAGTATAAAGACTTATTAGAGGGAAAAGAAGGGAAGCTCAGGCTGAAGAAATATGAAGAGATTAAACAATATTTGACGGGATAGATACAATACCATCAAATAAATAGTAAGTTTAATAAGGACAGGACACAAAAAGGCTTCCTGGATGAACCTTCTTTTTTGGAAATACATTTATTACAAAATAATAAAATTATTTCTAAAATGTACAATCTATTGCTTGAATGGGAAGTCAAGGATGAAATGGTGAAGGAGACAATGATTAATTGACAATTGATTTGGGGAAAACTATACAGTTAAAACAATGGGGGAAATCGCTGAGGGATTACTGGAAATTTACGGCTTCAGGGGGGATCAAAGAAAATTTTTCTTACTTTTTATTACTCAGAAGGGTGGTGGGAATGGGGGATCAGCTGATAGGTGTGGAAAACCTGTTGACGACTCTTAACTGCTGCAATTAGTTGTCAACAGGTTTTCCACACCTATCAGCTGATCACCCATTCCCACCTTCTGAGTAATACCCCTCCCCACTCCCTCACTATATTTAAGGATCTGGTGACTTCTGTTTCAGTGTATCTGAAGAAGTGTGCATGCACACGAAAGCTCATACCAAGAACAAACTCAGTTGGTCTCTAAGGTGCTACTGGAAAGACTTTTTTTGTTTGTTTCGACTATGGCAGACCAACACGGCTACCCAAGGGTGAAAGTCGTGATGCTTTGGAAGCATGGTTGGTTAAATTAGTAGTAAACGGACAACCGTATAACACCTATTGTTGTAATTACACTAAATGAACAAATAAGACACATAGTTTGTGCAACTGTGAAAGTATTAATCCGCTTCTGTTTTGTATGTATGTATGTATGTTTGTTTGTTTGATGCCAATAAAAGGTTGATGATGATGATAAGACACAGAATGAGTGAAGCAATCTTCTTATGTACATAAAGTAAATGTTGGAACCCCTGTATACTTTTTGTAATTGATGATTGTGCTACAACTCCTCCTCATTCTTGCTTATTTGAAGGACTCAGTGTTCAGATAAAACATTGTCTCTTGTGGCAGCAGGAAAAAAGAATTAAAGACAGAAAGCTTTGAGCCCCGGCACCCAGGCCCTCCTCTCTGTGGCTGGGCTGCACGTCTGTGCCTCAGAAGATCTGAGACCGTCACTGTCAGAGCCACTCAAGTAGCAGCTTGAAGCAGGCAGCGCGATGGTGGTGGACACGAATCTCCCTTTCCCCTTGGATCATGTTGTGCTGGAGGCTGTTACTTAACCCATTTAACAAGCAAACAATAGATTTCATATAATTTAGCACTGAATGAAATTATGTATTTTTGTAATATCTGCAACTACTCTCTGTGATGGAATCTATGTAATGTAAGAATTTCTATGCTATGTGGACTTCTGAACTCCCCACTCCCATCCCCTTATCATTCTAACAACTGTTTTAGAAATAGCACGTTTATGTGACCAACTGTTCCCACCTTGAGTTTTCCAGGCGTAGGAAGCTATGGGAATGGGATGCTAAGGAATGGTAGACGGACAAAAAGTGTGTGAAACGATAATCCTAAAATTCCGAGACACCAGGACACCCAAGATAATGGGCAGAAAAAGAGTTTCAGCTCCCTGACCTGTGACCTTCCTTCTTATGTATAACTTCTATGAGCTAATGCTTGTACATTTCTGAAAAACCCTCTCAAAGTTGTTTGGAATCGCTGATGCTATTGCAACAGCTTATCTGAAAATAAACTGAGTCTCTTCCGGACATTGAGCTTTTCTATCCCTCTGTTCTGTTTTTCTTTGAGGTGTTATTCCCTCCCTTGGACATTAACCTTTGAAAATATTTAGTATAAACACCGACACTTGGGAAACTCTGACCTATGAGTGCTCCAGTTGGAGAACAGCCTTTAGCAAAGGTGTCGTGAACTTGGAAAGCGCTCAAATTCATGATGAAAGAGGGAAGTGTGCTAAGAGGAAAACATGTATGGCAAACCCTCATCGCAACCAACTCCTACCTGTGGTGTAGCTAGCCACTGGGGGACCCAGAGCAGGGCAAGGCACACGAGAATATCAGTGCCTGAGGCCTGTTCTGCTCCAGCACCCTGCAGACCTGGGTTGCTTTTTCTGACAGCGCGGAGCTTGCCTATGCCCAAGCCACCGCTTCACTCCCAGGAGCGATCTGTACCCTGTTTCCCCTAAAATAAGACATAGCCATAAAATAAGCAGTAGCAGGATTTCTACGCATTTGTGAAATAGAAGCCATACCCCGAAAATAAGACGGCCTGGATAGGCGTGGCTATGCAGCGTACCAACGCGGAGCGGTTAAAATAAGACATCTCCTGGAAATCAGCCATACTGTGTTTTTTTGAGGGGGGAAATATAAGACGGTGTCTTATATTAGGGGAAACACGGTATCTCAGGTGTGGTAAGTGCCACCCTCCACTTTTTGGCACTCAGTGCCCCCTGCCCCCTAACCACGCCTCAGTTCCCCACTGTGGAAGGATGTGTGGATCCAGAATTGCCCCCTGCCCCCTAACTACGCCTCAGTTCCCCACTGTGGAAGGATGTGTGGATCCAGAATTGGCCTTCACAGTCAGCTACAGACACAAGGTTAAGATCGTGTGAAATGAGGAGGCTGTCAGATATTCCCTCACCCCGTTCCTTCCTGTGAAATGCCTTCTCCAAAGCAGCTCCTAGTTTCTGGAATGAACTTTCACAAAGTAGCCCAAAACTCTTCCTCACAGAGGCGAGCTCCTGATTTTACCACCTCTGCTCTTGTTGTTGTTGTTGTTGTTCAGTCGTGTCCGACTCTTCGTGACCCCATGGACCAGAGTACGCCAGGCACGCCTATCCTTCACTGCCTCTCGCAGTTTGGCCAAACTCATGTTAGTAGCTTCAAGAACACTGTCCAACCATCTCATCCTCTGTCGTCCCCTTCTCCTTGTGCCCTCCATCTTTCCCAACATCAGGGTCTTTTCTAGGGAGTCTTCTCTTCTCATGAGGTGGCCAAAGTACTGGAGCCTCAACTTCAGGATCTGTCCTTCTAGTGAGTACTCAGGGCTGATTTCTTTGAGAATGGATAGGTTTGATCTTCTTGCAGTCCACGGGACTCTCAAGAGTCTCCTCCAGCACCATAATTCAAAAGCATCAATTCTACGGCGATCAGCCTTCTTGATGGTCCAGCTCTCACTTCCGTACATTACTACTGGGAAAACCATAGCTTTATCTATACGGACCTTTGTCGACAAGGTGATGTCTTTGCTTTTTAAGATGCTGTCTAGGTTTGTCATTGCTTTTCTCCCAAGAAGCAGGCGTCTTCTGTTTTCGTGACTGCTGTCACCATCTGCAGTGATCATGGAACCCAAGAAAGTGAAATCTCTCACTGCCTCCATTTCTTCCCCTTCTATTTGCCAGGAGGTGATGGGACCAGTGGCCATGATCTTAGTTTTTTTGATGTTGAGCTTCAGACCATATTTTGCGCTCTCCTCTTTCACCCTCATTAAAAGGCTCTTTAATTCTTCCTCACTTTCTGCCATCAAGGTTGTATCATCAGCATATCTGAGGTTGTTGATATTTTTTCCGGCAATCTTAATTCCGGTTGGGGATTCATCCAGTCCAGCCTTTCGCATGATGTATTCTGCATATAAGTTAAATAAGCAGGGAGACAATATACAGCCTTGTCGTACTCCTTTCCCAATTTTGAACCAATCAGTTGTTCCATATCCAGTTCTAACTGTAGCTTCTTGTCCCACATAGAGATTTCTCAGGAGGCAAATGAGGTGATCCGGCACTCCCATTTCTTTAAGAACTTGCCATAGTTTGCTGTGGTCGACACAGTCAAATGCTTTTGCATAATCAATGAAGCAGAAGTAGATGTTTTTCTGGAACTCTCTGGCTTTCTCCATAATCCAGCGCATGTTTGCAATTTGGTCTCTGGTTCCTCTGCCCCTTCGAAATCCAGCTTGCACTTCTGGGAGTTCTCGGTCCACATACTGCTTAAGCCTGCCTTGTAGAATTTTAAGCATAACCTTGCTAGCGTGTGAAATGAGTGCAATTGTGCGGTAGTTGGAGCATTCTTTGGCACTGCCCTTCTTTGGGATTGGGATGTAGACTGATCTTCTCCAATCCTCTGGCCACTGCTGAGTTTTCCAAACTTGCTGGCATATTGAGTGCAGCATCTTAACAGCATGCTCTTAGAACTGCTATATTGTGAAACCCAAGGCAATGTAGATATGTGGGGGTTCCCAAATCCTGAGGTTTTCCTCTGAAAGTATTGACCTTTAGTAGGTCTGGTGGTTGTGGTCAGGGACAGAAATTTCCTACGGCTGAACTCTACTGGTTTATTGTCTGGCAGATGTGTGATGGACAGAAGAGCCAGAGTCTGGCCATTCAGTCCCTCAGAAATTCCACCAGAGGGACGGAGCCTCTCTGATTGGCCAACAGCACTTTTGGAGGGAAAATAAATGGAGCCATTTCTGAGGGAGAGAGTTTGATTTGAGAGAAGATGGAGAGGGGGTTTTTTGGAGGTGGGAGTGGGGGGGGGGGATAGGATTTGTCCGAGGGAGAACTGTTTCTGATTTGAGTTGAACACCCACCCTGAGGAAAGACCCTCCCAGCTTGGCTAGGAGGTTGGGGGTCTGGGAAAGGTCTACCCACAGGAGTGTCCTAAGAGGGCTGACTCTGAGGCAGGAGAAGCAGTTCCTGGGGGAATTCAGGCTCCCCCTGGGTCTCCTTCGAGTCGGGGGGGGGGGAGCAGTTTGTGTGGGGAGAGTAGACCCCCAAGCCAGTCACAAGGGGGGGGGGATCCCCTGGGTCTGTTAGACCAACTTGGAATTACCTCAAGAATGGGGCTGCTTAGAGAGTGGAAGGGGGCGTGAGGAAAAGTGCCCCTCATGGACCAGGGCATTGATCGGGGAAGGAAGCTGTGTTGTATTATTTAACTGAACCACCTCTCATAACTAAGTAGCAGAAACTGAAGTATAGCAGCTGGTACTTGAGTAAAGAGAGGCTAAGTAACACTCTGGTTAAGCCTCAGGCAGCTTATAGTTTAAGAAAATAAGTTGACTTCTGCACACGAAAGCGCATTTTCTGACCCTCTTTCTTTCACAAACTTCATTGTGTAAATAAAAATTCCCTTGTCGTTTGTTCAACTTCTGCCTGAGTCTCTATTCCCTCACTGCAAGATAAACTCTGGAAAATTGGATCTTTTTGTAGTTTGCGTACTGGGAGGGTCCCTGAGCATCCAGTATAGGAAGAACTGAATAGGGAAGAACTTGCCCCCCCCTTCTCAATCATAAAGGAGATCCCCCCCCCACTCGACCCAGGCAGCGCCTCCCATGCAAGTCCTGGGGAAATCCTCAGTGCGGGTTCCCATCAGAGCACAGGGAGGGGCTGCTCTTCCCCGCCGTAGCTCTATGGGCAAAAAGGAGGAGCTTTAGAAAGTGGGCGGGGCGTCGCTGGACTGACTCCTCCCTCCCTGCTCTTTCCATTGCAGGAAAAGACTTCGGGAGAGCGAGGAAGGGAGGCGGATGGGCAGCAGAGAGGAGGAAGAGGTAAAGATGCAGCGGTGGGGGGGGGAGGGTAGGGGTGAAATGGGGACGGGGGGGGAGAAAGGGACACACAAGGTTTCCGGGACGCATCCTGCTTTGAAGCCCCCCCTCTTCCTGGGGGGAGAGAAGGAATCAATGGAAGGCTGAAAAGGTGAGAGAGAGGCCTGGATAGAGACCCCCCCCTCCTTCCTTCCCTCTTTCTCTCCCTCCCCATGTCGCCTTGTGAGGCCCCTCCGGATGGAGAGGTGGGGGCGCTCGGGAGTGAGCGGTGCCAAGGAGGGGGGGGTTCTGGGCGCAGGGGAGACGGAGGGAGGAGGGCAGGAAAAGTTGGGGGGGGGGCTAAAGGATCAATGGAAGCATGGGGGGGGAGCCCTGCCGAACAGAGAGAGAGAGAGGCACGTGGCCTTTTGGAAGAGATGTCTCCATCTTGGGCGCTGGCAGGGGAATCTCTGGAGGGACTGGAAGAGATCCCTGAAAAGGGGGGGGGGTCCCATTTCCCCACCCACTTATTTCCGGGTAGCGGAATCCCCTCCCCCTTAGATGCTCTGAGAAGATTCTGGGGGCTCCAGACGCAGGACTACCAAGTCCAGCCATTGGAGAGAAAAGGTAGGAAGATACTGGGAGGAAAGGCCTTCCTTAAGTTACCGGAAACTACCCCCCCCCCTCCACACAGGCTTTGTGTTAGTGCAGGGAGGGGGTTTCCGTGTGGGTGGTCCTTGCCCACCTCTGTACTGGCAGGAGGTGAAACTTTCAAGAGGGTAGCCCTGGGACATAATATGCTTAGTGTTAAGCTTTAGTCTTATTATAAGTTATTGTAAGTTTAAGTTAAGTCTGCTGCAACTGGATTTCTTATGGACAGTGCCAATACTCAGTGTATTGGATTTGTGACCGTTCTGCTCAATTGCCTTCAGTAGCAGTAAAGCTAACTATATATTAAATATTCAGGGAAAGTCAGAACTTCCCTGAATGTAACTTCGTTTATTCAACAGCTCACTCCCATATTAAGGAAGAACACACTCTGAAAGCCCCAGCAAGAAGTGCCAGTTGACAGTTGACGGTTGACAGTGCTTGTCATTAGAAGTTTCGTCCACCTACCCTTCTACGATTGGTTAGAATCATAACATGGGTTAAACCCAATACATAACACTATACATTGGAGATCTGCTCTGGATCAATATTGGGTAGAATATATGACACTTACAGAGACCGTTAGGAGCTCCCCAGGGTAAAATGCCCCACTGTGGGACCACTGAATAATTCCTTTATCCTAAGAAGTTGTCTTCCTTTTTCTTCGTGTTCTGTTGTTTATTTCTTGCTATACAGTTGCCTGCTTAAGCACAAACTGAACTGGCGAGGGGGTCGTCTTGCCCATCTCGAACGTTTGACTTCCTTCCAGGGGAGAGGGGTGTTGACAACTGACACGGGACCCCCTTCCTCCCTGCAGAGAAGGAAGTAGCAGTGTTCACTTTCCACTGCACAGCTGATCATTGATGCTGTTGTACAGCAGTCCAGAAATATGGGTGGACGGTGCTATGGAAATGCTTTCAGGATTCATAGATCATTGATATATTGAAATCATATTTATTACTTCTTCTTTTTGGTAGAGTGAGTTACAAGCTGTGAAACAGTGCATCAGCATCAGAAGATAATAGATGTATGCAATTTCCCAGTCTGGTCGGTTTCAATGGTAAAGGACCCAAGATCATGATAGACAATGCCCATTGCTGGAGGGTTTACGTGTAGGCATTTGAATAACAATAACAGTTCATTTATATGCTGCCCATCTGACTGGGTTGCAGGACGAGGATTGCCAGTATTACAAGTAAGGTGTGTCAACTTGCCAATCACACAAACTGTAAGAGAGTAATTGGGTGGGATTATAGTTTATAGGAATCCTGTGATTTTGTCCAGCTGTAACTTTTCTTGTGCTAATAATTGTGGTACGTCCTTGGTACAGTTTCTGAAGTAAACCTGCAAAATCTACAGAGACTCACAGGTTAATGGTGAAATGAGCTTTCTTGTCTACATCATCCAACTGCTGCCCACAAGAACAAGAGTCATCATATCTTTATTGGACTTCAATTGGCTGCCAGACACTTTTGGCTTTGCTTCTAACGATGAATATTTCTGAATACTTTAACAATCACATAGGACATTAATAGCACTTCTATTTTATTTATTCCACTTAGGAGAGACTCTGATACACCACTCTGAGCTCATCTGCATTGAAACAGAAAAATACAGAGACGTTGTCCTGGACCAATTGGAAGGTCTGTACTTCCACTTTTCTGTGAGACTGTATCTTTGTGTGTCTCATTTCAGTGTGTAGGAACATAGAAAAAGCCCTTCCAGATTAGTAGGATATGAAAGGATATGGTTATTTCGCTCATAATTCGCTGACTACTTGGGTCCATTATTATTTTCCCAAACTGGCCTCTCAGCAAAGTTCACACTGGCAGCAGCATTCAGAGCGCAGGAAACTGAAGCACGAAGGAGAGGTAGAGATCCACATGACATTCCGGGCTTCAAGTAGAATGGTTTACTATTGTCAAATTACATCTGAATGCTTGAAAATCTCAGTCCTGAAACAGCCACAATCCAGATGGAAAGTGTGAATCAGCTAGTCATGGTGCACAGACTCTCCTCTTTAATTCAGTTTCACTTTTTCCATTTCCATGGAAACTGTGCTGGCCAAATGACTTTATTTCTTGTACCTTGCAGGTGGTGGGCAACTCCAAAAAACTCTCCTCATACAGATAATTAACATAGTTAGTGGTTTTCTGAGAACACCTGACCTAGTTTTTATGCCAGTACCCAACACAGGAGGGCCCCTCTTTTCCAGCATCCTGTTCTCACAGTGACCAACCCAGGAGAAACTCACCAGCAGGGCCTGAGGGCAAAAGCTCCCTCCCCACCCGTGATTCCCACGCCCTGGGATTCACATGAATAATACCTCTGAAGGTGGATGGAGAAGAATGCTGGTAGCTGGGAAGTAACTGACTGAAATAATTTCAGTTATAGGAAATTAAGTGATAAAAGGGAGAGAAGAGAAAAATGTGCAAAAAATACCATAATATTATTCGCCTACTATATATATGTTCATTAGAAATGTACTACATTCTCTATGAACTCATTCCACATGTCAATATATTTCTCCAAACAAAGTCTACGTCTATAAGCAAGCCATCCATCCCTTCTGATTGTTGTCATATCATCAATCCATCTGAAGGCAGCCCTGTTTAGGGAAGTTTTAAATGTTTGATGTTTTATTGTGTTTTCAGAATTCTGTTAGGAGGTGCCCAGAGTGGCTGGGGTAACCCAGCCAGATGGCCATGGGAGGAATAATAAATTATTATTATTATTATTATTATTATTATTATTATTATTATTATTGATTAAGGGGGAACATATCTTTATTCCTCTAATTCATCAGTATCAGACTCTTGGCCACCCTTAGGAAACATAATCCATTTTGTTCTCCAGTTGACAGCTTCCATACAATTGGTATATAAGGATATTTTCCTCTGAAAGTCTTGACCATTAGAATTCAGCTTTTTCAGAGTCACACATATTCGCTTAGCCACCCATCCAAATGGAGAAAGGAAAGTGAGAGAGTCCTGGACAGAGACTTTCTCCTGGGATAGTTCTGTATCACAAAACAGGCATGATATCAAGTGGCGCATTCCCTGGCCATACTTCCTCAGGGAGCTGTAGAGAGGAGAGGGGAGAATGTAGGAGATGCTTTTTAAAAAAGACTGTGGTGTTAATTAGACTCACTTTGTGTTAGGTTCCTTCTCCCTCTTCCTTGAAACCCTAAAAGTATTTTATTTCCCCCCAAAGGAGAAGGCGACCCGAATTACAATAATGAACTCGCATGGAAGAGAAACCATCTAAAGCTATGGAGTGCAAAAACAGCTTGAACTGGAGCGAAACTCTTAAGAAACATCAACAAACTGACACAGGGGAGAAACCATTTCAATGTATGGAGTGCGGAAAGAGCTACAGTCAGCGTGGAAAACTTAGAACGCATCAAAGAATACACACGGGGGAGAAACCATTTCAATGTAAGGAGTGTGGAAAGAGCTTCAGTCAAAGTGGAAACCTTAAACTGCATCAGAAAACTCACACTGTGGAGAAACCATTTAAATGTGTAGATTGTGGAAAGAGCTTCAGTCAAAGTGGAAATTATAGAATACATCAGCGAACTCACACAGGGGAGACACCATTTAAATGTATGGAATGTGGAAAGAGCTTTGGTCGCCGTGATAACCTTACAATACATCAACGAATTCACACAGGGGAGAAACCATTTAAATGTTTGGAGTGTGGAAAGAGTTTCAGTCAAAATGGAAACCTTAGACTACATCAGAAAACTCACACAAGGGAGAAACCATTCAAGTGTATGGAGTGTGGAAAGAGCTTCTATGAAAGTGGGTCCCTTCGAATACATCAGGCAACTCACACAGGGCAGAACCCATATAACTGTATAGAGTGTGGAAAGAGCTTCAGTCAAAGTGGAAATTTTAAAACACACCAAAGAACTCACACAGGGGAGAAACCATTTAAATGTATGGAGTGTGGAAAGACCTTTAGTCATGGTGGAGTCCTTAGAATACATCAACGAACTCACACAGGGGAGAAACCATATAACTGTATGGAGTGTGGAAAAAGCTTCACTTCAACCAAAAACCTTAGACTTCACCAAAGAACTCACACAGGGGAGAACCCATATAAATGTATGGAGTGTGGAAAGAGCTTCAGTCAAAGTGGAAGTTATAGACTACACCAAAGAACTCACACAGGGGAGAAACCATTTAAATGTATGGAGTGTGGAAAGACCTTCAGTAATAGTCAACACCTTAAACTGCACCAAAGAACTCACACAGGGGAGAACCCATATAACTGTATGGAGTGTGGAAAGAGTTTCAGTCAAAGTGGAAATTATAAAAGGCACCAAAGAACTCACACAGGGGAGAAACCATTTAAATGTATGGAGTGTGGAAAGAGTTTCACTCGTAGTGCAACCCTTAGAAGCCATCAACGAACTCACACAAAGAAACCATTTAAATGTATGGAGTGTGGAAAGTGCTTCCGTCAAAGTGTACTCCTTAAGAATCATCAGCGAACTCACCCCAGAAAAAAGAGCATTTAAATGTGAGGATTGTGTTTGGAAAGAGCTTTACTGATAGTGGAGCATATGGATTTAAATATATGGAGTGAGGAAAGATCTTTAGTCATAGTGAAAACCTCGCAAAACAATAGTGAACTCTCATGGGAAGAAACCATTTAAATGCATGGAGTGTGGAAGGAGCTTCAATTTGAGTGTAGATCTTAATATATATCAGCTGTTAGATGCATAGTGTATATGTGAAGTTCTGGTGTCTACATGTAATGTTGTACCCACGTATTCAAGTTAAGGTAAAGGGACCCCTGACCATTACGTCCAGTCACGGACCACTCTGGGGTTGTGGCGCTCTATTTGCTTTACTGTCCGAGGGAGACGGCGTACAGCTTCTGGGTCATGTGGCCAGCATGACAGCCACTTCTGGCGAATCAGCAGTGCATGGAAATGCTGTTTACCTTCCTGCCAGAGCGGTACCTATTTATCTACTTGCACTTTGATGTGCTTTCGAACTGCTAGGTGAGCAGGAGCCGGGGCCGAACAATGGGAGCTCACCCTGCCGCGGGGTTTTGAACCGCCGACTTCTGATCGGCAAGCCCTAGGCCCTTTGGTTTAGACCACAGCGCCACCCATGTCCCTGTATTCAAGTAATGAAGGAAATGTCTCACAATAGTAAATGCATTATAATATGTCATGAACTGTTTGCAGTTTGCAGAGAGCGTTAATCTCTAATTCTGGTGGGAATGCTGATGCTCTTTGAGTCAGCTGAAGTTCAGTCTTCAGTTGAGAGAGTTGGAAATGTTGGGGTTTTGTGGTTGCTAATAGAGCTTTGAGGAAAAAAGGGTGAAAGTCGTGTTGCTTTGTAAGCAGCGATGGTTAAATTGGTTGTACAGGAACAGCCGTATAACACCCATGGTTGTAATTCTTATTCTTTGGCGATCACTCGTAGCCGAGTAAGATTGTCTTCCATAAACACGGTTTTAACAATGAGTCTGTACGTGACTGTGGAGGCCAAATCTGGATCCACATGTCCTTTCACAGTGGGGACATTTGCCAAGTGTGCCTCCCTCTTAGCACATTTCTCCCTTGCGTTCTGAGTCCGAGTGTCTTCAAAGTCCATGACACCTTTGTTAAAGGCTGTTCTCCAACTGGAGCGCTCGCAGGCCCATGTTTCCGGTGTTTATACTACACTTTTTTAGATTTGCCTTGAGATAGTCTTTAAAATTCTTTTGTTAACCACCAGCATTACGCTTTCCATTTTTAAGTTCGGAATAGAGTAGTTGCTTTGGAAGACGATAATCAGGCGGCCGCACAACATGACCAGCCCAACGAAGTTGATGTTGAAGAATCATTGCTTCAACACTGGTTAACTTTGCTTCTTCCAGTACACTGATATTAGTTCGCCTGTCTTCCCAAGTGATGTGTAAGATTTTTCAGAGACACCGTTGATGGAATCTTTCGAGAAGCTGGAGATGGTGTTTGTAAGTGGCCCATGTTTCACAAGTATACAGTAAGGTAGGTAGCCGTGTTGGTCTGCCATAGTCAAAACAAAACAAAAAATAAAAATAAAAATTCCTTCCAGTAGCACCTTAGAGACCAACTACGGTAAGTTTGTTCTTGGTATGAGCTTTCGTGTGCGTTCAGTGTATCTGAAGAAGTGTGCATGCACACGAAAGCTCATACCAAGAACAAACTTAGTTGGTGTCTAAGGTGCTACTGGAAGGAATTTTTTTATTTGTTATTTTGTTTTGAGTAAGGTGGGTAGTACAATAAGTTTGTAAACAAGCATTTTGGTTTCCCTGTAAATGTCCCGGTTCTCAAACACTCTGCATTTCAAGCTCAGGCAATGTTGGATTTCAGCATCAATGTTGACCCATGTGGAACAATAACTGCCTAGATAGGAGAAGTGATCGACATTTTCCAACATTACACTATTGAGTTGGATTTGTGGCGCTGCAGAGGGATTATTTTGTACATGCTGGTGCAGCACTTTGGTTTTTGGGATGTTGAGCGACAGACCAAGATATTCCTAAGCTTCTGCAAAGATATTTAGGATAGTTTGGAGGTCATCCTCTGAGCGTGCACACACCACGTTGACATCAACATACTGAAGCTCTATGATGGAAGTTATCGTAACCTTACCCTTTGCTTTCAGCCTGCTCAGATTGAAGAGCATACGCTAAATGAACACAGAAGACACAGAAAGTGTGAAGCAATGTGCATAAAGCCCTTCTGTAGTTTTTATAATTGATAAACTAATTGTGTTGCAACCCTTCTTCGTCAATGGTTCTTTGAAGGGCACAATGTTCAGATAAAACATTATTTCCAGTGGCAGCAGGGATAGATGGATAAAGAAAGCAAGTGTTCCTGGGATGTCCAGAGGGGCTGTGAAAGAGACCCAACCCACCCACCCACCCCACTTTTCTGGATGAATAAAAGCAACCGTGGGGGAGAGAAGGTGGTGGGGGGAGAGAGAAACATGGCCTTTGGTGGGTGTTTCTCTTTTGGGTGCTGTCAATAACTTCTCCAGACTCTCTCCTTCCCAAGAGTCTCTGGCTCCTCCAAGTCCTCCTGGAGAAGGATCCATTAAAAAGTCTTGGAGGGAAAGAGTGTTCCACACCAGCTGCTGTAGCCATGTTTCTCTTTGGGGGGCCTGGATCTGCCTTCTGTATCTGCCCCATCTTGCAACCTCTCAAGTCGAGACTGAAAGAGTGTGTCTGTTGTAAAATTAGTTAACCCATTTACATATGATAGAAGTCATATAACTTAACAGTGAATGGAACATATGTCCCTTTTAATACCTTCATCTTCCTTTCTGTAACGGAAGATATGTATTAGTGCTCTAATAATTTCTAGGCTACGTGGACTTCTCAACCCCGACTCCCACCTGCTTATCTTTGAAACTACTGTTTAAAAAGTTTAGAAATAGAAAATTTATGTGACAGACTCTACTTCCCTTGAGTCTTCTTCCCGGGCGTTGGGAGCTATTGTAATAGTATGCTAAGGACTTTCTAAAGGTCTGGTTGTCAGGGATATGGACAATAAGTGAGTGAAATGTAAATTGTAAGACGAGTAGATGCCAGGATACCCAAAATAACGGACAGAAGAACAGTTTTAGCTCCCTGACCTGTGACCTTCCCTTACATGTATATATTCTCTGAGCTAATGCCTGTACCTTTCTCAAAAAACCCTCTCAAAGTTGTACTAAAATGAACCTCTAGTTTGGAGTCGCTGAAGCTATTGCAATACGTTATCTCTCAATAAACGGTGTCCCTGACAGACGTTGAATTTTCCTATCTCTTGGCTGCATTTTTCTTTGAGGTGTTATTCCTTCACCTGGCCATGAGCCATTGAGGGGTGGTTTGGAAGGTAGTTCTTGCCCCACATCTTAAAGCCTGGAATAAAACTATTTCGAAAGGGAAAAGCGGGTTTCGGATTTCCCTCACCCCTTTCCTTCCTGGGAAAGGCCTTATCTGAAGTGGCTCCTAGTTCCTGGAATCCCCTTTCATAAGGAGCCCAAAACTTTCTTCTTCCCACACGCAAACTCCTGATTTTGCCACCTCTGCTTTTAGAACTGCAGTGTCATGAAATCCAAGGTGATATAGATACATTGGGATTCCCAAATCCTACCTTTAGTAGGTCTGGTGGTTATGGTTAGGGACAGAAATTTCCTACAGCTGACCTGTATTGCTTTGTTGTCTGGCACACCTGTGATGGACAGCAGAGCCAGAGTCTGGCCATTCAGTCCCTCAGAAATACCCCCAGAGGGATGGTACCTCTCTGATTGGCCAACAGCACTTTTGGAGGGAAAATAAATGGAGCCATTTCTGAGGGAGAGAGTTTGATTTGAGAGAAGATGGAGAGGGATTTTGTGGGAGTGGGGGGGGAGAATAGGATTTGTCTGAGGGAGAACTGGTTTGAATATGAGTTGAACATGCACCCTGAGGAGACTGATCATAGTGAAAGGAAAAACCCTCCCAGCTTGGATAGGAGGTTGTGGGTCTGGGGAAGAAGAAGAAGAGTTTGGATTTGATATCCCGCTTTATCACTACCCGAAGGAGTCTCAAAGCGGCTCACATTCTCCTTTCCCTTCCTCCCCCACAACAAACACTCTGTGAGGTGAGTGGGGCTGAGAGACTTCAGAGAAGTGTGACTAGCCCAAGGTCACCCAGCAGCTGCATGTGGAGGAGAGGAGATGCGAACCCGGTTCACCAGATTATAAGTCTATTGCTTTTAACCACTACACCATGCTGGCTCCCACAGGAGTGTCCTGAGAGTGCTGACTCTGAGGTAGGAGAAGCAGATCCTAGGGGAATTCGGGCTCCCTCTGGGTCTCCTTCCAGTCAGGAGGGGTTACTTCGTGTAGGGAGAGAAGACATTGAAGCCAGTCACAAGGGGGGGGGGGGTTCTTCTGGGTCTGTTAGACCAAACTGGAATTACCTCAGGATTAGGGGTGCTTAGAGAGTGGGGGGGCGTGAGGAAAAGTGCCCCTCGTGAACCAGGGCATTGATCGGGGAAGGAAGCTGTGTTGTATTATTTAACTGAACCATCTCTCATAACTTAAGTAGCAGAAATTGAAGTATAGCAGCTGGTACTTGAGTAAAGAGAGGCTAAGTAACACTCTGGTTAAGCCTCAGGCAGCTTATAGTTTAAGAAAATAAGTTGACTTCTGCACACATCACGAAAGCGCATTTCCTGACCCACTTTCTTTCACAAACTTCTTTTTGGTAATAAAATTTCCCTTGTCGTTTGTTCAACCTTTGCCTGAGTCTCTATTCACTCACTACAAGATGAAGTGCAGTAAATTGGTGAGATCTTTTTGTAGTTTGCATACTGGGAGGGTCCCTGAGCATCCAGTATAGGAAGAACTGAATAGGGAAGAACTTGGCCCCCCCTCTCAATCATAAAGGAGATGCCCCCCCCCCCCACTGGACCCAGGCAGCGCCTCCCATGCAAATCCTCAGTGCGGGTTCCCATCAGAGCATAGGAGGGAGGGGCTGCTCTTCCCCGCCGTAGCTCTATGGGCAAAAAGGAGGAGCTTTAGAAAGTGGGCGGGGCGTCGCTGGACTGACTCCTCCCTCCCTGCTCTTTCCATTGCAGGAAAAGACTTCAGGAGAGCGAGGAAGGGAGGCGGATGCGCAGAGAGGACGAAGAGGTAAAGATGCAGCGATGGGGGGGGGGGGAATGGGGACACCGGGGGGGGGGGGAGAAAGGGACAAACAGGGTTTCCGGGACGCATCCTGCTTTGAAGCCCCCCCTCTTCCTGGGGGGAGAGAAGGAATCAATGGGAAGGCTGAAAAGGCGAGAAAGAGGCCTGGATAGAGACCCCCCCTTTTTTTCTCTCCCTCCCCCATCTCGCCTGCTGAGGCCCCTCCGGAAGGAGAGGTGGGGGCGCTGGGGGGGAGCGGTGCCAGGGGGGGGGCGTTTCTGGGCGGAGGGAGGAAGGCAGGAAAAGTTGGGGGGCTGAGGGATCAATGGAAGTATCCGGGGAGGGGGCCTTGCCGAACAGAGAGAAGGGGACACGTGGCCTTTTAAATGTCTCCATCTTGGGCTCTGGCAGGGTAATCCCGGGAGGGGCTGCCTTAGCTTTTCCCTTCCTGCCAAGAAATCTAACTCTGATAGAGGGACAGGAAGAGATCCCTGAAAAGGGGGGGGGGGTCCCATTTCCCCACCCACTTATTTCCGGGTAGCCGAATCCCCTCCCCCTTAGATGCTCTGAGAAGACGCAGGGGGCTCCAGACGCAGGACTACCAAGTCCAGCCATTGGAGAAGAGCAAAGGTAGGAAGATCCTGGGAGGAAAGACCTTCCTTAAGTTACCAGAAACTACCTCCCCCCTCCACACAGGCTTTGAGTTTCAGGTTAGTGCAGGAAGGGGTTTCCGTGTGGGTGGTCCTTGTCCACCTCTGTACTGGCAGGAGGTCAAACTTTAAAGTGGGTAGCCCTGGGACATTGTATGTTGTTCTTGTTGTTGTTCAGTCGTTTCAGTCGTGTCCGACTCTTCGTGACCCCATGGACCAGAGCACGCCAGGCACGCCTATCCTTCACTGCCTCTCGCAGTTTGGACATTGTATGCTTAGTGTTAAAGTTTAGTCATATTATAAGTTACTGTAAGTTTAAGTTACTGGTAAGTCTGCTGCAACTGGACTTCTTATGGACAGTGTCAATACTCAATGTATTGGATTTGTGACCATTATGCTCATTTGCCTTCAGTATCAGTAAAGCTCTGCTGAATGAAAAAGAAATGCCTCTGGTCTGTTTTCTGGGAATCCCACAACGTGTTTAAGTTTTTACTCTGCTAACTATACATTGGAGATCTGCTCTGGATCAATATAGGGTACAATAGATGACACTTACAGAGACCGTTAGGAGCTCCCCAGGGTAAAATGCCCCACTGTGGGACCACTGAATAATTCCTTTATCCTAAGAAGTTGTCCTCCTTTTTCTTCCTGTTCTGTTGTTTACTTCTTGCTATACAGTTACCTGCTTAAGCACAAACTGAACTGGCAAGGGGGTCGTCTTGCCCATCTCGAACGTTTGACTTCCTTCCAGGGGAGAGGGGGTGTTGACAACTGACACAGGACCCCCTTCCTCCCTGCAGAGAAGGAACTTATCACGGTAAGAAGCAGTATTCACTTTCCAATGCATGGCTGATCATTGATGCTGTTGTACAGCAGTCCAGAAATATGGGAAGAGGGTGCTATGGAAATGCTTTCAGGATTCATAGATCATTGATATATTGAAATCATATTTATTACTTCTTCTTTTTGGTAGAGTGAGTTACAAGCTGTGATACAGTGCACCAGCATCAGAAGATAATAGATGTATGCAATTTCCCAGTCTAGTGGGCTTCATGGGTAAAGGACCCAAGATCATGATAGACAATGCCCATTGCTGGAGGGTTTACATGTAGGCATTCAAATAACAATAACAGTTCATTTATATGCTGCCCATCTGACTGGGTTGCAGGACGAGGATTGCCAGTATTACAAGTAAGGTGTGTCAACTTGCCAATCACACAAACTGTAAGAGAGTAAGTGGGTGGGATTATAGTTTATAGGAATCCTGTGATTTTGTCTAGCTGTAACTTTTCTTGTGCTAATAATTGTGGTACGTCCTTGGTACAGTTTCTGAAGTAAACCTGCAAAATCTACAGAGACTCACAGGTTAATGGTGAAATGAGCTTTCTTGTCTACATCATCCAACTGCTGCCCACAAGAACAAGAGTCATCATATCTTTATTGGACTTTAATTGGCTGCCAGATACTTTTGCCTTTGCTTCTAAAGATGAATATTTCTGAATACTTTAACAATCACAAGGGACATCAATAGCACTTCTGTTTTATTTATTCCACTTAGGAGAGACTCTGATACACCACTCTGAGCTCATCTCCATTGAAACTGAAAAATACAGAGACGTTGTCCTGGAGAAAATGAGAGTTCTGTACTTCCAGTTTTCTTCCACTTTTCACAGTTTCCATACAATTGGTATATACCGGTAATTCCAAATGATATTTTCCTTTGAATGGCTTGACAAATTCAGCTTTTTCCGTGTCACACATATTCGCTTAACCACCCTTCCCGAAGGAGAAAGGAAAGTGAGAGACTCCTGGACAGAGAATTTCCACTGGGATACTTCTGTATTACAAAACAGGCATGAGATCAGGTGGCCCATTCCGGGGCCATACTTCCCCAGGGAGAGATAGAGAGGAGAGGGTAAATCTAGGAGATGCTTTTCAAAAAAGACGGTGGTGTTAATTAGGCTCACTTTGTGTTAAGTGCCTTTATTATTATTATTTCAAGGTCACAAAAAAACAAATCACATACAAACATCACATTTCAAAAATACCACACTCAAATTCAAAATTGAATTACATTTTCTAACCTTAATCCCTTGCTTAAGTTACCCTGGTTGGGATTCAAATAAGCACCGTTGGTTTTAATTTCTATTTCCTTTAATATCAACACAGTTAGAAAATTTGTATCAATAAAATTGTACGTTCCCACTTTCCCACCTCCCCCCCACTCCCCCTCACCCATGCGTGATCTCGATGTTTTCCTTTCTACCCTTTAGTTGTGTTGATTTTTGTTTACTTATCACCCAATTCATTTTATTATTCTTTTCTTATTTTCCTCTGCATGTTTTACACCTTATCCACTAATATATCAATTCCAGAGCATTATTTCTTCATGTATTCCTTCGTTCCTTCCCATTCCTTAATTATTTTCTGATTTGAATGTCATCTAATACTTGCTGTCAATTTTGCCATTTCTACAAACTCGCAAAATTTACTTTGCCAATCAGATAATGATGGGATTTTCTCCCCCTTCCATTTTTTTTGCTATCTGTAATCTGGCAGCTGCCATCGCATAAAGGAATACATTTTTCTTATCTCTGGGGATGTCATTAGATACTAAACCTAACAAAAATGACTCTGGTTTTTTAATAAATGAGATTTTAAATAATTTTTTTAACTCCTCATATATCTCATTCCAGAATCGTTTTATAATTTTACATCCCCACCATGTGTGGTAAAAGGTTCCCACCTCCCTCTTACAACTCCAGCATAGGTTTGATTGCTTTATATAGATCTTAGCTAGTTTTCTGGGGTAATGTAGCAGCGACAGAGCATCTTCATCATATTTTCTTTTATTGTGGAACAGGCCGTGAAGTTCATATCAACCTTTCACAGACTTTCCCACCTTTCCATTTCAATTGCATGACCAAAATCCTTTGCCCATTTTATCATTACTTCTTTAGTTTCATTCTTCAGTTCCCACTCTAGCAGAAAATTATACATCCTAGAGATGGTCTTCTTTCTGGGTTGTATTAGTTTGCTTTATAATTTTGACACTTTTTGTTTGAAACCTTTTTTTATCCTGATCAAATCTATGTGCTATTTGGTGATATTGTAACCAGCTGTTACAATGATTACTAACCTTTTCATAAAATTTTAATCTTATATCACCATCCCTTCCCTTTACTAGTCGTTGGTATGTGGGCCATGTTATTTCTGTATTCCTTTTTTTAACTGTTAGAACCTCCGAAGGTGACACCCATTTTGGTATTTTTGATTCTAGAAGCCATCTATATTTTGTCCATACTTTATATAATGACTTCCTGACTATGTGATTCAGAAAATCTTTATGGACAGTCACTTTTTCGTAAAAACAAGTACGCATGCCAACCGTAGCGGTTGTTCCAGCCCTCCAGATCTAAGATTTCTGAGTTGTTCAAGGTAATCAATCTTTTAACCATTCAAAGCAAGCTGCTTCATAATATAATCTCCGATCTGGAAGGCCAAAAGCTCCTCTTTGGGTTTTATCTGTTAGTAGCAAAAATTTTATTTGTGGCTTTTTCTGCCATATGAATCGCAATATATCTCTTCTCCAGTTATCAAAGCAGTCAAATTTAACTATTATTGGCAGCATTTGAAAGAGAAACATTAATTTAACTTTGTGTTAAGTTCCTTTTCCCTCTTCCTTGAAACCCTAAAAGGATTTTCTTTTCCCCCCAAAGGAGAAGGCGATCCGAATTCTGAGGAGACACCTGCAATTTCATTGAGAATAATGAAGACAAAGTTAAAATGTACATAACATGCTTCTGTCAGTGTACACACCGAGTTTTCAGTACAGTGGTACCTCAGGTTACATACGCTTCAGATTACATACGCTTCAGGTTAAGAACTCCGCTAACTCAGAAATGATGCTTCAGGTTAAGAACTTTGCTTCTGGATAAGAACAGAAATCGTGCTCTGGCGGCGCAGCAGGAGGCCCCATTAGCTAAAGTGGTGCTTCAGGTTAAGAACATATTCAGATTAATAACGGACCTCTGGAACAAATAAAGTACTTAACCAGAGGTACTATTGTAATGAACTCACACAGAAGAGAAACCATCTAAAGCTATGGAGTGCAAAAAGAGCTTGAACTCGAGCAAAACTGTTACGAAAAATCAACCAACTCACACAGGGGAGAAACCATTTCCATGTATGGAATGCGGAAAGAGCTTCAGTCAGCGTGGAGCACTTAGAATGCATCAAAGAATACACAAGGGGGAGAAACCATTTCAATGTAAGGAGTGTGGAAAGAGCTTCAGTCAAAGTGGAAACCTTAAACTGCATCAGAAAACTCACACAAGGGAAAAACCATTTAAATGTGTTGAGTGTGGAAAGAACTTCAGTCAAATTGGAAATTATAGAATACATAAAAAAACACACACAGGGGAGAAACCATTTAAATGTATGGAATGTGGAAAGAGCTTTGGTCGTAAAGATACCCTTAGAATACACCAGCGAACTCACACAGGGAAGAAACCATTTAAATGTATGGAATGTGGAAAGAACTTCAGTCAAAGTGCAAACCTTAGAACACATCAGAAAACTCACACAGGGGAGAAACCATTCCAGTGTATGGAGTGTGGAAAGAGTTTCTATCAAAGTGGGCCTCTTCGAATACATCAGCGAACTCACACAGGGAAGAAACCATTTAAATGTATGGAATGTGGAAAGAGCTTCAGTCAAAGTGGAAACCTTAGACTACACCAGAAAACTCACACAGGGGAGAAACCATTCCAGTGTATGGAGTGTGGAAAGAGCTTCAGTCAAAGTGGATACCTTAGATTGCATCAAAGAACTCACACAGGGGAGAACCCATATAACTGTATAGAGTGTGGAAAGAGCTTCAGTCAAAGTGGAAATTATAAAAGACACCAAAGAACTCACACAGGGGATAAACCATTTAAATGTATGGAGTGTGAAAAGACCTTTGGTCATAGTGGAGCCCTTAGACTACATCAACGAACTCACACAGGGGAGAAACCATATAAATGTATAGTGTGTGGAAAGAGCTTCCCTTCAACCAAAAACCTTAGACTGCACCGAAGAACTCACACAGGGGAGAATCCATATAACTGTATAGAGTGTGGAAAGAGCTTCAGTCAAAGTGCAAATTATAAAACACACCAAAGAACTCATACAGGGGAGAAACCATTTAAATGTGTGGAGTGTGGGAAGACCTTCAGTCATAGTCATCACCTTAGACTGCACCAAAGAACTCACACGGGGGAGAACCCATATAACTGTATAGAGTGTGGAAAGAGCTTCAATCAAAGTGGGAATTATAAAAGACACCAAAGAACTCACACAGGGGAGAAACCATTTAAATGTATGGAGTGTGGAAAGAGCTTTGGTCATAGTGAATCCCTTAGATGCCATCTGCGGACTCACACAAAAGAGAAACCATTTAAATGTATGGAGTGTGGAAAGAGCTTTGGTCATAGTCGATCCCTTAGAGGCCATCAAAGGACTCACACAGGGGAGAAACCATTTAAATGTATGGAGTGTGGAAAGAGCTTCAGTTATAGTGGAACCCTTAGAAGCCATCAAAGGACTCACACAAAGGGGAAACCATTTAAATGTATGGAGTGTGGAAAGCGCTTCCATCGAAGTGTACATCTTAAGAATCATCAGCAAACTCACACCAGAGAATAACCATTTAAATGTATGGAATATGGAAAGAGCCTTGGTCAAAGTGGACATTATAAAGACACAGAGAACATTCACAGCATTAAAAAAGCATTTAAATGTGAGGATTTTGTGTGCAAAGAGCTTTACTGATAGTGGAGCACATAGAAAACATCAACAGACATACACCAGAGAGAAATCATTTAAATATATGGAGTGTGCAAAGAGCTTCAGTCAGAGTGAAAAACTTGCAAAACAATAGTCAACTCACATGGGAAGAAACCATTTAAATGCATGGGAGTGTGGAAAGAGCTTCAATTTGAGTGCAGATCTTAATATACATCAGCTGTTAGATGCATAGAGTATATGTGAAGTTCTGGTGTCTGCATGTAAATTTGTACCCATGTATTCAAGTGTTACAACCCTTCCTCATCCTTGGCTATCTGAAGGGCACAATGTTCAGATAAAACATTATTTCCAGTGGCAGCAGGAATAGAGGGATAAAGAAAGCAAGGGTTCCAGGGATGTCCAGAGGGGCTGTGAAAGAGACCCACCCCACCCCACTTTTCTGGATGAATAAAAGCAACCGTGGCGGAAAAAAGGTGGTGGGGAGAGAGAAACATGACCTTTGGTGGGTGTTTCTGTTTTGGGTGCTGTCAATAAGTTCTCCAGATGGGCTCTGGGGCATCCTTTGCTACTCTCTCCTTCCCAAGAGTCTGTGGCTCCTCCAAGTCCTCCTAGAGAAGGATCCATTAAAAAGTCTTGGAGGTAAAGAGTGTTCCACACCAGCTGCTGCAGCCATTTTTCTTTTTGGGGTGGGGCTGGATCTGCCTTCTGTATCTGCCCCCACATCTTGCAACCTGTCAAGTCGAGCCTGGACTGGTGTGTCTGTTGTGAAATTAGTTAACCCATTTAGCATATGACAGAAGTCATATAACTTAACAGTGAATGGAACATATGTATATTTATCATACCTTCATCTTCCTTTCTGTGACGGAAGATAGGTATCAGTGCTCTAATAGTTTCTAGGCTACGTGGACTTCTCAACCCCGACTCCCACCTGCTTATCTTTCAAACTACTGTTTAAAAAGTTTAGAAATAGAAAATTTATGTGACAGACTCTACTTCCCTAGTTGTCAGACACCCGGATATCCAAAATAACGGACAGAAGAACCATTTTAGCTCCCTGACCTGTGACTTTCCCATACATATATAACTTCTATTAGCTAATGCCTGTACCTTTCTGTAAAACCCCTCTCAATGTTGTACTAAAATGAACGGTTTGGAGTCGCTGACGATTTGTAATAGCTTATATCTCAATAAACTGAGTCCCTTCCAGACGTTGAATTTTCCTATCTCTTGCCTTCATTTTTCTTTGAGGTGTCATTCCTTCACCTGGCCATGAGCCGTTGAGAGGTGGTTTGGAAGGAAATTCTTACCCCATATCTTAAAGCCTGAAATAAACTATTTTGAAAGGGATAAGGGAGTGTCAGATTTCCAGTTACAGGTAGGTAGCCGTGTTGGTCTGCCGTAGTCAAAACAAAAGAAAAAAAATCAAAAAATTCCTTCCAGTAGCACCTTAGAGACCAACTAAGTTTGTTCTTGGTATGAGCTTTTGTGTGCATGCACACTTAACTGAAGTGTATCAGAAGAAGTGTGCATGCACACGAAAGCTCATACCAAGAACAAACTTAGTTGGTCTCTAAGGTGCTACTGGAAGGAATTTTTTAAATTTTAAATTTTATTTTGTCAGATTTCCCTCACTTTCTTTCCATCCTGGGAAAGGCCTTGTCTGAAGTGGTTCCTGGTTCCTGGAATCCCCTCTCACAGGCAAACTCCTGTTTTTCCCACCTCTGCTCTTAGAACTGCTATATTGTGAAACCCAAAGGTGATGTAGATACATGGAGATTCCAGATTCCTGAAGTTTTCCTTACAAAGTATTGACCTTTAGTAGGTCTGGTGGTTGTGGTCAGGGACAGAAATTCCCTACAGCTGACCTCTACTGGTTGTTGTCCAGCAGAAGTGTGACGGACAGCAGAGCCGGACCAGAGTCTGGCCATTCAGTCCCCCAGAAATTCTACCAGAGGGATGGAGCCTCTCTGATTGGCCAACAGCAATTTTGGAGGGAGAATAAAACGAGCCGTTTCTGAGGGAGAGAGTTACTGTAGATAGGGTTTGATTTGAGAGAAGATGGAGAGGGATTTTTTGGAAATGGGAGTTGGGGGGCGGAGGATAGGATTTGTCTGACGGAGAACTGTTTCTTTTTTTTCATGTTTAATCTCTTTATTGTTTAAAATCATAACAACTAAAAATTCTTCAGCCATGAACACACATACATTACATATTTACATTACATTACATTCATACTTCAAACATCCTTCAAGTGTACACACTTATTCTCACCTATCATACAACACTTCATAACACTCAGTCTCAAAACTTCCAATTATCCTTTTTGTATTTCTTAATTAAATTCTTTAACATAACATACAGCTATAATTCTTATTCTTTTACTCTTACTATCTTCTCGTATTCTCCACTTAATCTTTTAGGTTCAATCAAGGTCTGCTTTTAGGATTTCAGTTAAACCACTCTCCGTTAAATATTCTTTAAATACCCTCCATTCCTTCCAAACTTCCTGGATCGTCTGTCCTCTTATTTTGCCCGTTGTTTTGGCCAACTGTAAGTATTCTATCATTAAATTTTGCCAATCGGCTATGGATGGTATAATCTTACTTTTCCAATTTCTAGCCACTAGCATTCTTGCTGCTGTGGTACCATACATACATAGTACTCTTTTCTCTTTTTTAATTTCCTCTGGTAGAATACTTAGTAGGAATGTTTCTGGTCTTTTTTTAAAATTAATTTTTGTCAATTTTTTCAGTTCTTCATAAATCTGGTTCCAATAGTTGTTTATTTCTAGACACGTCCACCACATGTGCTTATATGACCCAATTTCATTTCCACACCTCCAACACAATGGGGATCCATTCCTGTACATCTTTGCTATTTTTTCCGGGGTGAGATGCCACCTATACATCATTTTCAATGTATGTTCCCTTAAGTTGTAACAGGCGGTAAACTTTATGTCTTCCCGCCACAATCTTTCCCACTGCTCCATTAATATGTTATACCCGAAATCCTGGGCCCACCTCACCATAACAGATTTTACCTCCTCCTCTTTTAGGTCCCACTCTAACAATATATTGTAAATATTTGAGATATACTTCCCCTTGCTTTGGAGTACCTCTTTCTCGAATCTTGATTTTTCTTTTGCCAGACCACTTTTTTTGTCTATTGTAAATCTTTGATAGATTTGAAAATATTGCAGCCAATCATTTAAGTGTTCTTTGATTTCTTCATATTTTTTCAAATACAGTTCGTTCTCCTTTTCTTCCAATAACATTCGATAAGTGGCCCTCCCTCCCTCCATATTTGTCTTTTTGATTGTTATCACCTCTATAGGTGATGTCCACAAGGGGATTTTGGGTTCCAAAATTCCTTTGTATTTTATCCATATTAAATACAGTGACTTCCGTATTAGATGGTTCAAAAAACCCTTGTGGACTTTTACCTTTTCATATAGTAGGTAGGAGTGCCAACCATATCTGTTTTCCACACCCTCTAGATCTAATAGTTCATAATCTTTTAGAGTTATCCAATCCCTTATCCAGTTTAGTGCTGCGGCTGCATGGTATAACTCCAAGTTTGGCATAGCAAACCCTCCCCTTTCTTTCCTATCAGTCAGCAGCTCGTACTTAATCCTAGGTCTTTTCCCGTTCCATATGAACTTTGCTAAATCCTTTTTCCATTCTTTAAAGACTTTCATGCCCCCCAATATTGGTATCGCCTGAAATAGAAATAGCATTTTTGGGAGGATACTCATCTTAGCTACCAATATTCTTCCCCACAATGAAAGGTTTAGTTTGTTCCATGTCTCCATATTTACCTTTACTTCTCTCCATGCTTTTTTATAATTGTCATCAAAGAGATTGATACTTTTGGGTGTTATATTTATTCCTAAATATTTAGCCTTATTTTTAATTTCCAGCCCCGTTAATTGATGCAGTTCTTCCTTTTCAATTTTGTCCAAATTTTTAGTCATCAGGGTAGTTTTTTGATAGTTTATTTTAAGTCCTGCCACCTTTCCGTATTCTTTAATTATGTCTAATGCTATCGGGATATTCTCTTTCGGATCTTGCGTCGTAATTATTAGATCGTCAGCGAATGCCCTCACCTTATAGGTATTCTTTCCCACTACGATTCCTTTTAGTTTTCTTTCTTTTCTGATGTTGTTTAGTAGGACCTCTAATACCAGTATAAACAGCAGGGGCGAAAGAGGACACCCTTGCCTGGTTCCTTTGGATATTTGGAAGCTATCCGTTACGCTCCCATTTATAATTAACCTCGCTCTTTGCTCGTTATAAATTGCCTCTATAGCCCTCCTCATGTTTTCTTTAAGTCCGATTTTTTCCATGTGTCTTTTCATAAAATCCCAGGAGACGTTGTCGAACGCCTTTTCGGCATCCAGCAGCAGCAATGCTGCTTTTTTGTCTATTTTAAACTCTAAATATTCCAAAAGGTCTATTATATTTCTTATATTATTTGAGATTTGTCTGCCTGGTATAAATCCTGCTTGGTTGGGGTGCACAATATCTTTAATTACATTTCTTAATCTATTTGCAATCACCCCTGCAAACAATTTATAGTCACTGTTTAAGAGAGAGATCGGTCTGTAATTTTTCATTAGGTCGAGGTCCGCATCCTGCTTGGGTAGAAGTGTAATATATGCCTCTTTCCATGAGTCTGGTATATTTCCTTTAAGTAGTATTTGATTCATTAAGTCTTTTAATGGGTTTATCATTATTTCTTCCATTTTTTTATAATATTCTATCGGTAATCCGTCGGGTCCTGGTGATTTCCCGGGTTTACATTTCTTCATTACATTTCTGATCTCCTGTACTGTAATTGGGGTATCCATTTCTTTTGCTTTTTCCTCTATAATAGTCTCTAATTTGTGTTTCTCTAAGTAATTATTTATTTCTTTACTGTCTTCTTCCTTTTTCTTATATAATTCCTCATAATACTTCAGAAAATTATCTACTATCATCTGTGGTTTATTTATATATTTATCCCCAATCTTTATTCTGTTTATCATTTTTTCATTTTTTCTTTTTTTCAATTGCCAAGCAAGGAATTTGCTTGGTTTGTTTGCAAATTCGAATTTATTTCGGTTCCAAATTTTTAAATTCCAATCCATCTCCTGTTCTACTTTGGTTTTATATTCTGTTTTTAACATATTTATCTCTTTTCTTAATTTTTCATTTTTTGGACTCTTATATAATTCCTTTTCTTTTTTATTCAGGTCCTCAATTATTCTTTTTTTTTCTTTTTTCTTTTCTCTTTTTTTCCTGATATTCTGTTTTATGAAGTAGCCTCTGATAAATGCTTTCCCTGTGTCCCATATTATTCCTTGTTCAGTTTGCTTATCATTGTTTAATTTGAAAAATTCCACCAATTCTTTTTTTGCACCTTCTAAAATTTTTTCATCATATAACAAATCGTTATTTAATTTCCATCTTCTTATTCCTGTTGACCATTCTGGTCTCAGTTGAAGTAGCATTGGGTTGTGGTCTGAAAATATCCTTGGTTCTATTTTAATTTCCTTAATTCTATTCAATAATTCTATTGACAACCAAATCGCATCTATTCTGCTTGCAGTTGTTTTTGCACTCGAAAAATATGTGTACTCTCTTTCTATTTCGTTTTGAAATCTCCAGCTATCTTTCATGTCTAATTTTTCCATCATTCTAAAAAATATATGTGGCAATTTTCCTTGATTTTTCCCATCTCCTTTCCCCGTTCTATCTAATTGCGGGTTGGCTACCCCATTTAGGTCCCCCATCATCACCATTTTCCCTTCGGCAAATTCCATCAATTTAGATTCAATCTTCTTAAAGTATTCTACTTTCTTCCCGTTTGGTGCATATATTCCTATAATATATATTGGCTCGCCTCTATAATTAATCTTGAGAATAACCGTTCTTCCCTCTTCATCAACATAGATTAATTGTGGCTCTAGGCTGGTTCTTACATAAATCACTACCCCTCTCTTCTTTTTCTCATCCGCTGCAATAAATTCAACTCCTAGTTTTGGGTCTATTAATATTCTTTTGTGGTCTCTTTTTATGTGGGTTTCTTGTAAGCAAATAATATCTAGTTTTTGTTTCAGTAGTACGTGTCTTATTCTGTTCCTTTTTACCTTATTATTTAAACCATTCACATTCCATGATAATATTTTAAGATTCATTTTATTGTATTGAACTGCACACTGTTATGTTAAAAACTCTCTATTCACTTTCGGAGCTACTTTCTTCTTGCGTTGTCTCTGGGTTGGGTTCTTTTCCTATTTGCAGTCTCTCACCTCCTAATTCCTTCCTGTACCTTTCAAAAAAGAGGTCAGCATCTTCTGGTGTATCAAACCTCCTCCTTTTCCCTTTGAAATTGAAGGATATCCCTTCAGGATATTCCCACTTGAAGGCAATAGACTTTGCCTTCAGTGCTCTTGTAAGAAGTTGATACCTCTCTCTTTTTCTCAATAAACGAGGAGGAACTTCCTTCAGCACTATTATGTTTCCTCCCTCTATCTTAAGAATCTTTCTCCTTCTAGTTTGTAAGATTTGGTTTCTCAGCTTATTTGATTCAAAAGAGATCAGGCAGTCTCCTGGCCACTTGTTTTCTTTCGCTTTCTTGGAGTTGACCCTGAACACCGTTTCTATACCCTCAGTCACTACTTCCTCTTGCATTTCTAACCATGTTGCTATCTCTTTAATAATTATTTTTTGCAGGTTTCCTTCTGGTATTTCTGGGACACCCCTGAATCTGAGAACATTCCCCTTAACTTGCATTTGTAACATCGACATAGCATCCCAAGTTGCCTCCTGCGTTATTTTAAACTCCTCCCTTTCCTTCCTTGCCCTGTCTCCCTCCTTTTTACACTCTTTAATTTCCTTAAACGCTTTCTTTACAGTCTCCTCCAAAATCTGTATTTTGTTTTTATTGTCCTGTATTGTCTTTACCAGTCCCTTGTTTTCCTCTGTCAACTCCAATACTTGCGTCTTCAATTCTGTAATTGCTTTGGTGTTGCTCTCTATTCTTCCGTTCATTTGATCTAGCTTTTCTTCAATTCCTTTCATGTTGTTGTTTACTTCCACTTTTAAGTCATTAAATTCTTTCTTCATTTCTCCTATGTCCCCTCTTATGTCTCCTCTTAGACTCAGGATCAGCTCTTTAATTTCCATATCCTGTTCTGTACCTGAGTTTCTTCTTGTATTATATTTTTTAATTGTTGTCATTATACAATCCTCTTTCCTGTGATTTCTTTATTCCTTTAATTTCTTTTTATTTATTTCTTTTCACCAGTTTTTAACAGCCTGCAGTTACTCCTCTTGCCACTTGTGTCGCTGTCTTATCTTCCTTTTTGTTTCTATTTCTTTCTCCTTGCAGTCCCACTGGTGGCCACTGATGTCGCTGTTCTCGGAGGTTTCCCTTTCTTTGCTGGGCTTCTGCTTTAAGGTCTTTCTCTGCCTCTTTGTTGCTCACTTCCTTCTACCTCCTCTCATCACATTTCCCCTCCCATCGCGACTCCACGCTGCTCCATCTTTGCCTCTCGTAGGTATAATACTTTATTTTTTACCAGAGAGTCTCTTTTAAAATTCTTTAGATCCTATTAAAGACCAGAAAGTTCCTCGTCCTTTGTCAGCATTAGATTGCTGGGTCTCACAAAAGTAGCGTCTTTCTCTCCTTTCGCTTTCACTCTCCTTTATTTCCCTTTCTTTCTTTTTCCTTTTCGCCTTATACTTATCGGAAAAAGGAGAGGTTTACCGCAGTATTTCTCTTATATTTAGTCCGTTTTATCGATTGAGCCTTTAATTGTCTGTAGTGAAGTCAGTTACATTAAGGATAATTTCCGTTTTCTCCCTTTCCCCCCTCAGTTTCGAAATCCAGTCTCTAATCGGCAGGATTTATTATTACAGTCTATAAATTACGCCGATTAGGTAGTGATCTAGGGGTGGTATAAAGTTGGAAGCTTTACCGCTCTTTCTCCGCTCCGAAATCCGAGGCTTTTTCGCCAGAAGTCGTTTTAATCCTCGCGCCGAGTCCCTCCGCTCTCTTGCCGCTAAGCAAAAGAATTCGGGGTTCCCTTCTGGCGCCGCTGGATCCTTCGGCTGAGGGTCACCCCCTCAAGCCTTTTCGGGGTCGTGCAGCCCTCACAGCACCCCAAAAAACTCCGTGGCGAACGCTCCAGCTTGCAGCTTTCGCGGAGCGCGTTCGTTCGCGGTGGCGGCAAAACCGGAAGTCCTGACGGAGAACTGTTTCTGATTTGAGTTGAACACCCACCCTGAGGAGACTGTCCATGCTGAAAGGAAAGACCCTTGGAGAGGGAGACCCGGTTGAGGGTCTGGGGAAGGTCTACAGATGGGGTGTCCTGGGAGGGCTGACTCTGAGGCAGGAGAAGTAGATCCTGGGGGAATTCAGGCTCCCCTGGGATCTCCTTGCAGTCATGAGGAGCAGTTCGTGTAGGGAGAGAAGACCCCCCCAAGCCAGTCACAAGCAGGGGAGGGGCCCCCCTGGTCTGTCATGCCATTTTGGAATTACCTCAGGAGTGGGGTTGCTCCTTGCTCATGGACCAGGGCATTGATCAGTGAAGGAAGCTGTGTTGTATTATTTCACTGAAACGCCTCATAACTGAGTAACAGAAACTGAAGTATAACAACTTTTTTGTGTGAAGAGAGTTTAAGAGAAGCTGTAACTGTAATACTGTGTTTAAGCCTAAGACATTTTAAAGTTTAAGTAAATAAGTTGACTTCTACCCAGGAGAACACATTTCCTGACCCACTTTCTTTCAAAAACTTCTTTTTGTCAATAAAACTCTGCTTGTTGTTTGTTCAACTTCTGCCCAAGACGATATTCACTCACTACAAGATAAACTGGTAAATTGTAGAATTTTTTTGTAGTTGGCATACTGTGAGATGTGCACACTATATTTAATAGGGGGCAGTTACCAGGTGAGTCCCCCACATTATTGACTGGGGTTAATCATAGAACTGCAGAGTTGGAAGGGACCCCCGAGGGTCATCAAGCCCAACCCTCTGCAATGCAGGAATCTTTTTGCCCACTGTGAGACTTGAACCCACAACCCTGAGATTAGGATTAGGAGTCTCATGCTCTGCCAACTGAGCTATGCCAAGACAGGTGAGTGGTAGGTTCGTTACAATTTAGATTCATCTTCACTCCTTGGAAAGCCAGTAACCATTGGTTCCTACTGTCTTGGCTTCTTGCAGTCCTAGGCTGCTGGGTGACCTTGGGCTAGTCACACTTCTCTGAAGTCTCTCAGCCCCACTCACCTCACTAAGTGTTTGTTGTGGGGGAGGAAGGGAAAGGAGAATGTTAGCCGCTTTGAGACTCCTTCGGGTAGTGAAAAGCGGGGTATCAAATCCAAACTCTTCCTCCTCTTCTTCTAAAAAGTAAAGGTCCCCTGGAGGGTTAAGTCCAGTCAAAATCAACTATGGGGTGCAGTGCTCATCTCACCTTTCAGGCTGAGGGAGCCAGTGTTTGCCCACAGACAGCTTTTCTGAGTCATGTGGCCAGCATGACTAAACCACTTCTGGTGCAATGGGACTCCATGATGGAAGCCAGAGCACACTGAAACACCATTTACCTTCCTGCCACAGTGGTACCTATTTATCTACTGGCACTGGTATGCTTTCGAACTGCCAGGTTGGCAGGAGCTGGAACAGAGGAATGGGAGCTCACCATGCAGCAACAGTGGAGCCCCTCCCCTCCTCCCCTGATGGGTTGCGTACATGAAGCCTGAAACTATGGAAGTCATAGCTGCTCTTCACTTTTCAAGCTCCTCCTGGTTCTACAAGAGAGTGGGGCAGAGGTAGGTGGAGACTCTACTGACCTGTTCCTCCATTACGTCCTGCACGCCTTCCTCGGTCTCCGAGCTGCTTTAAGGGTGGTGTGACACCCCATAAATCACACAAGGCAACACATTCAGCAGCTACCTGAAAAATATGCAACTACCATATTTTTTGCTTCATAGGGCACACAGAACCATAGGGCGCACCTCGTTTTTAGAGGAAAACAAGAAAAAAATTTTTTCTGGTTTTCCTCCTCTGAAAGGCTGGGAGGGGGGCACTGGAGGGGGAGTGGAGGAAGCAGCGACAGCAGAGGGACCAGTTCAGCAAAGGGGGCAGGGGACGCAGGGAGAGCCTGGTAGCATCGCTACAGCATCACTACCGGGCTTCCCCTGCCTCCGCCACCCCCTTCCAACACCGGCAGGGGAGGCAGGGGGAGCCCGGTAGCACCGCTACACTACTGGGCTGATCTTCCTCCCCCCCCCCGCCACCACCAGCGCGCTCCCCACCAACCCCGTTCGTGAAAGCAGGCTTGTTTTTGCGGACGGGGTTGGCGGGGAAGAACCAGCAGCATCCCTCCGCCCCCCCCCCACTTCTCACTGAATGCGGCAGAGGCGGGGGCAGGCGGAGATGATGATGATGATAATTTATTTATACCCCGCCCATCTGGCTGGGCCTCCCCAGCCACTCTGGGCGGCTTCCAACACAATATTAAAATACAATAATTCATCAGACATTAAAAGCTTCCCTAAACAGGGCTGCTTCACGGAGCAGGGAAGGGGCGGCGGGTGGCTGGGTGTGGATGATGATATATTACTTTATATATCTCATCCCAGCTTGTATTAACAAGCTCCAAACTTAGCAGAGTTCCATTCCCTTTCTAAAACACAGCAGAAAATGGTTGCATAGGCTTGCTAAAGCCTCTATAAGAAATATATATTCCTGGTATATTTCCCTTCTTCCCTCTTAAAAGTAAAGACACAACACAGTACTGTTTATAAGATATAAATGAGTTTACTTACAGGCATCCTGAGTTATAATACAGTCTCAAAAAGGCAGGCAGGCTTAGATAAATGTATTTACATGTAGAAGCTAACTCCATAAGGGAGGAAAGCCTCTTTGTGCTCTCTTGGCTGATGTTGCTTGTTCAAAAGACGATGCAAAAGAGAAAGATAGGGTCTGCTTCCTGTGGCTTTGTGTAAACCTCCCCAGGTGAAACCACACCCATCTCCAGTTACATAGAGGAAGTTGTCTCAGTCCAGGTAAACAGGAAGTTAAGGCTGGAGGACTGAGAAACCTTCATGTCCACTCTAGCAATGTTGTGTTTGACTGCTCTGTGTTTACATCCCACATGCTTGACAGGGAGCCTTCGCACAATAAGACGCTTGGAGATTTCCCCTTACTTTTTAGGAGGGAAAAAGTGTGCCTTATGGTAAGCATCCTTTATGAGACTGAGTTGGTGTTACCAAAATGGCAAAATGAGTAGCCCATCTCCCCTTTTAAGGAGAATTTGGTAATATGAATCCCAAATGTTTGGTTATCTCCACATTTGTCAGAGACAAAAAATTCTCTTTCGGATCAAAGGAAATCTGATTCATAGGACATCTGTATATGGGAAAAGAAAGCAATAGTTCTAATATGAATGCCTCACCTGCAGCTGTTTTGATCTAAACACCCTTTATGCTGATATTTTATGTGCTTCTGAAGAAACTAAATGTTGCATTCAAGAAAAGGTTCAGTGACAGGACAAACTGAAGAGGTGGTCAGATTGTGAACTTTATTTATAATAAAAAGATCGGGTGCCAGCAAGAAAACAGGTTAAACTGATTACAAAATAAAGCAGAGCGGTGCAGCTCTGCACCTGGACTAATCACAGCCCACCCACGAACAATATAGTATTCCTAGTGTACTAAAATGTAGCCCAATGTGTACTTTCTGGCTGGTATGGAAGATGCAGTGTGGACCCAGTGATGGAGGGGGCTGAGGGGAAAGCTGATTGGGTAGCTTAGATTTTAAGGTCTGTCTGGCGCCACTCTCTCTTTGGGAGGACTGGCCTGTGGCTCTTTCTGTACATGGAGATCCAATCACATTTCCCAGAATGGGGAGACCATTTAATACAGTGGTACCTCGGGTTACAGACGCTTCAGGTTACAGACTCCGCTAACCCAGAAACAGTACCGCGGATTAAGAACTTTGCTTCAGGATGAGAACAGAAATTGCGTGGCGCTGGCACAGCGGCAGTGGAAGGCCCCATTAGCTAAAGTGGTACCTCAGGTTAAGAACGGTTTCAGGTTAAGAACGGACCTCCAGAACGAATTAAGTTGTTAACCCACTGTATTCTACTTAGTGGCTAAGCTTTGTCTTCACTGCTTCTCCACCTCTGGGATTTACACCGGTTTCTATACCATGTGCGTTCTTTGATGTGCAATAAAGTTTCTACTCTGGCTGAAGATCATTCCACATTCCATACATTTAAATGGTTCTGGCCAGTATGGGTTCTTTGATATAAAGTAGGTGCCGGGCCGAACATTAGGCAGAAAGGGGAGACTGCCTTGGGCAATTAAAAGTTGCAGTGCTAGCAATTTCTTCTTTTTCTTAAGGAAGATGAAACCTTACATCATAATGCATTTTCGGGTGCCACAAGATGCTTGTTTCTACACTCTAATTTCTTCCCTATTTTGGTTCCTCCCTGTGCAGTGATGCCTTCCGTCGGTAACAAAGTGCTGTTCACATTCCATGTATTTCATTTGTTTTTCTCTCTGTGTGAATTATCTTGTGTGAAGTTAAGTTTGCTGCTCCCACTGCAGCTCTTTTCATATTCCATTTACTTGGAAGGCTTCTCCCCTGTGTTGGTTCCCGGATGCAGTCAAGTCATCACTCTCACTGAAGCTCTTTGACACTCCATGCATCTTAATGGTTTCTCCCCAACGTTCATTCTTTCATGTAAGGTAATTGTAGTCCGCTGAATGTTCTTTCCACACTCCACACATTTTAATGGTTTCTCTCCAGAGTGGGTTCTCTGATGTAAAGTAAGTGCGCTCCTACAACTGAAGCTTTTCCCACACTCTACGCATTTAAATGGTTTCTCCCCAGTGTGGGCTCTCTGATGTATATTAAGTGTAGTCCTCCGACTGAAGCTCTTTCCACACTCCATACACTTAAAAGGTTTATCCCCGGTGTGTATTCTTTGATGTGCAGTAAGGCTTCCGCTATGCCTGAAGGCTTTTCCACACTCGAGGCATTTAAATGGTTTCTCCCCAGTGTGGCTTCTTTGATGTACAATAAGTGTACTCCTACGACTAAAGCTCTTTCCACACTCCATGCAATCATATGGTTTCTCCCCTGTGTGGGTTCTTTGATGTAAAGTAAGGGCACTTCTACAACGGAAATTCTTTCCACATTCCCTACATTCTAATGGTTTCTCCCCAGTGTCTGTTTTATGATGTTCTATAAAGCTTCTGGTTTCAAACGACATACATTCAAAGGGCTTCTCCCTGGTGTGTGTTCTTTGATGTACAGTAAGTGTACTCCGTCGGCTGAAACTCTTTCCGCACTGCAAACATTTAAATGGTTTCTCCCCAGTGTGCGTTCTTTGATGTACAATAAGTGTAGTACTCCGGCTGAAGCTCTTTCCACACTCCATACACTTATATGGTTTATCCCCAATGTGGGCTTTTTGATGTAAAGTTAGGTAGTAATTGACACTGAAACTCTTTCCACAAACCATACATTTGAATGGTTTCTCTGTTGTGTGGGTTATTTGATGTGCGGTAAGCCTTCCACTCTGTTTGAAGCTCTTTCCACACTCCATACATTTAAATGGTTTCTCTCCAGTGTGGGCTCTTTGATGTAAAATAAGTGTAGTTCTCCAACGAAAGCTCTTTCCACATTCCATACATTTAAATGGTTTCTCTCCACTGTGCATTCTTTGATGTAAAGTAAGGTAGTAATTGAAACTGAAACTCTTTCCACACACCATACATTTAAATGGTTTCTCTGCTGTGTGGGTTCTTTGATGTGCAGTAAGGCTTCCGCTTTGGCTAAAGCTCTTTCCGCACTCTGTACATTTAAATGGCTTCTCCCCAGTGTGGGTTCTTTGATGCACAATAAGGATGCTACTCGCACGAAAGCTTTTTCCACACTCCATGCACTTATGCCGTTTTCCCCTAGTTTGGGCTCCCTTGTGTAAAGTAAGGTGATGACTGAGTCCAAAACTCTTTCCAAACACCACAGATTTACATGGTTTCATCCCTGTGTGCGTTCTTTCATGTGCAGTAAGGTTTCCGCTCTGGCTGAAGCTCTTTCCACACTCTGTACATTTAAATGGTTTCTCCCCCGTGTGGGTTCTTAAGTGTAAGGTAAGTTTACTCCTACGACTGAAGCTCTTTCCACATTCCATGCATTTAAATGGTTTCTCCTCTGTGTAGTTTTCTTGATGCAAAGTAAGCTGGCAATTGGGGCTTAAACTATTTCCAAACACCATGGATTTAAATGGTTTCTCTCCAGTGTGGGTTCTTTGATGTTTAGTAAGGTTTCCTCTCTGGCTGAAGCTCTTTCCACACTCCATACATTTAAATGGTTTCTCCCCAGTGTGCTTTCTTTGATGCACAATAAGGAAACTACTGGTGCAGAAGCTCTTTCCACACTCCATGCATGTATGTGGTTTCTCCCCTGTGTGGGTTCTTTGGTGTAAAGTAAGATGGTGATTGAGAGTGAAACTCTTCCCACACACCATACATGTAAATGGTTTCTCCCCTGTGTGGGTTCTTTGATGTGCGGTCAGGTTCCCACTCTGTCTGAAGCTCTTTCCACACTGCGTGCATTTAAATGGCTTCTCCCCTGTGTGGGTTTTCCTGTGCTTAACAAGGTTACCAGCACTACTTAACCTCTTTCCACACTCAATGCATTGAAACGCTTTCTCCCCTGTTTGGGTTCTCTGATGTAAACTGAAGCTTCCACTCTGACTGGAGCTCTTTCCACACTCCACACTGCTGATCCCTGTGCATTCCTCATGTGAATTCAGGTTGACATGGACGTCAATGTCCTGAGGAGTGGAGGATTTCCTTTCCCCATCTTTCAACATGGTTCCTACATGCTTTTGGGGTGATTGCTGATTTACAAATTTCTCTTTTGCTTTTTCACACTCCACGTTTTCTGATGACCCCACAGATGGCTCTCTGTGATTCTCGCTCTTCTGCCCATTTCCTGTTTTGTGCAAGAAAAAGAAGATATCATTCAAATTGCAAGGCAGAACCAGAGACCCTCATTATACACATTGATCTCAGTTCTTTGCTTATACCTTTTTTCAAGCTTGTCCCCCTCCCTCTCTCTCCAGCTGAATCTGAAGTTAAGAACTTTGCTTTAGGATAAGAACAAAAAATCGTGCTCTGGTGGTGCAGCGGCAGCAGGAGGACCCATTAGCTAAAGTAGTGCTTCAGGTTAAGAACGGACCGAGGTACCACTGTACAATATACCCAGACAATCCTATTGCTACTACTGCCATTGTTCCCTTCCCAAAAGCACGGAAAGGCAAGATCTTAAATCTCCTGCTGAGGTGATAGCAGAGGGAACACGTGGACACAGCAGAATCCACCTGGCACCCAGGAAGAGGATCTCACTGTACATTACATTGACTTCAATTCAAGGGAACCACAGAGGATATTTTGAATTTGAGGGAATATCTCAGCACATTGGAAGGGAAAACTCAGCCTGGAGGACACCTCTGCTCTTTAGAAGAATAGTCCTGCTGGATCAGGCCATCCTCCTCTCTGTCGTCTACCCAGGCAAGCAAGAATCATAGAATCATAGAGTTGGAAGAGACCACAAGGGCCATCCAGTCCAACCCCCTGCCAAGCAGGAAACACCATCAAAGCATTCCTGACAGATGGCTGTCAAGCCTCCGCTTAAAGACCTCCAAAGAAGGAGACTCCACCACACTCCTTGGCAGCAAATTCCACTGCTGAACAGCTCTTACTGTCAGGAAGTTCTTCCTAATGTTTAGGTGGAATCTTCTTTCTTGTAGTTTGAATCCATTGCTCCGTGTACGCTTCTCTGGAGCAGCAGAAAACAACCTTTCACCCTCCTCTATATGACATCCTTTGATATATTTGAACATGGCTATCATATCACCCCTTAACCATCTCTTCTCCAGGCTAAACATACCCAGCTCCCTCATACCCAGCCGTTCCTCATAAGGCATAGTTTCCAGGCCTTTGACTTGTCAGTATCCTTCTTGAACTGTGGTGCGCAGAACTGGACACAGTATTCCAGGTGAGGTCTGACCAGAGCGGAATACAGTGGTACTATTACTTCCCTTGATCTAGACGCTATACTCCTATTGATGCAGCCCAGAATTGCATTGGCTTTTTTAGCTGCTGCATCACACTGTTGACTCATGTCAAGTTTATGGTCTACCAAGACTCCTAGATCCTTTTCACATGTACTGCTCTCAAGCCAGGTGTCACCCATCCTGTATTTGTGCCTTTAATTTTTTTTGCCCAAGTGTAGTACTTTACATTTCTCCCTGTTAAAATTCATCTTGTTTGCTTTGGCCCAGTTCTCTAGTCTGTTAAGGTCATTTTGAAGTGTGATCCTGTCCTCTGGGGTATTAGCCACCCCTCCCATCAGATTTCAAGGAAAGAAAGCAGCCAGGAAAAAGCACCCAAGGAGGATGTGAAGCAGGACATAAAGGCATCAGGCTTCTCCTCCCTCTCTTCCTGGAGCAAAAGCCCCCCCCCCATCACTGTTACCTGCTGAGGTCTCCCCTTCTTTGGGGTCCTGGGGGAATGGATCTTGTCCTTCTTCCCAACAGGAACTGAGTTCTGATTCTGCCAAGGAAAGAGATATTATTAGCTACTTTGGGCCACAAAACTCTCAGTCAATTCAAATCAATCCGTATCTACATCCACAAAGGCAAAGATGAGGGATTACCATATCCAGATCATATAAAGACACGCAACATGAGCAGGAGAGGGCCTTGTGGTCCCCACTATCACAAGGGGCATGTGCGTGAATATATAGATGCTTATTCGGAGAACAAAGCTACATCTGCAAAAATGGGGATCCAAGCGGGCTATTTTTCTTAAATTATTCCTTTTGGTGTTGTTGTTGTTGTTTAGTCATTTAGTCGTGTACGTGACCCCATGGACAAGAGCACGCCAGGCACTCCTGTCTTCCACTGCCTCCCGCAGATTGGTCAGAATCATGTCGGTAGCTTCGAGAACACTGTCCAACCATCTCGTCCTCTGTCGTCCCCTTCTCCTTGTGCCCTCCATCTTTCCCAACATCAGGGTCTTTCCTAGGGAGTCTTCTCTTCTCATGAGGTCGCCAAAGTACTGGAGCCTCAGCTTCAGGATCTGTCCTTCCAGTGAGCACTCAGGGCTGATTTCCTTCAGAATGGATAGGTTTGATCTTCTTGCAGTCCATGGGACTCTCAAGAGTCTCCTCCAGCACCATAATTCAAAAGCATCAATTCTACGGCGATCAGCCTTCTTTCTCCAGCATTCAGCCAGCATTCTCCAGCTCTCACTTCCATACATCACTACTGGGAAAACCATAGCTTTAACTATATAGCTTTAACATAGCTTTATTCCTACTCTGCATGAATAAATGGCACAAAGAGCTGCTTGACACCTCCAACATCTAACAGCCAAGAGGAATAAAAATGTGCCCTTACCTAAAGAGGCCACCATCTCGCCATTCTCCTCCATGACTTCCTTGTGCAGAGCTCTTTGGCCTGGATCCAGCAGAGCCCACTCCTCCTCCGTGAAATGTACAGCCACCTCCTCAAATGTCAAGTGGGCCTGGAAGGTCACCAGATCCTGGAAGAAGCCAAGACAACTTCTCTTAGATCCCCCTCATCCCTGTCTGTTTGGTTTCTTGGTTCTCGGTTGCTTTTGGTGGCCCTGGGCAGGATAAAGCAACTAATGAATTCAATCATTAATCATAAATAATACCCAACCAACTCCTACCTGCCCTCCCCCGATGCTCTTTCCTTACCTGAGGGAGCTGCTTGGCACCTTTCCCCACCGCACCTGTAAGAAGAGATGTTCCAGAAGGTGTCTCTGTGGCTATCAGGCTGCCTGTTGGAGAGAAGGAGAATGAGGAGGCCTGAGAAGAGCACACTTCAAAGCAGGAAGCAGCTCTCCAGAGAAGCCATCCCTGGACCTGCAGGGGAGAGACAGGGAATGGGAATGATGGCATACAGGAACTTTCTAATACTATAAGCTACCTAATCGGGCTTTACAGAAAGCGTTATGGTCAGTACCTCTGCAGAACTCACTCATTGTTTGCTCCAAAACAGCCATCCAGGAAATCCCTTTTCTGGCCTTTTGACACATTTATAAATAAAGAAAAGCCCTAAAATATTGACAAGACTCTCTGGTTGGAAGAAAGCTGACATCTGGAGGGCACCAGGGTGCAGGGGCTCCATCTCAGCTCAAACACAGATTGTAGTTTAGGGGGCAGAGATAGGAAGATTAGCGACTTATAGCCCTCCAGGGGTTCCTCTAAGAGAATTGGGGTATGGGAACTGTTTAAGATTCCAGCATAGTGAGGTTAAACAGGCTGAGAAATCACCAGGGGGTCAAAACAGGCTGCAGGGCATTCCTCCCGAGCACAGTTTCGAACCCACCTCTACCTTGATGTAGAACATAGAAAATAATATAGCAAGATTGGTATTATACACACAAGGCAAAAATGCAAACATTTCCAAGCTCTCTCTCTCTCTCTCTCTCTCACACACACACACACCCAGAGGTGTCCCAAATTCAGGAATGATATGCAGAGAGGAGAGACAGACATTGAGGGCGCAAGCAAGTGAAAAGTGCCCTTTCTTCTAGTGACCAAAGGAGTCCCAGAGGGGACCCCCCGGAAGCAGGCAATTGGCAGTAATAACTGCAGTTCGTGGAGAGGAAGCTCTGCAAAGGTTTCAAGAGTGGCACACGCCGAGTCCTCCCAACAAGAGCAATGCACCAACCCCTCCCCATTTGCCTCCCCCCTCAACTCCCCCTCCAAAAGTATCATTGATTCATTTTGCCTCCTTCTCACACTTCTTTCTTGCTAAAGAAGCTCCAAAAACCATAGAATCTTTTTCTTTATATTTCCAACACATAGAATCATAGAGTTGGAAGAGACCCCAAGGGCCATCCAGTCCAACCCCCTGCCAAGCAGGAAACACCATCAAAGCATTCCTGACAGATGGCTGTCAAGCCTCTGCTTCAAGACCTCCAAAGAAGGAGACTCCACCACACTCCTTGGCAGCAAATCCCACTGTCGAACAGCTCTTACTGTCAGGAAGTTCTTCCTAATGTTTAGGTGGAATCTTCTTTCTTGTAGTTTGAATCCATTGCCCCGTGTCTGCTTCTCTGGAGCAGCAGAAAACAACCTTTCACCCTCCTCTATATGACATCCTTTTACCTTATATATTTGAACATGGCTAACCAATAATAGTAATAATAATAATAAATTTATATGCCACCCATCTGACTGGGTTCCCCCAGCCACTCTGGGCTGCTTCCAACAAATCAAAACACATGAAAAATCTTCCCTGGCATTGTCCATTCCACAAAACCCACACCTCCCCATTCAAAATCCCCTCCCTCTCTGGGAACGCAAATGTGTCTGTATTCTCCTGCTCTGGGGCTACAAAAGCAGCACAGCAAACGCCCCCCCCCCATGTCCCTTCCTGTGAAGCTGTTTCCACTGCACAACAGCAGCCCCCCTGCCCCCCCACCAATCTCCTCCCCTCCCCCGCAGCCTGGAAGGGGCAGTGGCTGAAGGAAGGAAAGGGTCATAGGGTGATGAGGGGGTGGCAGGAGGTGGGGGGTTGCAAGACAAAGCCGGAGCATCGCTAGCCAGGATGGGGGGGGCTGCAATCCCCCCCGAGCTCAGCACGACTTGCTTAATTCCGAGCAAACGTGCGCAAGGGGTCCAAACCTGCTGCCCAGTGTGCAGAGATGCACAAAACATCGTTTGAGAGCGTAGGAGCAAACCCCGAGTGAAATATTTGTGATCGATTATATTATATATAAAAATAGTATTTTATGCAAGTTGGTCACTGCGGGAGGGGGAGTAAGCTGTCACCTGGCGACTGTTTCAGCGCCCCAGTCAGATTGCACCAAAATGTCTTCGCCTGCTTCCAAGTACGTAGATCTTGCAAAAGGCAAGCCCGGAGGGAAAGGGGTGGGGGAGCCAATTCCCTGCTTTCCTCTCATTCCCCACGCCCCCCCCCTCATGAAACCCTTTCCCTCCTCCTCCCCCAGCTGCGCTGTTTGCAGATGCAAATCCTACCCGCACCTTTCACTCCTCCTCCTCCTCTCCGCGGCTGCTTCTCTTCCGGGAATATGGTTGGAGACCCCTCCCAGACTGCCTCCCCCCCCTCCAAAACATCCTGCCTCTCTAGGAAACGGAGCTCGTTGACCCAGATGGAGGAGTTGGGTGGCAGGAGATTCCCACTCTTCCCCCTCCCTGCATTGCGAGCTGAAATTCCCTTCCCCGCTGCAAACAAGGTCTTATCATCCCATTTATTTTGCAAGAAGGTGCAAGGTTCAATCCCGGGCAGCGGCAGTAATTTACGACAACCCTAAAGGGTAGTCCAGAGTTGTTATAATGCACACTTTTTTATAAAAAAAGGGGGGTGTATGAAGTTATATAGGGCGGCGCAGCTCAGTGGCAGAACAGCTGCTTTGCATGCAGAAGAAACAAAATAGAAAATTCTTTCCAGTAGCACCTTAGAGACCAACTGAGTTTGTTCTTGGTATGAGCTTTCGTGTGCATGCACACTTCTTCAGATACACTGAAACAGAAGTCACCAGATCCTTCTTGCATGCAGAAGGTCTCAGATTCAATGCTTTGCATGCAAAAGGAGAAACCAGGTTCAATCCTGGACAGGGAAAGAACCCCACCCCCTTTTTGGGGGAAAGGTTGCACAGGTTTACTCCCCTCCCCTATGCATATTTTGCACAAGCCTGACTCGCATCAAGATCCTGAAATGCAGGCGGGGGCTGCTCTGCAACTATAGTTCTATGGGCCCGCGCGTTCAAAGGGGAACCCGAAGTGTCGGCACGCCACTCAAAGTGTCGGAAGTTTCATCAAGACAAAGGCGGGTGGCAATAGGAGTCCCTGGAGAGGCGGGAGGTTTTAGAAAAGGGAGGAGGGGTGTGTCGGTGGAGGAAGACGTCTCCGCCCCCCCACTTATTTATTGCTGGAATGAAAACTGGATTAACGATTTAGGGAGGCAAGCGGCCGGAGAGGACAAAGAGGTAAAGGATGCAGGGGGGGGGGGAAGTGAGGGGGAGAGGGAAAGAAGACACACACACCCCACAAGAGCCGTTCCTGGGACTCTTCCGCAGGGGCCCAGATCCATGCATCCCAGCTGCAAAGTGGGGGACTCAACACCTGCAAGGTTTGCATTGCACTTTGAATCCCACCCCCCACCAAGAAGAGATCACCCCCCCCCACTTTCAAATTCACTATGGGGTGTGCAGCGCGGTGTGGGGTGCACGATGTCTTCCCTACAGAGGAAACGCCCGCAGGGATTCCATTGCGCAATCTCTTTGAGGGCCGAGGGATGCTCACCTGCCCTGCTGGGGTCCGAGCTGAGGTCCCAAATCTAGCAGGAGATCCCTTGTCGGGTCCTTTTGGCAGGAGTGATGGAGAGAAGGGAGTCCATGCAAGGGTTCAAGGAAGCAAGGGAGACCAGGAGACAGACCCCCCCTCCCTTGTTCTCTCGCCCCCCCTCCCTGCTCCTCTTGCGAGGCCCCTCTGGATGGAGAGTTTTACCTGCTGTTCGGGGCGCAGGGCGAGGGGTGAGCTGCGACAAGGGTATTTCGGGGATGGAGAGAGGAGGGCAGGGGAAGTTGGGGGGCTGAGGGAGCCATGGAAGCATGTGGGGGGGGAGCCAAGCCCAGCATTGCCAGTAGGTGGAACGGCATTTTGGGAACAGAATTCCCTTTGTTCTTGCATTTGCCTCCCCCACCACCACCTGCTCCTCCACCAATTGCATTTTTCCATTCTGTAACAAGGAAACCATTGAACCAAGAGCTAAGGGTTAAAGGTAAAGGGACCCCTGACCATTAGGTCCAGTTGTGCCCGACTCTGGGGTTGCGGCGCTCATCTCGCTTAGATTCCAAGTCATGTGGCCAGCATGAAAAAGCCACTTCTGCCGAACCAGAGCGCAGCACATGGAAACGCCTTTACCTTCCCGCCGGAGAGGTACCTATTTATCTACTTGCACTTCAACGTGCTTTCAAACTGCTAGGTGGGCAGGAGCAGGGACAGAGCAACGGGAGCTCACTCCGTCGTGAGGATTCGAACCGCCGACCTTCTGATTGGCAAGCCCTAGGCGCTGTGGTTTAACCCACGCACACACATTAATGCTCAGGGGCCTCCTGTCCCACCCCCTTTCTCTTACTCTTCCTCTCTTCTTACCAGGGCTTCTTTCTGTTCTTTACCTGGACTACCTGACAGGGACCTTTAGGAAGCTCCCCAGAATATGTCCCACTGTGGGACCTCTGAGTCCCTTTATCCTAAGAAGTTGTCCTCCTTTTTCTTCCTGTTCTGTTGTTTATTTCCTGCTATACAGTTACCTGCTTAAGCACAAACTGAACTGGCGAGGGGGTCGTCTTGCCCATCTTGAATGTTTGACTTCCTTCCAGGGGAGAGGGGGTGTTGACAACTGACACGGGACCCCCTTCCTCCCTGCAGAGAAGGAAACTATCATGGTAAGTAGCAGTGTTCACTTTCCAATGCATGGCTGATCATTGATGCTGTTGTACAGCAGTCCAAAAATATGGGAAGAGGGTGCTATGGAAATGCTTTCAGGACTCATAGATCATTGATATATTGAAAGCTTTATTACTTCTTGTTATTGGTAGAGTCTGTTACAACCTGCAATACAATCCATCAGCATCAAAAGATAATAGATGTATGCACATTCCCAGTCTGGTGGGCTTCAAGGGTAAAGGACCCAAAGTCATGATAGACAATCCCCATTGCTGGAGGGTTTGCATGCAGGCCAAGGATTGCCGGTATCACAGCTGAGGTGTGTGAGAAAGTTGGTGGGTGGGATTGCAGTTTATAGCAACCCTGTAATTTTCTCAGTCTGAAACATTTCATGAGCAGATTTTGTGGTGCATCCTTGATACCGAGACCAAAATATCTTCACAAAGACTCACTGGTCAATGGTCACATGAGCTTTCGTGTTCCACAGTGCATATCATCTGAATGTTTACAAAAATATAAGCCATAATATGCTTATTTGCCTTTAACAAATAAGAGCCAGTGTGGTGTAGTGGTTAAGAGCGGTAGACTCGTAATCTGGGGAACCGGGTTCGTGTCTCCGCTCCTCCACATGCAGCTGCTGGGTGACCTTGGGCAAGTCACACTTTCCCTGAAGTCTCTCAGCCCCACTCACCTCACAGAGTGTTTGTTGTGGGGGAGGAAGGGAAAGGAGAATGTTAGCCGCTTTGAGACTCCTTCGGGTAGTGAACAGTGGGATATCAAATCCAAACTCTTCTTCTTCTTCTTCTTCTTCTTCTTCTTAACAGGCCACTAGATATTCGTTGTCTGTGTTTCAAAAGATGAATGTTTTACAACAGGACAATGAATAGCAGTTCGTGTTTTATTTAGTCCACGTAGGAGAGACTCTGAGAGAGAAGTCTGAGCTCAACTCCTCCCATGAAACGGGAAAATGCAGAGACTTTGTCCTGGACAAATTGAGAGTTATGTCCTTCCACTTTGCTGTGAGACTGTAGATCTGTGTGTCTCATTTCAGTGTGTAGGAACATAGAAAGATCCCTGCTGGATCAGGATCATGGCCCTTCTTGTCCAGAATCCTGTTCTCACAGTGACCAGTCAAGGAGAAACCCACCAGCAGAGCCTGAGTGCAAAAGCTCCCTCCCCTCTCGGGATTCCCAGCAGCTGCAATTCAGACAAATAATACCTTTGAAGGTGGAAGGAGAAGATTGCTAGTAGCTGGGAACTGAAGGACTGTTACTGAAATGGTGGGTTGTTCTGACAGTGTAGACACAACAGAGTAGACTCAAGAAACAAATGGTGCAGGATTAGGTAATTTGTATGGTTTGTTGGGAAGTATCAGGAAGATGTTACAGATCATGGAGGAAGGAGGAAACGGAATACAGATATTTAGCATGTCTGGCTAAAGGGGAAAGATGGAGAAAGTGCAGCCCTCCAGATGTTGACTACAACGCCCATCCTCCCTGGCCATTGGCACTTGGAGTCCAACCACATCTGGAGGGCCAGAGGTGCTGCATTTTACCATAGAAGGTTCCTGTTGGTGTTCAGTGTTACTTGGGAGTTGAAAGCAGAACTGAATACTAAGAGACAGTTTTCAGGGATTATTATAAATACCATACCCTACAAAATCTAAATTGCCCACACTAAATGAATGTCTGGATGATATCCCAAAAGATGTATGGCTTACATTCCAGAAGATGACCTGGCGATACTCTGGAATGGAGCGTACCAAACGTTCTGAAGCACAGCCCGGGCTAAGAAATGGTGCCAGGGGGAAATGATCTCTTGTTTGAACCTCCTCCCTCTAAAGTAATATTCATTCATTTCATCCTTACAAGTGATCTTTAATATTAACTATTTTCAGTGCCACACATATTCCCTGTTGGAGCAGAGATGGTACGTCCGGGAGACCTTGGCTACCCAGCGCAAAGGAGAAAGGATAATGAGAGTGTCCTGGACAGGGAATTTCCACTAAGATATTCCTATATTACAGCACGGGCAGAAGGTCATGCAGAATATTCCCTAATTAGTCTTCCTCAGGGAGACATGGAGGGGTTAGGATCTAGGAGATGCTAAAATAAGAGAAGGTGCTAATTGGGCTTACTGTGTGTTATGTTCTCTTTTTCTCTTCCTTGAAACACTAACAAGAATTTCTTTTCTTCTCACTCCCAGAAAGGCAACAGAGAAGGCATTCAGAATTCTGAGGGGCCACCTGCAATTTCATTGGGGAAAACCAATAAAATGTTTAGATGAAGAAAATATTTAGACACGTGGAATGCGCTTCAGTCAGTCTGCACGGTTATCACATCAGTGAACTCATACAATGGAGAAACCGTGTAAAGGCATGGAGTGTGGAAAGAGCTTAAGTGGTAATGGAACTCTTGCAAAATGTCAAACTCAAACTGAGAAGAAACCATTTCAATGTATGGAGTGTGGAAAGATCTTCAATCATAGTTCGCACCTTACTGTACATCGTCGAACTCACACGGGTGAGAAACCATATAAATGTTCAGAGTGTGGAAAGAGCTTCAGTAATAATGGAGCCTGTAAAAAACACCAACGAATTCACACAGGGGAGAAACCATATAAATGTTTGGAGTGTGGAAGGTGCTTCAATAATAGTGGAAACCTTACTGTACATCAACGAATTCACACAGGGGAGAAACCATTTAAGTGCATACAGTGTGGGAAATGCTTCAGTTGTAGTGGAAAACTTACTTTACATCAACGAACTCATACAGGAGAGAAACCGTTTAAATGCACACAGTGTGAAAAGTGCTTCACTAATAGTGGAAGTCTTAATTCACATATCCAAACTCACACGGGAGAAAAGACATTTGTATGTATGGAGTGTGGAAAGGGGTTCTGTCACAGTGGGTCTCTCATAACGCATCAGCGAACGCACACGGGAGAAAAACCATTTACATGTATGGAGTGTGGGAAAGGCTTCATTCATAGTGGAAATCTTAATTTACATCTACGGTCTCACACAGGGGAGAAACCATTTAAATGTACAGAGTGTGGAAAGAGCTTCAGTCAAAGTGCACATTTTAGAATACATCAAGTAACCCACACAGGAGAGAAACCATTTAAATGTATGGAGTGTGGGAAGAGATTCAGTTATAGTGGAAATCTTGATATACACCTACGAACTCATACAGGGGAGAAACCATTTAAATGTATGGAGTGTGGGAAGAGCTTCAGTCAAAGTGGGCATTTTAGAATACATCAACAAAGCCACACAGGGGAGAAACCATTTAAATGTATGGAGTGTGGAAGGAGCTTCAGTGATAAAGGAAGTCTAACAAAACACCAACAAACTCACACGGGGGAGAAAACATAAATGTTTGGAGTGCGGGAAGTGCTTTAGTGCGAGTGACGCTCTTACAAAACATTGTCAAGACTCACACAGGAGAGAAACCATTTAAATGTATGGAGCGTGGAAAGAGCTTCACTAAGAGTGGAAGCCTTGCAAACCATCAAACTCACAGAGGAGAAAGCGTTTAAACAGATGGAGTGCTGAAAGCACTTCAGTTATAACTGAATGCTTACAAAACACCCGCTGCCCTCTCATGCGGGAGAAACCTTTTAGTTGTATGGAGTGTGGGGAGTATTTTTGCTCTTCCCATAACATCACGGACTCCTATGGGGGGAAATCGGTGGTGGAAGCATGGTGTGTATTTGATATATTTGGTGTTTCCATGTAAAGCTATACATAGATGTGTTAAAACAATGAAAGTAATGTCTCACAACAATAAGTTTAATAATTTGTAATATATTGTTAGATAGTGGGGGGAGTGTGAATCTGCTGGTGTGAATGATGGTGGGCTGAGGAGAGAGGAAGGAAGGAAGGAAGGAAGGAAGGAAGGAAGGAAGGAAGGAAGGAAGGAAGGAGAGAGGCATACCATTCAGATTGCATTTTGGGAAAGATTGTGGAAAACAGATCTGAAATCCACGGCATGTTGTACGCTGAAAGAAAATTATATAAAAATGATGTACCTGTGGTATTTGACTCCTAGTAAGCTACCAAAAAGGGACCCAGGTGGCGCTGTGGGTTAAACCACATAGTCTAGGGCTTGCTGATCAGAAGGTCGGCGGTTCGAATCCCTGCCACGGGGTGAGCTCCCGTTGCTCGGTCCCAGCTCCTGCCCACCTAGCAGTTCGAAAGCATATGGGGAGGGAGTGTTTTTGGTTAGCGGGGTGTTTATTGCTCATTTTTATGATTTATTTTGTGTGGTTTTTTTCTTGTATTATTCTGTTGTGAACCACCCTGAGATCTATGGGCAAATAAAATAAATAAATAAATAAATAAATAAATAGAGCACATATTTGTTTGAGAATGTCGTCACATGCTGCCCAAAATCTTCCTGATGCAACCATATGGAGGGCAATGAGGCATCGCTACTGGAGGGTGTAAGTTGCCCATGGCTATCTTAACTTGCCAGTTGCACACGTGAAAAGGATCCAGTGGTCTTAGTACACAAGCTTAACGTGAGTCAACAGTGTGATGCAGCAGCAAAAAAAGCTAATGGTGTTCTCGGATGCATCAACACAAGTCTAGCATCCTGATCAAGGAAAGTCCTAGTCCCTGTCTGTTCTGCCTTTGTCAGACCACACCTGGAGCACAGTGTCTAGTTCTGGGTGCCACAATTTGAAGAGGATATTGACAAGCTGGAAAATGTGCAGACTTTAAAAGATCTTGAAGCCCAGCCTTATGAGGAGCAGTTGAGGGAGTGGGGTGTGTTTAGCTTAGAAAAGGGGAGAATGAGGGGAGATATGAGAGCCATCTTCAGATATCTAAAGGGCTGCCCTTTGGAAGATGGAGGGTAGGACTTGAACCCATGACTTCCAAGTTAAAAGAAAGGAGATTCTGACTAAACACCAGGAAAAACTTTATGGCAGTAAGAGCTGTTTGACAGTGGAACAGACTCCCTCATGCGGCCTCTCCTTCGTTGGAGGTTTCTGAGCAGAGGTTGGAGGGCCATCTCTCAGGGATGCTTTTGTTAAGATTCCTGCATTGCATGGAGTTGGACTAGATGACCACCAGGATCCCTCCCAATTCTACAATTCTATAGTCAGTGATAGAAGTGACTTAGAGCACTGTGTCACCTTATCGTTTGGTTAAAGTACCAACTTTATTTCAGAAATGGTTTTTTTGGGGGGGGGTTTACACCCACCATAGAGAGCCAGTGTGGTGTAGTGGTTAAGAGTGGTAGACTTATAATCTGGGGAACCGGGTTCGTGTCTCCACTCCTCCACATGCAGCTGCTGGGTGACCTTGGGCTAGTCACACTTCTCTGAAGTCTCTCAGCCCCACTCACCTCACAGAGTGTTTGTTGTGGGGGAGGAAGGGAAAGGAGAATGTTAGCCGCTTTGAGACTCCCTAGGGTAGTGAAAAGCAGGATATCAAATCCAAACTCTTCTTCTTCTTCATATCAGCACACAGAATATACAGGCTTCAGTGAAGATTTCAGTCACATAACCTTGGTTAATAGATTTATTTAAAATGCTAGTAGTAGTAGTAGTAGTAGTAGTAGTAGTAGTATACTGCTGTTCATCCACAGATCTCACGACAGTTCAGAAGATAAAAATGCAAGTACACACATATAAAAAATATATTCTAAGAAATCAATGCAAAAGAATTCCAAGTTGTCCAATTGCAGAGTTGAGAAAGAACGACCAATTTCCTTGTCGCAAGCCTGGTTCTCTCAGCAAGAAAAGGCTGAGTTAGTGGCCCAAAGGTGGCAATATATACAGCCCATCTCTCCTTTGAAGAGAATTATATGATATGCATCCAAAATGATTGGTTATTTCCACAATGGCCAAAAGGCGATTTCTCTTTCTGATGAAAGGAAATATGATTTGTAGGTCATTTGTACATGTGAAAAGTAGGAAATAGTTGTAACATGAAGGCTACACATACAGCTGTTTTAATCTGAGCATCATTTACATCGATAATTCAGTTGAAATAAAAAATTAAAATATAGTCCAGTAGCACCTTAGAGACCAACATCATCTTTCATCTTACGTTGGTCTCTAAGGTGCTAATGGACTAATTTTTCATTTTGATTGCCTCAGACTAACACGGCTACCTACCTGAATCTAGAATTGATATTCACTGTTCCTCGGAGCAGACTAAAAGCTGGTACTCAGAAAAGCTTCAGTGATAGGACAAAGCAAAGAGCTGGTCAGATTGTGAAACTTTATTTTGAATGAAAGGTAAGGGGATAGCAAGTAAACAGCTTAAACAGATTACAAAATAAAACAGAGTGCTGCCGCTTTGCAGAAGGACTAATCATAGCCTACCAACAAACAATATACGATTTCTAGTGTACTAATGAGTAGCCCAGAGGATGACCAGTTTCCTGGTGGTAAAGGCAGCTGGGGGACACTCTGCTAGGGTATCTCAGGTTTCATAATTTTTCACGCACACACACTTTGAAGGGAGTGGCACGTGGTTCTTTCTCTACACAGAAAGCCATAGTCAGTTGTATTACATTTCCCAAGGAAGCACCCTACTTGACGGGTGATAGGCAAGATGCAGTTCTGTTTTGCTGAAAGGAAACGGTGATGGCAGCAGACCAATGCCTTTCACTGACCCTCTGACCAAGTGGCTAAACTTTGCCTTCTCTCTTTCTCCACATCTCGTATTCACAATGAAACACTCTCCAAATGACAACCAGGCCGGCCCAAATATTAGGCAGAATGGGGAGCCCATTTACTTTTCTGAGTGGCTAAGCTTTATCTTCTCTGCTTCTCCACCTCTGGGATTCACACCGGTTTCTACGCTGTGTGCATTCTTCGATGTGCAATAAGATTTCCACCCTGGCTGAAGCTCATTCCACATTACATACATTTAAACGGTTTCTGCCCAGTATGGGTTCTATGATGTAAAGTAAGGTTACTCCTACGCCTGAAGCTCTTTCCACACACCATGCATCCATATGGTTTCCCCGCTGTGTGGGTTCTTTGATGTGCAGTAAGAGCACTCCTACAACTGAAGCTCTTTCCACACTCCATGCAGTCAAAAAGTTTTTCACCGGTGTGGGTTTTCTGATGTAAAGTAAGATAGTAATTGAGACTGAAACTCTTTCCACACACCATACATTTAAATGGTTTCTCTGTTCTGTGGGTTCTTTGATGTGTGGTAAGGTTTCCACTCTGGCTGAAGCTCTTTCCACACTCCATACATTTAAATGGTTTCTCCCCAGTGTGCGTTCTCTGATGTGCAGTCAATCTTCCACTCTGCCTGAAGCTCTTTCCACACTCTATACATTTAAATGGCTTCTCCCCCGTGTGGGTTCTCTGATGCACAATTAAGACACTACTTGCACGAAAGCTCTTTCCACATTCCATGCATTTGAACGGTTTCTCCCCGGTGTGGGTTCTCTGATGTAAAGTGAGAGAGTAATTGAAACTGAAACTCTTTCCACATACCATACATTTAAATGGTTTATCTGCTGTGTGGGTTCTTTGATGTGCAGTAAGATTTCCGCTCTGGCTGAAGCTCTTTCCACACTCTATACATTTAAAGGGTTTCTCACCAGTGTGGGTTCTTTGATGTAAAGTAAGGTTACTCCTACAACTGAAGCTCTTTCCACACACCAAGCATTTATGCGGTTTCTCCCCACTGGGGATCCTTTGATGTAGAGTAAAACGGTCATTAAGACTGAAGCTATTTTCACACACCATAGATTTAAATCGTTTCTCCTCAGTATGGGTTCTCTGATGCGCAGTAAGGAAACTACTGGTGCAGAAGCTCTTTCCACACTCCATGCATTTATGCAGATTCTCCCCAGTGTGCGTTCTTTGATGTAAAGTAAGATGGTGATTGAGACTGAAACTCTTCCCACACACCATACATGTAAATGGTTTCTCCCCTGTATGGGTTCTTTGATGTGCAATAAGGTTTCCGCTCTGGCTGAAGCTCTTTCCACACTCCATGCATTTGAACGGTTTCTCCCCTGTGTGGGTTTTTTTATGTTTGACAAGGTTACCAGCACTGCTTAAGCTCTTTCCACACTCTGCGCATTGAAATGCTTTCTCCCCTGTTTGGGTTCTTTGATGTAAACTAACACTTCCACTCTGACTGAAGCTGTTTCCACACTCCACACTGCTGCTCCCTGTACATTCTTCTTGTGGATTCAGGGTGACATGGATATCAATGTCCTGTGTAGTAGAGGATTTCCTTTGCCCATTTTTCAAAATGTTTCCTACATGCTTTCGGGGCGTCTGTTGCTTCACATATGTCTTTTTCCCTGCTTCATGCTCCACATGTTCTGATGACACCATCAATGGCTCCCCATAATTCTTGCTCTTCTGCCTGTCACCTGTTTAGGGAGATGGAGAAAATGAAAATATCATTCACACTGCATGGCAGAAGCCGACATGCTCATTATGCATTGAGTCCAGATCGTTGCTTCTCCAATTTTACTGTTGTCAAGCATGTCCCTTCTCTTCCTGCAAAGCTGAATCTGAAGTTAGCTTCAGAATATGCTACAGCTCCACGCGTCCCTTCCTGTTCCACCTTCCACATGCTGTCACTGAGCACAGTTGTGTCTGCTGATCTCATAGAATCATAGAGTTGGAAGAGACCACAAGGGCCATCCAGTCCAACCCCCTGCCAATCTCTCCCCTTTCTCAGAGTCCCATCCAACTGGATCTTCTCCTTCCACCCAAGCGATTAAGTCTGGTTTGGGAAACGGTTTCAAAGAAGGCAGTGCAAATTCCGAGTGCAAAATGCCCAGACACTCCTACGGCTACTACTGCCATGGCTCCCTTCCAAAAAGCAGGGAAAGGCAAGATCTTAGCCCTCCTGCTGAGGGATAGCAGAAGGGCACATGGGCGCTTGTGAAGAGAATCTCACAGTACATTAACCTCAGCTCAGTGGCACCACAGAGGATATTTTAATTTGAGGCATATCTCAGCACAAAGGAAGGGGAAACTCAAGCCTGAAGGACATCTCTGGTCCTTAGAAGAATAGTCCTACTGGACCAGGCCAAAGGTCTCCTAGACATGGTCAATTTTTGCAGCTTTCAGGTGTGCATGTTCATGCTCTGTGGGGACCAGGGGCGGAATGGGGTGTAACAACAAATGTAAAACATTTTATGATGTTTTTGTATGTACTGGAAGCCAGTCAGGGTGGTTGGGGAAACCCAGCCGGATGGGAGGGGTATAAATAAATAAATAAATAAAAATATTACTATTCAATGTCGCTTTCGGGGAGAAGCAGAGTTACTACAAAACTCACCCTCTGTCCTCCAGTCAGGCTAGCAGATTTCAAGGACACAACCCAGCCAGGAAAAAAGGACTCAAGGAGGATGTGAAGCAGGGCAGGTAATGGGTCATGGTCTGGGGAGGGAGATGGCCAGGGAGAAGATAGCCCCAAGGGCCAGCTGGAGAGCGTTTGAAGGCTGCATTTGCCCACCTGGTCTATTTAGTCCTACAGAAGCCAACTAGATACTGTGAGAGGAAGCCCAGAAGCAGGACATAAAGGCAGAAGGCTTGTGCTCCCTCTCTTTCTGGAGGAAAAGGGGTCCCACAACACATCTAAGCAGCTACCTTCTGAGATCTCCACTCCTTTGGGATCCTGGAGAAATGGATCTTGTCCTTCTTCCCAACAGGCACTTAGGTCCGATTCTGCCAAGGAAAAAGACAATATTGGTTACATTTGGCTGCAAATATCCAGCCGTTTCAAATTAATCTGTATCCACAACCTCAAAAACAAGAGAAGGAAGGGACTACGTAACCAGAGCCTATAAAGAGGCACCACACGAGTAGGCGAAAGCAAAGTTGCAAATACCAGAGGAGGGCAACCAAAATGGTCAAAGGCCTGGAAACGATGCCTTAGGAGGAACGGCTTAGGGAGCTGGGCTTAGGGAGAAGAGAAGGTTAAGAGGTGATATGATAGCCATGTTCAAATATATAAAAGGATGTCACATAGAGGAGGGAGAAAGGTTGTTTTCTGCTGCTCCAGAGAAGCGGACACGGGGCAATGGATTCAAACTACAAGAAAGAAGATTCCACCTAAACATTAGGAAGAACTTCCTGACAGTAAGAGCTGTTCGGCAGTGGAATTTGCTGCCAAGGAGTGTGGTGGAGTCTCCTTCTTTGGAGGGTCTTTAAGCAGAGGCTTGACAGCCATCTGTCAGGAATGCTTTGATGGTGTTTCCTGCTTGGCAGGGGGTTGGACTGGATGGCCCTTGGGGTCTCTTCCAACTCTATGATTCTAGGATTTGACCTAAAGTTTCACACCTTCAACGTCTAACAGCCAAGAGGAATAAAAATGTGCCCTTACCTAAAGAGGCCACCATCTCATAATTGTCCTCCATGACTTCCTTGTGCAGAGCTCTTTGGCACGGATCCAGCAGAGCCCACTCCTCCTCCGTGAAAAACACAGCCACCTCCTCAAAGGTCAAGAGGGCCTGGAAGAAGAAGAAGAAGAAGAAGAAGAAGAAGAAGAAGAAGAAGAAGACAACAGAGCTTCTCTTCAATCCCCATCATCTCCACTCAACACAGAAGGAAGCTGGGTTGTCCCACCTGTGCCTCTTCCCTCCTCCCTGCTCCCGTTGCTCTTTCCCTACCTGAGGAAGCTGCCTGGCTCCTCTTTCCACTCCACCTTTAAGAAGAGACTGTTCAGACGGTGTGTCGGGGGCCATTTTGTTGCCAGTGGAAAGGATGGAGGAGGAGGAAGAGGAGGCGTGAACTGGGCCACTTCTGGGACTCTCTCAGCTGTGGCCACGATACACTTCAATGCAGGGAGCAGCTCTTTAAGGAGAATAATGCAGAAATTATTATTATTATTAGAAATTATATACTGCCCTATACCTGGAGGTCTGAGAGAAGTTCACAGAAAGGCGGATTTATTTAGGGTGGGAAACATTTACACACATGGCATACATTTGACTGGGGAACGAATATTAAGTAAAGCTAGACAACATCTGGAATTTGCTAAACATGCATCAAATCACACATTTTTTCTAACAAACCCAGCACATGCCTCTTTAAACTTCGGCTGAAATTCTAATTGCAAATACAAATGCAGAATCCAAACACGTATTATCAAAAAATGTATTGAAACAGTTGGTGGTATTCATTTAGGCGAAACCAACTTGGTGGAACATACCTGGAGATCAGACCTAGGGACAGTAATCGAAGAGGCCAGCTGGCAGAGACTGTGGGATAACAAACCCATTGAAGTCCACAGCAATCCACACCGCTGTGAACTGTGTCTGGATCTGTGGATGTATAAGAAAAGAGGACAATTCGAGGAGTGGTTCCGATGTAAGATGGAAAGGGAAAATGGTTAGAAGTGGGATAGGATGAACTGTATTGGTATCCTGAAGCCGGTGTGTCAAGCTTTTTTTAAGTTTTTGGACTATAAAAGAGATATTTTGTTTTTCTTTTATTAGCAGCAGTTTAAGGGAAAGAAGATGTTAGATAAGATTTGTTTTAAGAATGATATGTTAAGATATGAAGAATAATATGTTAAGATATGTTAACAATATGTTTAGAGAGGAAGAATAATATGTTAAGATATGAAGTTTTGTTATTAGCTATATGAAGTTACAATATGATTTGATTTTATCCAAGATAAGAAGTGAAATATTATTGTAAACTAAAAAACAAGATTTTAAGGAGAATCTTTAGTTTTGAATTTTTAAATGAATTTAATTTCAGAGATATGAAGTTATTAAAGTAAAACTTGGAATAGGAGCCGAAGGAGAGAAAGCAGGGGAAGTCAATAATGATGATTTGAACAAGAATTTTTTTTTTTTTTTTGGAACAAGAAGAAAAATCGTTGGTGTATTTGTATGTGTTTAGTCATAGTGGTGGGTAAGTGTTGGGGTTAATGTTGGTGAAGGTGTTTGGAGTGTTGTTTGTTATGGAAAAACCAATAAATTCTTTAAAAAAAAAAAAGAAGTCAGTATATGGACACATAAAAGAAATCCCCTTTAAACTCCTACACTGCTGCTTCTAGCACCCCTGAGGTGTAGCTATATGAACAAAGCTATATTCCTTTTTTTAAATATTATTTTTATTATTTTTTACACTATACTACTACAATATAAAATTAAATCAAACATTTTCATACATTTTCCACTTTGGCTTGCAAAGCCGTGACTTCCCTCAATCCCTCCACATGGCTTTCGGAATCATATCTTGGTATTATACTTCTTTAATCGACCATTGCTTACATTATCATAAAATTCCTTCTTACTTTAACTACCATACTTACAATAATATTTCTACACATTAACTACAAAACTTCTTGAAATCCTATTAGCATATAGTCAATTGTAAATTGTCTTTTAAATAGTTTGTAAACTTTAACCAGTCTTTGATGAATTTCTGGTCCCACAGTTCCCGGATTCTTCCCGTCATTTTGTCCAGAACAAAGCTATATTCCGTCTCTGCTGGAGAGAGTGAAAGGGGGTTGGAACAACGAAACATGTGGCAGGCATGCCACAAAGGACTTTCATTTTGGGGGGAAACTGTTTATGAAATAAGCTTGATCCCGAAACAAAAAAAATCCTACGTATCCCAACTTTGGAATTGTTAACTATTTTTAAAGATGAAAATGCTAATATGAAATACAAAGAACTCATTTCAGCAGGGGCTAAACAATTCATTGCTCAAAACGGGAAATCTCTGGAACACTTGCAATTATCACAATGGAAACAGAAAATCTGGACTATTGAACTTTCTAAAAAAAAAACCCACAGATTTTATACCTACTGCTTTTTGCATTTTTCTATTGCTACGATAATTGCTTTTGCTTCTTATGTTTTTGATCTGTGTTATATTCTTGTTCTCTTTTGTAGGCTATCTTGAAAATCTAGACTAATAAAATTATGGTCATCTACAAACAAACAGAAGACTGATCGCCAAAGAATTGATGTTTTTGAATTATGGTGCTGGAGGAGACTCTTGAGAGTCCCATGGACTGCAAGAAGATCAAACCTATCCATTCTCAAAGAAATCAGCCCTGAGTACTCACTAGAAGGACAGATCCTGAAGCTGAGGCTCCAGTACTTTGGCCACCTCATGAGAAGAGAAGACTCCCTGGGAAAGACCCTGATGTTGGGGAAGATGGAGGGCACAAGGAGAAGAGGACGACAGAGGATGAGATGGTTGGACAGTGTTCTCGAAGCGACTGGCGTGAGTTTGGCCAAACTGCGGGAGGCAGTGAAGGATAGGCGTGCCTGGCGTGCTCTGGTCCATGGGGTCACGAAGAGGCGGACACGACTGAACGACTGAACAACAACAACAAACAAACAAAAAACCAAAAAAAACCACAACCTGACAAAAAGGAGTTGAAGCATTTGCTGGAAAAAGGAAGTACTGGGGATGATTTCGTTGTGACAGGGTAACTTTTCATCCCTTACTCTAAAGACCGTCAACTGCCTTGGCATCCACTATATTCACACCCGACACTTTAGAAAAATGTTCTCCCATAAGGACACACATTTGTGTGTGTGTGTGTGTGTTGACGGGGAGTTAAGTTTATGTTTGCTATTTTCAACTTTTTCGGGGGTGGGGAGGGAGAATTTAAAGGGGGGAAAGCAGGGAGCAGCACTCAAGGGGGGGGCATTCCGGTGACTGCAGAGGAGATTTCTGGTCTTAGCCCTGCACACTAACTGTGGGGTGGGGAACACCAGACCCAGTGGTCAAATTCATTGGAACATTTATTATAATATAGTTGCAGAGTTACGGATTGCCGACTCGTTTGAGTCCTTCGTCCTTTCTTGATTTGTCAATCCCTTTAATCTGATTAATAACCAAAACAAACTAATTTACTGACAGATTCATTCATGTACATGTTTAGGTTACAAAACAAAAGATATATAAACCGAGAGACTCCATCAATGCATCTACAACCAGCAGGCAGCAGACTAACCTGACCAACCGACCCAACGGACAGATTCACGGGTGGCAGTTAGTCATCCCACGGAATGTTGAATTGATTGACATATGCCACAAAATCCAGCCCTCGATTCCCCACCCATCAATTGGAAGGCTGCTCAGGAGGGAATGTGGCCTCCTGGCTGAAGGACACCCCACCCCACCCCACCCCATGCTTTAAGCACCACATTTTACTCATGCTGGCCCACCGTACAGGGTTGTTGTTATGAGCACTGGTCCTCCTGGCTGACCTGGAGGCTTTCAAGGCAAGACAGGAGGAGGCCGGTCTGGAACGTGAACAGCAGCAACAGAGGGAAAGACCGTCATCCAGCCCTCTGCTGGGCCAGTTCTTCGAGGAGGGTGTGTGTGTGTGTGTGTGTGTGTGTGTTTTGCCAATTAATTTTAACTCATTTTCAAATTTATTAAGATGTCAAAGCCAAGTTATAATTAATTTAATGCACTTTCCCCCCTCCAAAAGAAACCTGTTTTGTGTCCCGCTCTCTCAGATATATTCCAGTTCATCCGCTCTTACATGCTGCTTATTTTACAGATTTGTCTGTAATTAACATGCTTTTTTTTTAAAAGCAAATTCCTTGTCCCTCAGCTGCCCTTTACCAACTCCTGCATGTAGGGGGTATTTATTTAATGCCTCCAGCCCATGCCTTGAGACCACCTGGAAGGTGCTTAAGACCGACTTGCCCATTCTTGTTCCCAGTCTCCCAGCCCCCCACCCCCCCACCCCCATTTAGCAGCTAAAAAAGCCAATGCAATTTGGGCTGCATCCATAGGAGTATAGCATCTAGGTCAAGGGAGGTAATAGTACCACTGTATTCCGCTCTGGTCAGACCTCACCTGGAATACTGTGTCCAGTTCTGGGCACCACAGTTCAAGAAGGATACTGACAAGCTGGAACGTGTCCAGAGGAGGGCAACCAAAATGGTCCAAGGCCTGGAAACGATGCCTTATGAGGAACGGCTTAGGGAGCTGGGTATGTTTAGCCTGGAGAAAAGAAGGTTAAGGGGGGATATGATAGCCATGTTCAAATATATAAAAGGATGTCATCTAGAGGAGGGAGAAAGGTTGTTTTCTGCTGCTCCAGAGAAGCGGACACGGGGCAATGGATTCAAACTACAAGAAAGAAGATTCCACCTGAACATTAGGAAGAACTTCCTGACAGTGAGAGCTGTTTGACAGTGGAATTTGCTGCCAAGGAGTGTGGTGGAGTCTCCTTCTTTGGAGGTCTTTAAGCGGAGGCTTGACAGCCATCTGTCAGGAATGCTTTGATGGTGTTTCCTGCTTGGCAGGGGGTTGGACTGGAGGGCCCTTGGGGTCTCTTCCAACTCTAGGATTCTATGATCTATGATTTCTGAAAGGGAGTGGGAGGGGGCTCCCCCTTCCCAAGAAGCAAATTCTTTTTTTCCTTTTGCTTCCTTCCTCTTTCTTACTCAGGAACATAGCTGTCAAGTCTCCCCTTTTTTTGCGGGAAACTCCCTTATTCCAAGCCATTTCCCGCAGCTATCCCTTATTGTTGATATCCCTTAAATTTCCCTTATTTCCGGGAAGGAGAGTTGGAGTCCGGGGACTCCTTGGGTCCCTGCCTTTCTCAGTCCTGCCTGCCTGCCTACCTCACAGGACTGTTGTTGGGATTAAATGAGGACTAGGACCAGGGAGCTCCTTGGAGAAAAAGGTGGAATATAAATACCTAATAACAAACAGACAGACAGACAGATCTATAAAGAAGAAGATGAAATAGACGAATGTTTCTTGGCAACAGGTGCTCAGATTAATCATTGCTGCCCCTCACTGGAGGCAGAGCAGAGCCAACCTGGCCAGAAGCCATCAATGGTCCTCTCCTCCTGCATGAATTGGCCTAATCCTTTTTCTAAAGCCATCCAAGTTGGTGGCCATCGCTGCTCCCTGTGGCAGGGAGTTCCAGAGGTTAACCGTGTGCTGCGTGAATAAGTGCTTTCTTTTCTCTTTCATGGGAGCTCTTTCCTGGTGTAAATTAATTTGTCGCCTGGAGGGGGGATTACCGCGGTGTGGACTGTCCCTGAGAACCTGTAGACTGTCCCCAGGACTGGTGAGGGTGCTGATCCCTTATTTTCAAATCAGAAAATTGACAGCTATGCTCAGGAAGCTCCGGAGGCCGATTTCCCTTGACATTGTCAATCTCTCAAAACTCGAAATCTCCTCTCTCTCTCCCAATCCAGAGGAGACTCTGTCCTCCAGCTCTGGGGCTACAAAAACAGCACAGCAAAACCCTCCCCCCCCCCACAATTTCTCTTTCCCCCCCCTCCCACCCATGCAAGGCAGCTTCCACTGCAGCAAAGCAGACTTTCTCCGCACCCCCACCCCACCCCAGGGAGCTTGACCATGAGACTCCAAGGAGTGGTGGGAGGGAGGGGGTACATTAAGAGGCTGCGTCTAAAATACCTTTTTGGGGGGTGGGGGGTGTCTGGTTGTCACCTTGTGACTGTTCAATATCCGATTCAGGTTGAATGGGGGGGGGAGAGCCCTTTTCTGGTTCTCAGGGTCTTTGTTTTCCCCACCCCAAAGAATATCTTGCAATGCAAACCTTGTTGAGGGGGAACCCCACTTTCCACCCCCCTCCCACCCCCTACAGACCTTCCCTGTTTTTCTCTCATTCCGCCCCCCCCCCAAAAAAAACCCCCTCTCCCTGCTGCCCTGCTTGTAAATTCAAGGGGAGGGGAAGCAAATCCTTCTCCTCAATACCTCCCTACCCCCCAACAAAAAAAATATACTGCACCTCTTTCTCCTCTTCTGCAAGCCCTCTTTCTTTTCTGTTAATATGCATGGTGACCCCTCCCCTCCAACAATACCTCTCTTCCCCCCCCCCAAAAAAAACTTCCTGCCTCTCTAGGAAGCGCAGCTCATTGACCCAGAGTCAGAGGGGAGGGAGAAGAGAGTTTCCCCTCCCCCTCCCGGAAAACGGGGTTGTTGTTGTTGTTTTTTTGGAATTTCCTCAAAGAGGAGGAAGCCAAAGGCAGCGCCGTCATATCCGGTTGCTACGTGACCGCTGGAAGGGGGCTTCTCCCAGGAAGTTCGCCCCTCCAGAAAAACAGGAGTTTTCAAAAGTGGGAGGGGGATATCTGGAGAGGGAAGGAGGGAGTTGTTGTTGTTGTTCAGTCGTTCAGTCGTGTCCGACTCTTCGTGACCCCATGGACCAGAGCACGCCAGGCACGCCTATCCTTCACTGCCTCTCGCAGTTTGGCCAAACTCATGTTAGTAGCTTCGAGAACACTGTCCAACCATCTCATCCTCTGTCATCCCCTTCTCCTTGTGCCCTTCTCCATCTTTCCCAACATCAGGGTCTTTTCTAGGGATTCTTCTCTGCTCATGAGGTGGCCAAAGTACTGGAGCCTCAACTTCAGGATCTGTCCTTCTAGTGAGCACTCAGGGCTGATTTCTTTGAGAATGGATAGGTTTGATCTTCTTGCCGTCCACGGGACTCTCAAGAGTCTCCTCCAGCACCATAATTCAAAAGCATCAATTCTTCGGCGATCAGCCTTCTTTATGGTCCAGCTCTCACTTCCGTACATTACTACTGGGAAAACCATAGCTTTAACTATACGGACCTTTGTTGGCAAGGTGATGTCTTTGCTTTTTAAGATGCTGTCTAGGTTTGTCATTGCTTTTCTCCCAAGAAGCAGGCGTCTTCTAATTTCGTGACTGCTGTCACCATCTGCAGTGATCATGGAACCCAAGAAAGTGAAAACTCTCACTGCCTCCATTTCTTCCCCTTCTATTTGCCAGGAGGTGATGGGACCAGTGGCCATGATCTTAGTTTTTTTGATGTTGAGCTTCAGACCATATTTTGCGCTCTCTTCTTTCACCCTCATTAAAAGGTTCTTCAATTCTTCCTCACTTTCTGCCATCAAGGTAGTATCATCAGCATATCTGAGGTTGTTGATATTTTTTCCGGCAATCTGGAGAGGGAAGGAGGGAGACAGGTGGACAAAGAGGTAAATATGCCGGGAGAGGGTGGGAGGGAGAAAAGGACAGAGTTTGCTGTTGCAAAGCGGAGACCCAACACCTGCAGCACCTTCTCCTTTGAAGCCCCCCCCCCCAACCAAACACGGTTTCCCACCAAGGGAACTCCCGAATGGGGTCTTAATTTGCAAGCTGGGCGAGGTGAAGATGGAAGGAGCTCCAGAACAGAATTGTGGCATAATAAAGCAGGTGCCAACCTTGAGAGTTGGAAAGCGGTACAAAAAGATTGGAAGAAATTTAAAGAATATTTGAAAATTCATGCTAAGATTAGTCTTTAAGAATTGAACGAGAAGAATTGTTAGGCTACAGAAACTTAGTTGGTCTCCAAGGTGCTACTGGAAGGATTTTTATTTTTATTTTTTGTTTTGTTTTGCACACAGCTGGGTTGGCCTTTTTTCTTTTTTTCTTTTTTTCTTTTTTGCTGAGTTTATCTGTATTCATAAAGGAGTCCAGGGGGTCAACTAGTCCAATCCCCTGCGATGCAGAAAAAAATATTAGCTCCCCTTTCCTCCGAGGGGAGGTTCTCCCACTCCCTTTAAATCCTCAGAACAACCACCCTGTGAGGTAGGCCGAGATGCAGTGACTGGCCCAAGCCTAGGTCACCCGGTGATTGGGCTCCAACTCTGGTCTCCCAGGTCCAGCAGAGGAGCCATTGCTAACAGAGGGAATGAGAGAGGTTGCTGGATACCGACCCTCCCCACCTCAAGGCTTCTCCCCTTGGGAAAAGGATATGGCTTAACCAGACCAAATGCCCTACCCGTTCCCACCTCCTGCCACCACCACCACCTGTTGTTGTTGTTGTTGTTGTTTGGAGGGAGGGGTAATGCAATGCAAGGATTGGGGGGAGGGGGGAGAGAGCAGACAGGGAAGCTGCTGGTGGGGAAAGAGAGACACACACACCCCCCAAAAAATGAAGGGAGGTGGATGCACACCTGATTCGTCCTCGTGGCAGAGAAGACCCAGGGATTCTTACTGAAGGTGCATACACACAAACACACACACACCCGCGCGCACACAGAACACAAGAAGGTCCCTGCAGCTGGATCAGGCCAAGGCTCCCATCTCGCCCCGAATCTTGCCCTCCCAGCGGGAAACCAGATGCCCCTTTTGGGAATCCTGCAAGGAGGATTTCAGCCCAAGAGCATCTCTCCCCTCCCTGCTCGGTGGTCAAGGCAGCGGCTGGAAAATGCTGTCTGCAGAGTTTGGGGTCTGTTTGTGTTCCCCTTCGGGGCCCAAAGGGTCTTGATCCGGCCCTCCTCCTCCTGCAACCCCCTCCCCCAATGCCACCCTGGTCAATGGGGTGGGCGCATAGCTGTCAAGTTTCGGATTTGAAAATAAGGGATCAGCACCCTCACCCATCCTGGAGACAGTCTACAGTTCTCGGGGACACAGTCCACGCCGCTGTAATCCCCCCGGGCTACAAATTAATTTACACCAGGATAGAGCTCCCAGGAAAGAGAAATCAGGGCAGAGAAAAGAAAGCACTTATTCACGCAGCACACAGTTAACCTCTGGAACTCCCTGCCACAGGGAGCAGCGATGGCCACCAACCTGGATGGCTTTAGGAAAGGATTAGGCAAATTCATGCAGGAGGAGAGGACCACTGATGGCTTCTGGCCAGGTTGGCTCTGCTCTGCCTCCAGTGAGGGGCAGCAATGCTTAATCGGAGCACCTGTTGCCGAGAAACATTTGTCTGTTTTATCTTCTTCTTTATATATATGTCTGTCTGTCTGTTTGTTATTAGGTATTTATATTCCACCTTTTTCTCCAAGGAGCTCCCTGGTCCTAGTCCTCATTTAATCCCCACAACAGTCCTGTGAGGTAGGCAGGCAGGGCTGAGAAATTCAGGGACCCAAGGAGTCCCCAGACTCCCAACTCTCCTTCCCAGAAATAAGGGAAATTTAAGGGATATCAACAATAAGGGATAGCTGCGGGAAACGGCTTGGAATAAGGGAGTTTCCCACAAAAAAGGGAGACTTGACAGCTATGGGTGGGCGTGAAGTTGGGCAACCACGCAAGGGAGCCCAAAGAGGAGGAAGCCGAAAGCATGGCCTTCACGTCCGGCTCCCTTGCGAAAGCAGGAAGGGGCTCCTCCCAGGAAGGGGGAGGAGGATGTGGGGCAGAAGGAGCCCCTGGAGGAGCGAGAGATTTCGGAAAGGGGGGAAATAGCGAAGGAGGAACGCGGGTGGCGAGAGAGGAGAAAGAGGTAAAGATTGGGGCGGGGGAGGACATAGAGACCCCTCTCTGTTTCCCTGTCCTGGGGAGGGGGCGGTGGGGGCGGAGAGAAAGGGGCAGAGTCCCCCCCCTTCCCATAAAGCTCTTGTCCGAGGGGCTCGATCCATGCAATGCGGCTGCAAAGCGGGGTCCCAACGCCTGCAGGGTTTCCCTTCTTGCACCGTCTCCTTTGAAGCCCCCCCCAAGGGCCCCCACCCTCAAGCAGGGCAAGGGGCGAGTCGTGCCTGGGGGGTGGGGCTTTGGGTATAGGGGAGACTCTAGAGAAGAAAGGGGGCAGAGGATGTTGGGGGGAGGGGCTGAGGGGTGAATGGGAGCATCCCTTTGGCTGAGAAGCCAAGCCGATAATTGGAGGGGGGGGGAGAGAGAACGAGAGATGTGGCCTTTTTCGGGGATGCCTCCATCTGGGGCGCTGGTGGAGGGATTTCCGGAGGGGCTGCCTTGGCTTCTCAGTCCTGCCCAGGAACCTGCCACTCATTGAAGCTGACCTAGAGAAGGATTCCTGAAAATCTGTGGGGGGGGGGGTGTCCGTCTAATTTCCCCTCCCGCTTCTTTCCAGGAAGAAAGCAGCCGGGGCAGGGCATTTTTTGGGAACTTCGCCAAACTTCCTTAGCTGGGATGGGCAGTGGCACCCGCCCCCCTGCAGCGCCCGAGACGCCCAGCAACCCCCATGCCACCCTGTGACCCCCACCTGCCCCTGTCTTCCTTTGATACTCCCTGGATGCTGAATCCCCTTCCCTCCCCCCCCCCATTTTGTTCCAGGGAAGCTGCTGCATCCAATGGTAGGAGCTCCAGACACTGGTGTGATCTACTGTTATTCCAAGTCAGGCCATTGGTCCACCGGGAGAGGAGAGGTGACGGAGGAGTCCGTGTCAGGATAAAAAGGTGGGGAACAGATAAATATAAGAGTAATAACAATACTTCTAAGATTGCTTTAGGAGGCTTCTAGTCACAGCAGTTGCAGCCTCTTGTGAATTCAGTAAATGAGCCCAGCCTGAGAAGAATGAGTGTCCGACAAGGACCTGGGAGGCAGGGGGTTATATTCCCCCCTCAGCCCTGGAGCTCTCTGCCTAACCTACCTCTTTGGAGGCAAAGGGGAGAGTAATAAATGACAAGGGAAACAAAAAATATATATAAAAAAAAAATAGAGAGAGAGCTGACGTAGATGAATGCACCAGGAAGATGTTAAATATCACACAGAAAGGAGAAAACGGAATGCAGATATTTAGTATTTTCAGAGACACCTCAGCAGAGCTCAGTGTTACTTGGGAGTTCAAGGTGGAAATGGATACCAAAGGGTCTTCAAAAGTATTATTATTATTACAGTATTATTATTATTATTATTATTATTATTATTATTATTCCAACTTATAAATCGCCCTATACCTGGAGGCCTCAGGGCGGTTCACAGCAAGACCACAACATATAAAATCAAACCAAAATCAGTGACCCAATAACACCCCCTAAAAAAACCAGCCACATTCTAAACGTGTGTTGGATGTCAATGAGATCAACCAAAGGCTTCGTTAAAAAAGGAACGTTTTTGCCTGGTTCCTAAAGGTGTATAATGACTGAATCAGGGGTTGTGACTGAAATCTGTACTCCAAGAACTATATAAATCCAAGGTTCGCACATTAAATGAAAGTCTGGATAATATCCCCAAAGATGTCTGGCTTATTCCAGAAGATGGCCTGGGGATATTCCGGAAGGGAGTGTCTCTCAGGTTCTGAATCGGAAAGGGAGCCAGGTACACTGACCCCCATTTGAAGCTTGGCTTCTTCTTTGCATTCACCTTTTGAATCTCTTCTTGGTGAAACATCCCTAGTTCCGCCTCCTCTCTCTGAAGTCCTCTTCTTTCCCTTCTTCCCCACAATCAGGCATCTGCACCTTTAATATACACCTTTTCCAGTGTTGCAGATCTTCCCTGTTGAAACACAGTTGGGTCTCTCCCTTGGGGTGGGGAGCCAGGAGTCCTTGGCCAGTGGCCACCCACTCCAAAGAAGGAAGGATAGTGAGAGAGGCCTGGGTAGAGGATTCCTGTGTCCTGACTATTATATTCCTTTGTTATTTTCCTTACAGGGTTTACTTTCCTCCCACTCCAAAGCAGACAGTGGAGAAGACAATCAGAATTTTGGGGTACAATTTGAAATTTCATGGGGAATACAAAGCAACGATTTAAAGGTGTGGAATGTAGAATGTACTACAGTCAGTGAACGCATATTAACGAATGCACACAGTGGAGAAACAATTGGAAGGTATGGAGTACGTAAAGAATTTGAGTGAGAATCAGCGGCTTCTAAAACATCAACAGATTCACACAGAGGAAAAACAATTTATATGTATAGACTGTGGGAAAAGCTTCCCTCATAGTAGGAGCCTAAGAAGTCACCAGCGAATTCACACAGGGGAGAAACCATACAAATGTATGGAGTGTGGAAAGAGCTTCAGTCATAGTAGCAACCTTACAAGACATCAACGAACTCACACAGGGGAGAAACCATTTAAATGCATGGAGTGTGGAAAGAGCTACAGTCATAGTGAATCCCTTAAAATACATCAACGAACTCACACTGGGGAGAAACCATTTAAATGCATGGAGTGTGGAAAGAGCTTCAGTACAAGTAGAAAACTTAATTCACATAGTCGAACTCACATTGCTGAGAAACCATTTAAATGTCTGGAGTGTGAAAAGAGCTTCAGTCATAGTGATTCCCTTAAAATACATCAACGAACTCACATTGGGGAGAAACCATATAAATGCATGGAGTGTGGAAAGAGCTTCAGTACAAGTAGAAAACTTAATTCACATAGTCGAACTCACACTGGTGAGAAACCATTTAAATGTATGGAGTGTGAAAAGAGCTTCATTCACAGTGTAGACCTGAATATACATCACCGAACTCACACGGGCGAGAAACCATACAAATGTATGGAGTGTCCAAAGAGCTTCAGTCATAGTAGAAACCTTACAAGACATCAACGAACTCACACAGGGGAGAAACCATTTAAATGCATGGAGTGTGGGAAAAGTTTCCCTCATAGTAGGAGCCTAAGAAGTCACCAGCGAACTCACACAGGGGAGAAACCATACAAATGTATGGAGTGTGGAAAGAGCTTCATTCACAGTGTAGACCTGAATATACATCACCGAACTCACACGAGCGAGAAACCATACAAATGTATGGAGTGTGGAAAGAGCTTCAGTCATAGTAGCAACCTTACAAGACATCAACGAACTCACACAGGGGAGAAACCATTTAAATGTATGGAGTGTGAAAAGAGCTTCAGTCATAGTAATTCCCTTAAAATACATCAACGAACTCACACTGGGGAGAAACCATATAAATGCATGGAGTGTGGAAAGAGCTTCAGTACAAGTATAAAACTTAATTCACATGGTCGAACTCACACTGGTGAGAAACCATTTAAATGTTTGGAATGCGGAAAGAGCTTCACTAAGAATGAAAACCTTAAAATACACCATCGAACTCACACTGGTGAGAAACCATTTAAATGTTTGGAGTGCGGAAAGAGCTTTCATAAGAGTGATACCCTTAAAATACACCATCGAACTCACACTGGTGAGAAACCATTTAAATGTTTGGAGTGCGGAAAGAGCTTCACTAAGAATGAAAACCTTAAAATACACCATCGAACTCACACTGGTGAGAAACCATTTAAATGTTTGGAGTGCGGAAAGAGCTTTCATAAGAGTGAAACCCTTAAAATACACCATCGAGCTCACACTGGTGAGAAACTATTTTAATGTTTGGAGTGCGGAAACAGCTCCATTCACAGTGTAGACCTGAATATACATCAACAAACTCACACAGGTGAGAAACCATTTAAATGCATCGAGTGTGGAAAGAGCTTCTTGCCAGAGTGGAGACCTTACAAAGCATCATCGAGCTCACTTGGGAAGGAACCTGTAAATGTATTGATGGTGGAAAGAGCTTATTTCAGAGTGGAAGCCTTACAAAGTACCAACGAAAACAAACTCGAGAAACAGCTTCAATAGAAGGAGTATGGGACGTGCTTCACTTATAATGGGGTGCTCAGAAAAAGTCCACGTAGGGGAGAAATTCAACTGTAAGTGCAGGAGGTTTATGTGGAGTTCTGGTGCTTGTATAATAGATTTTAGAGGGGGACCCCACTAAACGCCAGAAAGGAATAAATGCCAGGGGTTTGACTGATTGGAATATAGTTTAAAAGCTGCAGAGCTGTGCTAGACAGGGAATTCCTGGCTTGCTTAGTGAAGAGGAAACCTGTTAACATGACAAAGTGAGTTGTTGGACCACCAGAGAGGACTCTTTCAGACGGAGGATTCAGATTTTCTAAAGCAGGCACTTCCAACTCCCAAGACACTGCGATCTACTCCCAGTATTAAAAAACTGGTAGTAATCTACTCATTGTCATTGGAGGGAGGGGGAACATGCATGGGGTGGATGGGTGGAAGGGGGTGGCAGAGTTGTTGATTTTTTTGGGGGGGGCAGAATTGTTAAGCTTCTTTGGGGGAGGATTTGGGGGGCAAGTTTCAAGACTAGTGCAGCTTTGGGGGGGCAAAAAACGCTGGAGTTAACGCTGCAACGGCAGAGGAATATACCAACGGGGGTGGCGCTCTGTTACATTTAATGATCACTTTCTGTCATCCCACAATCGACTTGTGACACACTGGCAGTCCACCTGTCAATCTCAGTTGACTGGTTGGACATCTCTGGTCTAAAGGTTGCCCAGGTAACTGTGTTGTTGTTTTTTATTTTATTTTAGAATTATCTTTATTAATTTAAATTACACATATATACAAAGAATTTACAATCTCATACTACAAAAAGAAAATTAAAGAAAAAAGAAAAGTAAAAGTACAAAAAAAGAAAAAGTGGATCTATGTACATAAAAAGTGTAATCTGCCTAATAAACACTTGAATAAAAAAGACTTCTGACAAAATGAGTCTTCCCATCATTCTCATTATACTGTTTATACTGTCATTTTTTTTGCACGGTTTTACATTCTTTAATATCGTTCCCGTCTACTCCAAAAAACAGTATTTGTTTTGTGTTTTTATTTACAAAATAAAAATAAAAACTTCTGCTAATATGGCATGATTAGTACAATATGATCTTATATATTCCTTAAATATTCTCCATTCTCCCCAAAATTTTCTGCTTCAATACTCCTCTAACTCTTCCCATCAGTTTTGCTCATTGTAAATATTCGAACATGAGTATCTGCCAGTCTGTAATTGCTGTTTGCTGGTATTGTTTCGTTTTTTCCACTTCCTTGCCACAAGGATTCCTGCTGCTATGGTGGCATACATGAACAGTGGTCTTATGTCTTTTTTAATTTCTCATGGCCTAAAAGAAAGATCTCTGGGTTTTTTAAAAGGTGAGTTTAAATACGTAGTTTCTTAAATTTGTTATAGAGATTATCCCAGAATTCCCCAATGGTAGTATGACCCCACATCTTTTTTATATCTCCAACAAATCGGTGAGCCTCCTTTATACATTTTCACGAGTTTCAAGGGGGTGTGATGCCATCTATATAACATCTTCATGGTGTTTTCCCTGAGGTTATAGCATGCTGTGCATTTAATATCTACCCTCCACAATCTATCCCATTGATCCATATATATGTTGTACCCAAAATCCTGTGCCCATTTCACCATAACTGCCTTGACTTGTTCTTCTTTCATTTCCCATTCCAAAAGGTAGTTCTTCTTCCCAGTCTCCCAGCCCCCCATCTATGATTTCTGAAAGGGAGAAGACCCAATTCCCCCCCCCCCATGCAAGGCAGCTTCCACTGCAGCAAAGCAGACTTTCTCCGCTCCCCCCACCCCAGCGAGCTCGACCATGAGACTCCAAGGAGTGGTGGGAGGGAGGGGGTGGATTAAGAGGCTGAGTCTAAAATACCTTTTGGGGGGGGTGTCTGCTTGTCACCTTGTGACTGTTCAGTATCCGATTTAGGTTGCATGGGGGGGGAGCCCTTTTCTGGTTCTCAGGCACCGAAGGGTCTTTGTTTTCACCACCCCAAAGAATATATTGCAATGCAAACTTTGTGGGGGGGACCCCACTTTGCAGCCCCCCTCCCACCCCCTACAGACCTTCCCTGTTTTTCTCTCATTCCGCCCCCCCCCCAAAAAACCCCTCTCCCTGCTGCCCTGCTTGTAAACTCAAGGGGAGGGGAAGCAAATCCTTCTCCTCAATACCCCCCCCACCCCCAACAAAAAATATACTGCACCTCTTTCTCCTCTTCTGCAAGCCCTCTTTCTTTTCTGTTAATATGCATGGTGACCCCTCCCCTCCAACAATACCTCTATTCCCGCCCCCCCAAAAAAACTTCCTGCCTCTCTAGGAAGCGCAACTCATTGACCCAGAGTCAGAGGGGAGGGACAAGAGAGTTTCCCCTCCCCCTCCCGGAAAACGGGGTTGTTGTTGTTGTTGTATTTTGGAATTTCCTCAAAGAGGAGGAAGCCAAAGGCAGCGCCGTCATATCCGGTTGCCACGCGACCGCTGGAAGGGGGCTTCTCCCAGGAAGTTCGCCCCTCAGAACAGCCACCCTGTGAGGGAGGCCGAGATGCAGCGACTGGCCCAAGGGTCACCCGGTGATTGGGCTCCAACTCTGGTCTCCCAGGTCCAGCAGAGGAGCCATTGCTACTACAGAGGGAATGAGAGAGGTTGCTGGATACGGACCCTCCCCGCCTCAGGGCTTCTCCCCTTGGGAAAAGGATGTGGCTTCACCAGACCAAATGCCCTACCCGTTCCCACCTCCTGCCACCCTCTCTTCTTCTTCTTCTTCTTCTTCTTTTTCTTCTTCTTCTTCTTCTTCTTCTTTGGAGGAAGGGTAATGCAATGCAAGGATTGGAGGGAGGGGGGAGAGAGCAGACAGGGAAGCTGCTGGACAGATGGGGAAAGAGAGACACACAGACACATCCAATGACTTGGATGATGGGCTTGATCAAGTTTGCAGATGGCACCAAATTGGGAGGGGTGGCTAATACCCCTGAGGACAGGATCACACTTCAAAATGACCTGAACAGATTAGAGAACTGGGCCAAAGCAAACAAGATGAATTTTAACAGGGAGAAATGCAAAGTACTACACTTGGGCCAAAATAAAAAATAAAAAAATGAAAGGCACAAATACAGGATGGGTGACACCTGGCTTGAGAGCAGTACATGTGAAAAGGATCTAGGAGTCTTGGTAGACCACAAACTTGTGATGCAGCAGCTAAAAAAGCCAATGCAATTCTGGGCTGCATCAATAGGAATAACAGCATCTAGATCAAGGGAAGTAATAGTACCACTGTATTCCGCTCTGGTCAGACCTCACCTGGAATACTGTGTCCAGTTCTGGGCACCACAGTTCAAGACGGATACTGACAAGCTGGAACGTGTCCAGAGGAGGGCAACCAAAATGGTCCAAGGCCTGGAAACGATGCCTTATGAGGAACGGCTTAGGGAGCTGGGTATGTTTAGCCTGGACAAGAGAAGGTTAAGGGGTGATATGATAGCCATGTTCAAATATATAAAAGGATGTCACATAGAGGAGGGAGAAAGGTTGTTTTCTGCTGCTCCAGAGAAGCGGACACGGGGCAATGGATTCAAACTACAAGAAAGAAGATTCCACCTAAACATTAGGAAGAACTTCCTGACAGTTATAGCTGTTTGGCAGTGGAATTTGCTGCCAAGGAGTGTGGTGGAGTCTCCTTCTTTGGAGGTCTTTAAGCGGAGGCTTGACAGCCATCTGTCAGGAATGCTTTGATGGTGTTTCCTGCTTGGCAGGGGGTTGGACTGGATGGCCCTTGGGGTCTCTTCCAACTCTAGGATTCTATTATTCTGTAATATCACCCCATGAAGGGAGGTGGATGGATGCACACCTGATTCGTCCTCTTTGCAGAAAAGGCCCAGGGATTCTTACTGAAAGTGGATACACACAAACACGCCCACACATGCGCACACACAGAACACAAGAAGGTCCCTGCAGCTGGATCAGGCCAGGGCTCCCATCTCGTCCCGAATCCTGCCCTCCCAGCGGGAAACCAGATGCCCCTTTTGGGAATCCTGCAAGGAGGATTTCAGCCCTAGAGCACCTCTCCCCTCCCTGCTCGGTGGTCAAAGCAGCGGCTGGAAAATGCTGTCTGCAGAGTTTGGGGTCTGTTTGTGTTCCCCTTCAGGGCCCAAAGGGTCTTGATCCGGCGCTCCTCCTCCTGCAAGGCCCCCCCCCATCCCACCCTGGTCAATGGGGTGGGCGTGCAGTTGGGCAACCACGCAAGGGAGCCCAAAGAGGAGGAAGCCGAAAGCATGGCCTTCACGTCCTTCACCCTTGCGAATGCAGGAAGGGGCTCCTCCCAGGAAGGGGGAGGAGGATGTGGGGCAGAAGGAGCCCCCCCCCCCCAGGACCGAGAGATTTTGAAAAGGAGGAAATAGAGAAGGAGGGACGCGGATGGCGAGAGAGGAGAGGAGATAGAGGTAAAGATTGGGGGGGAGGACATAGAGACCCCTCTCTGTTTCCCTGTCCTGGGACAAGGGCGGGGAGGGAGCGATGGGGGCGGAGAGAAAGGGGCAGAGTCCCCCCCCTCCCATAAAGTTCTTGTCCTAGGGGCTCGATCCATGCAATGAAGCTGCAAAGCGGGGTCCCAACGCCTGCAGGGTTTTCCTTTGCACCGTCTCCTTTGAAGACCCCCCCCCCAAGGACCCCCACCCTGAAGCAGGGCAAGGGGCGAGCCGTGCCTGGGGGGGGGTGGGGCTTTGGGTATAGGGGAGACTCCGGGGAAGAAAGGGGGCAGAGGATGTCGGGGGGGGGGCCTGAGGGGTGAATGGGAGCATCCCTTTGGCTGAGAAGCCAAGCCGATAATTGGAGGGGGGGGGAGAGAGAAAGAGAGACGTGGCCTTTTTCGGGGATGCCTCCATCTGGGGCGCTGGTGGAGGGATTTCCGGAGGGGCTGCCTTGGCTTCTCAGTCCTGCCCAGGAACCTGCCACTCATTGAAGCTGACCTAGAGAAGGATTCCTGAAAATCTGTGGGGGGGGGGTGTCCGTCCAATTTCCCCTCCCGCTTCTTTCCAGGAAGCAGTGGCGTAGCAACCCCCGCAAGTAGCTGGGGCGGGGCATTTTTTGGGAACTTCCGCCAAACTTCCTTAGCTGGGATGGGCAGTGGCACCCGCCCCCCTGCAGCGCCCGAAATGCCCAGCAACCCCCATGCCACCCTGTGACCCCCACCTGCCCCTGTCTTCCTTTGATACTCCCTGGATGCTGAATCCCCTTCCCTCCCCACCCCACCCCATTTTGTTCCAGGGAAGCTGCTGCATCCAATGGTAGGAGCTCCAGACACTGGTGTGATCTACTGTTATTCCAAGTCAGGCCATTGGTCCACCGGGAGAGGAGAGGTGACGGAGGAGTCCGTGTCAGGATAAAAAGGTGGGGAACTAGATAAATATAAGAGTAATAACAATACTTCTAAGATTGCTTTAGGAGGCTTCTAGTACACAGCAGTTGGAGCCTCTTGTGAATTCAATAAATGAGCCCAGCCTGAGAAGAATGAGTGCCTGACAAGGACCTGGGAGGCAGGGGGTTATATTCCCCCCTCAGCCCTGAGCTCTCTGCCTAACCTACCTCTTTGGAGGCAAAGGGGAGAGTAATAAATGACAAGGGAAACAAAAAATATATATAAAAAAATAGAGAGAGAGCTGACGTAGATGAATGCACCAGGAAGATGTTAAATATCACAGAGGAAGGAGAAAACGGAATGCAGATATTTAGTATTTTCAGAGAAACCTCAGCAGAGCTCAGTGTTACTTGGGAGTTCAAGGTGGAAATGGATACCAAAGGGTCTTCAAAAGTATTATTATTATTACAGTATTATTATTATTATTATTATTATTATTATTCCAACTTATAAATCGCCCTATACCTGGAGGCCTCAGGGCGGTTCACAGCAAGACCACAACATATAAAATCAAACCAAAATCAGTGACCCAATAACACCCCCTAAAAAAACCAGCCACATTCTAAACGTGTGTTGGATGTCAATGAGATCAACCAAAGGCTTCGTTTAAAAAGGAACGTTTTTGCCTGGTTCCTAAAGGTGTATAATGACTGAATCAGGGATTGTGACTGAAATCTGTACTCGAAGAACTATATAAATCCAAGGTTCGCACACTAAATGAAAGACTGTATAATATCCCCAAAGATGTCTGGCTTATTCCAGAAGATGGCCTGGGGATATTCCAGAAGGGAGTGTCTCTCAGGTTCTGAATCGGAAAGGGAGCCAGGTACACTGGCCCCCATTTGAAGCCTGGCTTCTTCTTTGCATTCACCTTTTGAATCTTGGTGAAACATCCCTAGTTCCGCCTCCTCTCTCTGAAGTCCTCTTCTTTCCCTTCTTCCCCACAAGCAGGCATCTGCACCTTTAATATACACCTTTTCCAGTGTTGCAGATCTTCCCTGTTGAAACACAGTTGGGCCTCTCCCTTGGGGTGGGGAGCCAGGAGTCCTTGGCCAGTGGCCACCCACTCCAAAGAAGGAAGGATAGTGAGAGAGGCCTGGGTAGAGTATTCCTGTGTCCTGACTGTTATATTCCTTTGTTATTTTCCTTGCAGGATTTACTTTCCTCCCACTCCAAAGCAGATGGTGGAGAAGACAATCAGAATTTTGGGGGACCACTTGAAATTTCATGGGGAATAAAAAGAAACGATTTAAAGGTGTGGAATGTAGAATGTACTACAGTCAGTGAATGCATATTAACAAATGCACACAGTGGAGAAACAATTGGAAGGTATGGAGTACGTAAAGAATTTGAGTGAGAATCAGCGGCTTCTAAAACATCAACAGATTCACACAGAGGAAAAACAATTTATATGTATAGAGTGTGGGAAAAGCTTCCCTCATAGTAGGAGCCTAAGAAGTCACCAGCGAATTCACACAGGGGAGAAACCATACAAATGTATGGAGTGTGGAAAGAGCTTCATTCACAGTGTAGACCTGAATATACATCACCAAACTCACACAAGCGAGAAACCATACAAATGTATGGAGTGTGGAAAGAGCTTCAGTCATAGTGAAAATCTTAGAAAACATCATCGAACTCACACAGGTGAGAAACCATATAAATGCATGGAGTGTGGAAAGAGCTTCATTCACAGTGTAGACTTGAATATACATCACCGAACTCACACGGGCGAGAAACCATACAAATGTATGGAGTGTCCAAAGAGCTTCAGTCATAGTAGCAACCTTACAAGACATCAACGAACTCACACAGGGGAGAAACCATTTAAATGTATGGAGTGTGAAAAGAGCTTCATTCACAGTGTACACCTGAATATACATCACCGAACTCACACGAGCGAGAAACCATACAAATGTATGGAGTGTGGAAAGAGCTTCAGTCATAGTGGAAATCTTAGAAAACATCATCGAACTCACACAGGTGAGAAACCATATAAATGCATGGAGTGTGGAAAGAGCTTCATTCACAGTGTAGACTTGAATATACATCACCGAACTCACACGGGCGAGAAACCATACAAATGTATGGAGTGTCCAAAGAGCTTCAGTCATAGTAGCAACCTTACAAGACATCAACGAACTCACACAGGGGAGAAACCATTTAAATGTATGGAGTGTGAAAAGAGCTTCAGTCATAGTGATTCCCTTAAAATACACCAACGAACTCACACTGGGGAGAAACCATATAAATGCATGGAGTGTGGAAAGAGCTTCAGTACAAGTATAAAACTTAATTCACATAGTCAAACTCACACTGGTGAGAAACCATTTAAATGTTTGGAGTGTGGAAAGAGCTTCACTAAGAATGAAACCCTTAAAATACACCATCGAACTCACACTGGTGAGAAACCATTTAAATGTTTGGAGTGCGGAAAGAGCTTTCATAAGAGTGATACCCTTAAAATACACCATCGAACTCACACTGGTGAGAAACCATTTAAATGTTTGGAGTGCGGAAAGAGCTTTCATAAGAGTGATACCCTTAAAATACACCATCGAACTCACACTGGTGAGAAACCATTTAAATGTTTGGAGTGCGGAAAGAGCTTCACTAAGAATGAAAACCTTAAAATACACCATCGAACTCACACTGGTGAGAAACCATTTAAATGTTTGGAGTGCGGAAAGAGCTTTCATAAGAGTGAAACCCTTAAAATACACCATCGAGCTCACACTGGTGAGAAACTATTTTAATGTTTGGAGTGCGGAAACAGCTCCATTCACAGTGTAGACCTGAATATACATCAACAAACTCACACAGGTGAGAAACCATTTAAATGCATCGAGTGTGGAAAGAGCTTCTTGCCAGAGTGGAGACCTTACAAAGCATCATCGAGCTCACTTGGGAAGGAACCTGTAAATGTATTGATGGTGGAAAGAGCTTATTTCAGAGTGGAAGCCTTACAAAGTACCAACGAAAACAAACTCGAGAAACAGCTTCAATAGAAGGAGTATGGGACGTGCTTCACTTATAATGGGGTGCTCAGAAAACGTCCACAGTAGGGAAGAAATTCAACTGTAAGTGCAGGAGGTTTATGTGGAGTTCTGGTGCTTGTATAATAGATTTTGGAGGGGGACCCCACTAAACCCTAGAAAGGAATAAATGCCAGGGGTTTAACTGATTGGAATATGGTTTAAAATCGAAGCTGCAGAGCTGTGCTAGACAGGGATTTCCTGTCTGGCTTAGTGAAGAGGAAACCTGTTAACGTGACAAAGTGAGTTGTTGGACCACCAGAGAGGACTCTTTCAGACGGAGGATTCAGATGTTCTAAAGCAGGCACCTCCAACTCCCAAGAGACTGCGATCTACTCCCAGTATTAAAAAAAACTGGCAGTAATCTACTCATTGTCATTGGAGGGAGGGGGAGCATGCATGGGGTGGGTGGTGGGAAGGGGGGGAGGACAAAGTTGTTGAGCTTCTTTGGGGGGGAGACTTTTTTGGGGGGCGAGTTGCAAGACTTGTAGCTTTTGGGGGGCAAAAAACGCTGGAGGTAACGCTGCAACGGCAGAGAGTGTAAGCAGTGGATCATGCGCGGGAGGAATATACCAATGGGGTTGGGGCTCTGTTACATTTAATGATCACTTTCTGTCATCCTGCAATTGACATGTAACGCACCGATGGTCCACCTGTCAATCACATTTGGACATCTCTGTTCTAAAGATTGCCCAGGTAACTGTGTTTTTGAGGTGACAGGGAAAGGGAGTCTGGGAGCAGGGGTTGCCAGGAAGAAGAACCAGTAAGAACAGCTGGGATCCATTGGTCCAGAGGACCATGCTGTAAGATCTGGACTCCCTCAAAGCAGATTGAAGGTGTAAATAGGTCAATAAAACCTCATTTCTTAAAGTCACAACAGTCTCTGCCGTGTCTTCCATTCTTCAAAGGAAAACAGACCCTGTGGGCTGTTGCCAACACTCGGCAGAGAGAGGAGCAGGCACCCGATTTTTGTAACAATATGTAAAGTTGTGTAAATGTGTTTAAAGAAAGGAACGTTGTATCTTACAGTATTGAGTGTAACATTTGATGTAAAAATGATGTTTCAAGCTGAACTCATCCTTTGGTTTATTTCTCCAAGGCATGGACTCGGATATAATGGTCAATAATAACGTTATAAATGTGTTATAGAAATATGAAACCAGATTGCACTGTAGAGCAGAAACCCAAAGTCAATGTTAAATTGCATGGGAGCTTTTCATACAATCATAGAGTTGGAAGAGACCACAAGGGCCATCCAGGTCCAACCCCCTGCCAAGCAGGAAACACCATCCAAGCATTCCTGACAGATGGCTGTCAAGCCTCCGCTTCAAGACCTCCAAAGAAGGAGACTCCACCACACTCCTTGGCAGCGAATTCCACTGTCCAACAGCTCTTACTGTCAGGAAGTTCTTCCTAATGTTTAGGTGGAATCTTCTTTCTTGTAGTTTGAATCCATTGCCCCGTGTCCGCTTCTCTGGAGCAGCAGAAAACAACCTTTCTCCCTCCTCTATATGACATCCTTTTATATATTTGAACATGGCTATCATATCACCCTTTAACCTTCTCTTCTCCAGGCTAAACACACTTTCCAGCTTGTCAGTATCCTTCTTGAACTGTGGTGCCCAGAACTTTCATTGTGTCCCACCCCCCCCTTGTGTGTTTTATATCTGTGTGGATGCAGCCCATGGCATGGGTATAAAGGATTGGCATGACTTAATACGACAGGTGGTTGATACTGTGGATTTATGCTAGGTATATCTGTCCACGTCTTGAGTCCCCACACCACTGGAACACCTTCTGCATAAGCCAGAAACCTGGACTCATAACTGTTAGCTATGAGCACCAACTCAGCAACAATAAACAGATGCAGTTCTGCTCCGATGGTTTTAGAAGTAATCATTCTTTTATTTCTACAAGCTAAATCGTATTTACAGCATATACAGACTGCGTGAGTTAGAAGTCCTCACTCAGCCACCTTATCTACAGCAGAGATACACTCAATTAGAGTTAGAAACACAAGATCAAAGAACAGTTCCTCCCCCCTTTTCTCTCCACACTGAATCATTCTCAGAATGGGAGGGGTGAAAATGCTAACAGTGGCACTGTGGTCTAAACCACCGAGCCTTTTGGGCATGGGTAGGCAAACTAAGGCCCAGGGGCCAGATCTGGCCCAATTGGCTTCTATATCCAGCCCGCGGATGGTCTGGGAATCAGCGTGTTTTTACATGAGTAGAATGTGTGCTTTTATTAAAAATGCATCTCTGGGTTACTTGTGGGGCATAGGAATTCGTCCATTCCCCCCCCCCAAAAAAAATATACAGTGGCACCTCGCAAGACAAATGCCTTGCAAGACGAAAAACTCGCTAGACGAAAGGGTTTTGCGATTTTTTTAGGTGACTCGCAAAACGAAATTTTCTATGGCCGTGACTCGCAAAACGAGGCATTCGTCTTGTGCGGTACCACTGTAAGCCGAAGCGCGGCTCTCGGAGGGAACCTGAGGGGATGCAGCCTGAGGGGATGCGGCGGCAGCTGAGGAGGGAGAAGCAGAGCGAAGAGCTGACAGTGCCGGGAAGCCCGGCAGAGGCTTTCCTCGCGCCGAAGGAGGCAGTGAGGCGAGCAGAAGCTGCCGCTTGCTGAAACGCAGAGAGGGGCTTACTTTCTAGTAAAGCGGCTTTGCTTCCGAGGAAATGCCTCGCTCAGTCCTTGGCGCAGATGTCGGGGCGCTTTTCTCTTTTTTGCGGAGCTGGGAGTCACTCCGCAGCCAGTGTGGTGTAGTGGTTCAGAGCGGTAGACTCGTAATCTGGGGAAACGGGTTCGCGTCTCCGCTCCTCCATATGCAGCTGCTGGGTGACCTTGGGCTAGTCACACTTCTCTGAAGTCTCTCAGCCCCACTCACCTCACAGAGTGTTTGTTGTGGGGGAGGAAGGGAAAGGAGAATGTTAGCCGCTTTGAGACTCTTTCGGGTAGTGATAAAGCGGGATATCAAATCCAAACTCCTCCTTCTTCTTCTTCTTCTCTTCTTCTTCTTCTTCTTCTTCTTCTTCTTCTTCCTTCCCTCCCTCCCTCCGGCTCCCCCGGACTTTTTTTAATGGACCTTTTTTGCCCATAGGAACGCATTAATTAAATTTCAATGTATTCCTATGGGAAACTTGCTTTGCAAGACGAAATTATCGCAAAACGAAAGGACTCGTGGAGCGAATTAATTTCGTCTTGCGAGGTACCACTGTAGTCCGACCCCCCACAAGGTCTGAGGGACAGAGGACCGGCCCCCTGCTGAAAAAGTTTGCTGACGCCTGCTCTTGGGTTTGCTGATCAGAAGGTTGGCAGTTCGAATCCCCGTTACGAAGTGAGCTCCCATTGCTCAGTCCCTGCTCCTGCCAACCTAGCAGTTCGAAAGCACGTCAAAGTGCAAGTAGATAAATAGGTACCGCTCTGGCAGGAAGGTAAATGGCATTTCCGTACACTACTCTGGTTTCGGAGTTCTGTTGCGCCAGAAGCGGACTCAGTCATACTGGCCACATGACCTGGAAAAACTGTCTGTGGGGTGGACAAACGCCGCCTCCCTCGGCCAGTAAAGCGAGATGAGTGCTGCAACCCCAGAGTCATTCGCGACTGGACTTAACTGTCAGGGGTCCTTTTTACCTTTAATACGACAATTAGGCTCCATCCTGAACTCCTCTGTTTGCCCTTGGTGCAAGTCTGCATCAGGTATATGCTCAGCCCCTCACGCCTCGCAAAGGAGTCAAGAAATGGAAGTTCAGTTGCCAGGTACAATCTAGGCAACTCTTGAATGGGGGCCATCCAGAGAATTTGAAGGCAAAAAAGTTCCCATCACGGCTCACTAGGAGGATATTCTTTCAAATTCTTAATTTGCAAGCTGGGCAAGGTGAAGATTGGAAGGAGCTCTGGAACAAAATAATGTAAGTGGTAGAAGCTGCTCATCTCTAGATCCCCCTCCCCTGTGATGCAGCAGCTAAAAAAGCCAATGCACCATCAATAGGAGTATAGCATCTAGATCAAGGGAAGTAATGGTACCACTATATCTGCTCTGGTCAGACCTCACCTGGAATACTGTGTCCCGGTTCTGGGCACCACAGTTCAAGAAGGATACTGACAAGCTGGAAGGTGTCCAGAGGAGGGCAACCAAAATGGTCAAAGGCCTGGAAACGATGCCTTATGAGGAACGGCTTAGGGAGCTGGGTATGTTTAGCCTGGACGAAGAGAAGGTTAAGGGGTGATATGATAGCCATGTTCAAATATATAAAAGGATGTCATATAGAGGAGGGAGAAAGGTTGTTTTCTGCTGCTCCAGAGAAGCGGACACGGGGCAATGGATTCAAACTACAAGAAAGAAGATTCCACCTAAACATTAGGAAGAACTTCCCTGACAGTTATAGCTGTTCGGCAGTGGAATTTGCTGCCAAGGAGTGTGGTGGAGTCTCCTTCTTTGGAGGTCTTTAAGCGGAGGCTTGACAGCCATCTGTCAGGAATGCTTTGATGGTGTTTCCTGCTTGGCAGGGGGTTGGACTGGATGGCCCTTGGGGTCTCTTCCAACTCTAGGATTCTAGGATTCTCTCCCTCTGCATGTCTTGACCAAGAAGGAATAAATAGCCCTTAGATTTAGAAGTCAATGGGCCTCTTCTTGCTCCAGCTGGAAAGAACTTGGGTCTCCTTATAGCTCCATCCCCCTTTTGTCACCACCATTCCTTAACTTTATCTTAGAGTGGGTTCTCTGGCAAAATTGCCAGGTCCACGTGCTACAGGTTTTGAAGATATTTGGGGGTTCTTTCCCTCTTCAGATCTGTTGTTTTTTGGGGGGATGGGGGTTGTAAATCTTTTTTATTGGTTTTTACAAATATAAATTTATCACTAAAATATTATATAATCATTTGTTGAGATTCTCTGAATCTCCTGACTTGCCCCCTTCCCTTACATGGGTCTTAATAACAATATTCATTCCAAGTGTGCTTTAAAGTCTGGTTGGGATTTTTTTCTTCCTTCCATCTTTGGGCTAGTAGCATCCGTGCAGCAGTTTTCACGTACATAAAGAGTCTTTTCTGTTCTTTTGGGATCTCGGTACCTATAATTCCTTTTAAAAAAGCTTCTGTTTTTTAAACAAATGTTATTTTAAACTTTTTTCCCCCAATTCATTATATACCATTTCCCAAAATGATTTTATTACCTTATACGTCCACCACATGATAAAAGTTTCCTTCCTTTTCCTTACACTTCCAGCAGATATTTGAACTTGTTCTATACATTTTAGTTAACTTAGTAGGAGTCAAATGCCACCAATACATCATTTTCATATAATTTTCTTTCAGCATACAACATGCTGTAAACTTCAAATCTGTTTTCCAAAGCTTCTTCCGATCTGCCAGGTGTATGTTATGTCCTAAATCCTTTGCCCAGTGTATCATTACCGATTTAACCTGTTCATCTTTTGTGTGCCATTCCAGGAGCAAGTTAGACATTTTTGACAGTATTTTCATATTGCTTTCTAGAAGCTGTTTTTGGAATCTGATTTTCAACTTAACAGATCTTTATATGTCAGCCAATTTCTTCCCTTATTCAATTTTTTTTTCAGGGATATTGCCTCCAAAGGGAAAGCCACCTAGGTGTTTTTTGCTCAAATAGATTTTTGTACCTCTCCCATACCCTAAAAATTGATTGTCTTATGATTCTGAAAACCATAAAATGCATGCTATCCAAACCTATTATCATGACCTTCTAAATCTAAAATATCTACATTCTTCAATGTAATCCAGTCCCGAATCTAGCAGATACAGGATGCTTCATAATAAAGTTTCAAATTTGGCAGGACGAAATCGCCTCTCTCTCTTTTCCTGCTTGGCAGGGGGTTGGACTGGATGGCCCTTGTGGTCTCTTCCAACTCTATGATTCTAGCATCTATTAGTAGTTTATATTTTATCCTTTCTGACATTTTTCAAGCATCCTGCACTGCCCATCACAGGGATTAAACAAAATTTAAAAGTCCCTTCCAGTAGCACCATAGAGACCAACTAAGTTTGTTCTTGGTATGAGCTTGTGTGTGCATGCACACTTCTTCAGATACAGACAGGACAGACTGAAGAGCTGGTTAGATTGTGAACTTTATTTAGAATAAAAGGTAGGACACCCAAAAGCCCCAAAACAAAACAAAACAAAACACCACCACGACCCAAGGTTAAAGAGATTTCAAAAGAAAGCAGACTGCTGTGGCTCTATACCTCGACTAAGCATAGCCTATTCACAAGCATATATTTCTAGTGTACTAATGAGTAGAAGAAGAAGAAGAGTTTGGATTTGATATCCCGCTTTATCACCCGAAGGAGTCTCAAAGCGGCTAACATTCTCCTTTCCCTTCCTCCCCCACAACAAACACTCTGTGAGGTGTGTGGGGCTGAGAGACTTCAGAGAAGTGTGACTAGCCCAAGGTCACCCAGCAGCTGCATGTGGAGGAGTGGAGACGCGAACCCGGTTCCCCAGATAACGAGTCTACCGCTCTTAACCACTACACCACACTGGCTCTCCAGTGTGTAATACAGAGTAATACAGCTAATTGCCAATCTCCCGCTGGTATGGAAGATGCAGTATGGACCCTGTCATGAAAAGGGGTGGGGATAAAGTTGCTAGGACAGCTCAGGTTTTTAAGTCCTGCACCCCCTTCCCTTTGGGGGGAGTGGCATGTGGCATGTGGCTCTTTTTCAATATGTACAGTCAAAGTCAAATATATCACATTCCCACTAGACATCATAAGCCACCAGAAGACTCCAAATACAGGCCACTCCCAAATGGCGTATGATGGTGAAGCACTCATAAGCCTGCCCCCTCCCATTCTTGCCCCCTTTTCTGGCCACTTCCGGCTCATCACGAAGCATGCCTGTGCAGTCATGCACATATCAAATGCATGTCAATCAGTCGTTGCTTGTAGTCGCCTTGTGATACTTGTGACCGTGCCTTTAGCCACACCTCTGACCATGTGGATACGCATTCTCTTCTCTCCTTCTCCACCTCTTGGATTTACATCGAATCTGTGTACCATTCCAAATTGCAAACAGGGCTGACCTCAAACATTAGGCAGAGTGAGGATACCACCTCAGGCACTTAACATAGCGGTGCTAGGAATTTCTTCTTTCCCCTTACAATCAATTATGGTGGCTGTGAATGGGCATTGATTACTTTGCGTAACTCTAAGATGAAACATAGTTGCCATACATTGTACTTTGGGCAGTTTGGTTCCATTAGAACTCACTGTTGACAGTTTTTTTTTTCTCACCAAGCAGGAACAAAACCTACATCATAGTACATTTCAGCTCTTTCATACTCCATTCTCTGCTATGTGGGTTCTCTGATGTGTAGCAAGGTTTCCACTCTGGCTGAAGCTCTTTCCACACTCCATACATTTAAATGGTTTCTCCCCAGTGTGGGTTCTTGATGTAAAGTAAGGTTATTCCTACGACAGAAGCTCTTTCCACACTCAAGGCATAAAAATGGTCTCTCCCCAGTGTGGGTTCTTTGATGTAAAGTAAGGTTATTCCTACAACTGAAGCCCTTTCCACACTCCATGCATAAAAATGGTTTCTCCCCAGTGTGGGTTCTTTGGTGTAAAGTAAGTTTATCCCTACGACAGAAGCTCTTTCCACACTCAAGGCATTGAAATGGTTTTTCCCCCCTGTGGGCTTTTTGATGCACAGTCAGTCCACTCCTAGAACTGAAGCCCTTTCCACACTCCATGCATTCAAACGGTTTATCCCCAATGTGGGTTCTCTGATGCACAGTCAGTCCACTCCTACAACTGAAGCCCTTTCCACACTCCATGCATTCAAAACGGTTTCTCCCCAGTGTGAGTTCTTTGATGTAAAGTAAGATAATAACTGAGACTAAAACTCTTTCCACACACCGTACATTGAAATGGTTTCTCCCCAGTGTGGGTTCTCTGATGTACTGTAAGTGCACTCCTACAAGTGAAGCCCTTTCCACACTCCATGCATTCAAGCGGTTTCTCCCCAGTATGGGTTCTCTGATGTACTGTAAGTACACTCCTACAGTGAAGCTCTTTCCACACTTCATGCACAAAAATGGTTCTCCCCAGTGTGGGTTCTCTGATGTACTGTAAGTGCACTCCTACAAGTGAAGCTCTTTCCACACTTCATGCACAAAATGGTTTCTCCCCAGTGTGGGTTCTCTGATGTACTGTAAGGGCACTCTACAAGTGAAGCTCTTTCCACACTTCATGCACAAAAAATGGCTTCTCCCAGTGTGGGTTCTCTGATGCACAGTCAGTCCACTCCTACAACTGAAGCCCTTCCACACTCCATGCATTCAAACGGTTTCTCCCCAGTGTGGGTTCTTTGATGTAAAGTAAGATAAGAATTGAGACTAAAACTCCTCCACACACCATACATTCAAATGGTTTCTCTCCAGTGTGGGTTCTTTGATGTGCAGTAAGGTTTCCACTCTGGCTGAAGCTCTTACCACACCATACATTCAAATGGTTTCTCCCAGTGTGGGTTCTTTGATGTGCAGTAAGGTTTCCACTCTGGCTGAAGCTCTTTCCACACACCATACATTCAAATGGTTTCTCCCCAGTGTGGGATCTCTCATGAATAGCAAGATGGTGATTGAGACTGAAACTCTTGTCACACAACATAGATTTAAATGGATTTCCCCCTGTGTGGGTTCTTTGATGCGCAATAAGGACACTACTTGAACAGATGCTCTTTCCACACTCCATGGATGTATGTGGTTTCCCCCCAGTATGGGTTCTTTGATGTAACATAAGATGGTGATTGAGACTGAAACACTTTCCACACACCATACATTTAAATGGCTTCTCCCCTGTGGGGTTCTCTGATGTGCAATAAGGTTTCCGCTCTGGCTAAAGCTCTTTCCACACTCCATGCATTTGAACGGTTTCTCCCCCGTGTGGGTTTTTTTTATGCTTGACAAGGTTACCAGCACTGCTTAATCTCTTTCCACACTCCGTGCATTTAAAATTTTCTCCCCTGTTTGGGTTCCTTGATGTAACTAACGCTTCCACTTCCCACCTGACTGAAGCTCTTTCCACACTCTACACTGCTACTTCCTGTGCATTCTTCCTGTGGATCGTGATACATGGACACCAGTGTCCTGAGTAGTAGGGAGTTCTTTTCCAGTTCTTCCCATATTTCCTACACATTTCGGTTGATTGTTGATTTACAAAGGTCTCTTTCTGTGCTTCATGCTCCATGTTTTCTACAGACGCCATGGATGGCTCATTCTCTCTCCTTCTGCCCATTACCTGTTTTTGAGGCAGAAAAAAAAATGCCATTCAAATTGCAAGGTAGAATCAGACTCCCATTGCAGTCCCAAGCCCAGTTTTCAGCTTCTCTGATTTACCATTTTCAAGCATGTCTCCCTACTTCTCTCCCTCCTTAGCTGAATCTGGTTAGCTTCTGAATATCCTACAGTCTCAACTAAGCACCTACCTGCTGATACGTCCCCTTCTTTGGGATTCTGGAGAAATGGATCTTGTCTTTCTTCCCAACAGGAGTTGAGGTCTGATCTTTCAGGGACAGACAATATTAGTCACTTTGGGCCACAAAATATAAAGCCATTTCAAATCAATGCATATACCTTTGACCTCAAATCCAAGATACAAAATAATAATAATATTATTCCGAAGAAAAAATCAGGAAGAGGTTTCTGATGGTAAGCTGTTCGACAATGGAACAGACTCTCTGGAGGTTGTGGACTCTCCTTCCTTGGATTTTATTAAGCAGAGGATGGTGGCCATCTGTCATGAATACTTGAGTTGAGATTCTTGTATTGCAGGGGGTTGGGTTAGATGACCCTTGAGGTCCCTTCCAACTCTACAATTCTATGATCCAATGAAAAGGGATCACATATCCGGACCAGATACATCACTTGAAAATTTGTCACTGACAAATTTTAAACTAAAGTAAGAAACTCCAGGGAAACAGGTACTCTTAAAAGTGTGTTGAAATACCGTAATAATAATAAACTACAGTGGTACCTCGAGTTACAAACGCCTCAGGTTACAAACGCTTCATGTTACAAACTCCACTAACTCCACTAACCTGGAAGAGTTACCTCGAGTTGAGAACTTTGCCCCAGGATGAGAACGGAAATTGTGTGCCAACGGACCTCCGGTTTAAAATATCCAGATTAAAAACTTCCCTAAACAGGGCTGCCTTCAGGTATTTTCTGAATGTCAGGTAGTTGTTTCTCCTTGACCTCTGATGGGAGGGCGTTCCACAGGGCGGGCACCACTACCGAGAAGGCCCTCTGCCTGGTTCCCTGTAGCTTTGCTTCTCACAGTGAGGGAACTGACAGAAGGCCCTCGCCACTGGATCTCAGTGTCCGGGCGAACGATGGGGGTGGAGACGCTCCTTCAGGTAACTAGAGGTACCACTGTTGTTAGCCTTTTTCAGGAGCCTTACTCAGAGTAAGCTAAAAGGAAATACAGCCGTACCTCGGAAGTCGAACGGAATCCGTTCCGGAAGTCCATTCGACATCCGCAATGTTTGGAAACAAAGGCGCTGCTTCTGATTGGCTGCAGGAAGCTCCTGCAGTCAATTGGAAGTCACGGCGGATGTTCCAAAGAACCGGAACAGTCACTTCTGGATTTGTGGTGTTCGCTAGCCAAAAAAATTGTCCCATATACACGATTATCTGTCCCATAGACTTTGGTTCCACCCTGTGTCGCAGTGAACTAGTGGGCACAATTAGTGATAGCTGAGCAATGGAAGAACCAGACTGTAATACCCTGAACATGTGGGGAAACAATATCTGGGATAAGGGAGCGGTTTATATTTGGGTATTGTCTTTTTTTCTCTCCCTCCCCCTTGAATTTTAATGATGTGGCCATTTGCAGGTGCGGCTTATATTCGGTATGTACAGTGGTACCTCGGGTTAAGAACTTACCGTATTTTTTGCTCCATGGGGTGCACCAGACCATAGGGTACACCTTGTTTTTAGAGGAGGAAACAAGAAAAAAATATTTTTCTGGTTTTCCTCTTCTAAAAGCCCTGTTTTTTGAGGATCAGCTAAACGTTTTGCAGCTTTTTTGCAAAGGGAAAAGCCCTGTTTTTTTGAGGATCAGCTAAAGTTTTGCAGCTTTTTTTGCAAAGGGAAAAGCCCTGATTTTGAGGATCAGCTAAAAGTTTTGCAGCTTTTTTGCAAGGGAAAAACCCTGTTTTTTTAGGATCAGCTAAATTTTTGCAGCTTTTTTTGCAAAGGGGGAAAGCAAAGCTCCTTTTGCAAAGGGGGAAAAGCAAAGAGGAAAGCCCCGTTTTTTGGGGTTCAACTCACATTTCTGCAGCTTCTAAAGGAAAGGGAGCCTTTTCTACAGTTTCCAGACAGATAATCTAATCAGCCAGTCACATGTCGCTGGAGAAACAAACAACCTCCCTCTGCAGCACATTCAACAATGGAGGGCGGGGCTGAAAGGGAGCCTGGACTCTTATCTCTCTCCCGATCTCTTGCTGATCAGCTGCTGAGCGGGGTCCTTTCAACACCCCCTTTTCTCTTTGTAAAATAAAAAGCATGATCCTCTTTTGGCCCCTGGGCAATTCAGCTCCAGGGACCACCATTTGCTCCATAAGACGCACAGATATTTCCCCTTACTTTTAGGAGGAAAAAGTGTGTCTTATGGAGCGGAAAATACGGTAATTTGTTCCGGAGTCCGTTCTTAACCTGAAACTGTTCTTAACCTGAAGCACTACTTTAGCTAATGGGGCCTCCCGCTGCCGCTGTGCTGCCAGAGCACAATTTCTGTTTTATCCTGAAGCAAAGTTCTTAACATGAAGCGTTATTTCTGGGTTAGCGGAGTCTGTAACCTGAAGCGTCTGTAACCTGAGGTACCACTGTAATTTGTCCCTTGGACATATCTGAGGATTGGAAAGTAGCCAGTGGAACCATTTTTCATTTTATTTTTTTAGAAAAAGGAATGGAAGTGACAGGCTGGTTAATTTAACATCTGTCCCTGGACTAGATGACCCCGGGGTCCCTTCCAATTCTCTGACTTTAAGCCTTACTGAAGCAGAGCCAGATCTCTTGGCAACTGCATTTGGAATACTGTGTGCAGTTCTGGGCGCCTTACCTCTAAATGAATACTATAAAGTTGGAGGAGGTTGGAAATGGACAACCGAAATGATGAAGGGGGTGGAGCGACTCCTTTATGCTGAATGTTGAAAGGCTTGTTCCTACATGGCATGAATAAATGACTCAAACAGCCGATTCACTCCTTCAATGCCTAGCAGCCAAGAGGGATAAAAATGTTCCCTTACCTAGAGAGGCCACCATCTCATAATTCTCCTCCATGACTTCCTTGTGCAGAGCTCTTTGGCCCGGATCCAGCAGAGCCCACTCCTCCTCTGTGAAAACACAGCCACCTCCTCAAAGGTCAAGAGGGCCTGGAAGAAAGAAGAAGAAGAAGAGAAGAAGAAGAAGAAGAAGAAGAAAAACGAAGAAAAGAAGAAAACAGAGCTTCTCTTAGATTCCCATCATCCTGACTCAACACAGAGGGAAGCTGGGTGGTCCCATCTGTGCCTCTTCCCTCCTCCCTGCTCCCGTTGCTCTTTCCCATCGAGGTTGAATCCTGACAAGACAGAAGTACTGTTTTGGGGGGACAGGAGGTGGGCAGGTGTGGAGGACTCCCTGATCCTGAATGGGGAACTGTGCCCCTGAAGGACCAGGTGCGCAGCCTGGGAGTCATTTTGGACTCACAGCTGTCCATGGAGGCGCAGGTTAATTCTGTATCCGGGGCAGCTGTCTACCAGCTCCATCCAGTACGCAGGCTGAGACCCTACCTGCCCGCGGACTGTGTCGCCAGTGGTACATGCTCTGGTTATCTCCCACTTGGACTACTGCAATGCGCTCTACGTGGGGCTACCTTTGAAGGTGACCCGGAAACTACAACTAATCCAGAATGCAGCAGCTAGACTGGTGACTGGGAGTGGCCGCCGAGACCACATAACACCGGTCTGGAAAGACCTACATTGGCTCCCAGCACGTTTCTGAGCACAATTCAAAGTGTTGGTGCTGACCTTTAAAGCCCTAAATGGCTTCAGTCCAGTATACCTGAAGGAGGGTCTCCACCCCCATCGTTCTGCCCGGACACTGAGATCCAGCGCCAGGGCCTTCTGCAAGAACTGAGCTTACAGGGAACCAGGCACAGGGCCTTCTCAGTAGTGGTGCCCGCTATGTGGAATACCCTCCCATCAGATGTCAAGGAAATAAACAACTATCTGTCATTTAGAAGACATCTGAAGGCAGTCCTGTTTAGGGAAGCTTTTAATGTTAATAGATTATTGCATTTTAATGTTCTGTTGGAAGCCCCCCGAGTGGCGGGGTATAAATAATAAATTATTTTGGTTGTTGTTTTCCCTACCTGAGGAAGCTGCCTGACTCCTCTTTCCTCTCCACCTCTAAGAAGAGACCCTTCAGAGGCTTTCTTGGAGGCCATTGCGCTGCCACTTCTGGGACTCTCTCACCTGTTGCCAAGATGCCCTTCAAAGCAGGGAGCAGGTCTTTGATGTGAACAATGGAGAAAACAGATTTAGACATTCACGTAGATGGCATACTTTTGACTGGGGAAGAAATATTAAGCAAAGGTAGACATCATCTGGAATTCGCTTCCCCTTCTCAATAAGCAAATATTGTTTCCTTTTGCCTCCTTCTTACATAAGCCTCTTTCTTACTAAGGAAGTCCCAGAGGCTGATTTCCCTTAACACTGTCCCTCTCTCTCACCCCCCCCCCCACCTACTTCAAGATCTCCTCTCCAAAATTGAATGGCGTCTCTGTTCTCCAGCTGTTTCCCCTGCACCAAAGCAGACTCTCCGCAATGGGCAGCCGGCTCCACCAGGAGCCCAATGAGACAGAGCCTGGAAGGAGCAATGGCGGGGGCGGGGGGGCAAGAGGGGGCAGTGGTGAGAGGGGAGGTGGAGGCTGTTCAACAGAGCAACTGAGCATCACTAGGTGGGAGGGGGCTGCAACCCCTTCGAATGGAGTAGGACTGACTTCTGAGTAAGCTTGCACAGCATGGGGCTGCAAACCTACCTGCGGGAGAGAAACTGAAAAGGGAGGAAATCTGGGCGGCTATGCCGCTTTTACTTGGCCCTTGACCCCGCCCCCGGCCTTTGTCCTTTTGTCCCGTCCTGGCCGGAGGCAGGCCAAGAGCAGACCTGAGCCGGGGGGGGGGAAGGGGTACCTGGCCAGGTGATCCTGCCCGGTGCCGCAAACACCGCCCACCTGGGAAGGGAGGGCGGAAATTGCAGTTCTGTTTCGTCTCAGGCAGCCCCCCCCACCTCGCCCCCTCCTATCCCCTAGGGATGTTGGCTTGATCTCTCTTCTTCAAAGAGGATCTTGCAATGCAAACCCTGTTGGGGAGGAGGGCCCTATTTTGCAGCCGGATTGCCTGGATCCTAACCACCCCCACTCTACGGATCCTACTTGCCTCTCATTCCCCTCCCCAAATCCTCCCCCCCCAGCTGCCCTGTTTGTAGATTCAGGGGGAGGAAAAGCAAATCCTTCACCCTCCTCCCACGCCTCTTTCTCCCCTTCAAAGCCTGCTTCTCTTCTGGGGATGTGCATGGAGACCCCCTCCCCTCCAACTTTGCCACTTTCCCTCCCTCCCCCTTGCAAAAAAACACCAAAACCCTTCCTGCCTCTCTAGGAAGCGCAGCTCGATAGACCCAAGCGGAAATCCATGCCCGCAAGCAAGCTGTATGTAACCTCGTTATTTAGTGAGAAGACCGCAGGTTCGATCCCCGGCAGCGGCGGCGAAAGAGACCCCTGAAAAAACGGGGTGGAAAAAGGTGACCCTTCCGCATTCCCCTTCTTCCTGTTTGCTGGAGGGGTTGGGAGAGAGCTGTTGCTTGCGACCACCCTAAAGGGAAGTCGAACCGGGACCCCAACCCTGACGCCCCTCTGCGGGTTCCGGACCCCTCGCGACGCGTCGGCCGGTGTCCCCCCCCCCCCGGCAGGAATCTCTCGGGGCGCTCCGGGCTCCGCTCGTGCTGCGAGGCGCGTCCGTGGTGCGCTGGGGTCCCTTTCAGCTGCATAGACGGAATAGAGGGAGTCCACGTAAGGGTTAAGGACGCGAGGGACGCCTGGATAGAGACCCCCCCTGCTCCCCCCCCATGCGAGGCTCCTGTAATGGAGATGTGGGCGCGCTCGGGAGAGACTTGGCGCGCAGGGCGAGGGGTGAGCTGTGCCAAGGAGGTTTCTGGGCGAAGGAGAGCTTCAGGGAGGGAGGGAGGAGGGCAGAGGATGCTGGGGGGGGGGAGCATCCCTGGGGCAAGAACAAGATAGTCCACTCGAGCTTGCTGGGGGTGGGGGTGAAGACACAGAACGGGAAACGTGGCCTTTCGGAGGGACGTCTCCATCTTCTGTACTGTTGGAGAGCTGAGGTCCCTTCGCCCCTCCATATAAAATATTTGAGGAGGCTGCTCCCTCCCCGAGTTGATTGGCATTGTCATTCAAATGGTGTATGCACGCTGTGTCATGTGATCAATTATGCAGATCTCCCCCCAAAATATTTTATTCAAGTTGGCACCCTTGTCTGGAGGGGTCTACCTCGGCTTCTCCCTCCTGCCTAGGAATCTGACTGTGGTCCATGTTTACGGAGAGATGAATCCCTGAAAAAGGGGGTGGGTCCAAGTGACCCCCCCCCCCCTTCCTTCCTTGGAGCTGAATCACGTCTTTGCATAGAATTTCAAAATGTTGAGTTGTTTTGCAGGCAGACACAAATTTCTGCAGGTGTTGCGGAAGATGCAGCAAGCAGGAAAGAGAGGGACAAAGTTAGACTTCCCATATATCAAGAAAATTCCTCACACGTCCTTGGTTTTAGGGTGTAAAAATGGCACCGTGAGAGAATTTGGCCAAATCAGCAATATCTCAGGGGAAACCCTAGGAAGAATTAATTTTTTTTGTGGAAAAGCTAGTTTTTGGCAAATGTATGCTGCAGGGCCTTATAATGAGACCACAGTGGGTAAGAAGAGGCCTGCATACCTGAGGCAATGTATCGTTTATTTTTTTCTGCAACATTTAAATCAAGTTCCTGGAAGTAAAGCTTTCAAACTCAGCTCAGTCAGTAAAGCATGAGACTCTTAATCTCAGGGTTGTGAGTTGGAGACCCATGTGGGACAAATGATTCCTGCATAATGGGGGGGCTGGGTCTCCTTTTTAAAAAAAAATGGAACACAGGAGAAGGGAGCATGCATGAAATGTTAAGCAAATGTTAACACAAGAGAAGGTGCTATTGCTTTGTTCCCTTTCTTGAAACTCTTAACAGGATGTCCTTTCTCCCAACTCCCAACCAGGTGATGGAGAAGTCAGTCAGAATTTGGATGAGCCATCAGAGATTTCATTAGGAATGAAGAAAGCATATAAATATGTGTAATGTACAATGTGATTCAGTCTGTGAGCACAGTGAGTTCACAACAATGAACTGAAAACAGTGGAGACGCCATTTAAAGGCATGGATTGTGGAAAGGACTTCCATGGTAGTGGAATTCCTTCAAAACATCAAGGAACTCACACAGGGGAGAAACCATTTAAATGTATGGAGTGTGGAAAGAGCTTCAGCGATAGCAGAACGCTAAGAGACCATCAGCGAACTCACACAGGAGAGAAACCATTTAAATGCATGGAGTGTGGAAAGAGCTTCCTTATGAGTAAACACCTTAATACACACCACAGAACTCACACCGGGGAGAAACCATTTAGTTGTATGGAGTGCGGAAAGACCTTCAGTCAGAGTGGAAATTTTAAGAGACATCAGCGAACTCACACTGGGGAGAAGCCATTTAAATGCATAGAATGTGGAAAGTGCTTCATTGATAGTAGAAACCTTACAGACCATCAACGAACTCACACAGAAGAGAAGCCATTTAAATGCATGGTGTGTGAAAAGAGCTTCACTTGTAGTGGAAACCTTAGAAGACATAAGCGAATTCACACAGGTGTGAAATCATTTAAATGTATGGCGTGTGGAAAGACTTTCCGTGAAAAGGCAAAACTTGCCATACATCTACGAACTCACACAGGGGAAAAACCATTTGAATGCATGGAGTGTGGAACATGCTTCCGTCATAGACATTCGCTAAGACTGCATCAATATACTCATACAGGAGATAAACTATATAAATGTTTTGAGTGTGGTAAATGCTACAGACAGAAAGAATCGCTGAAAATGCATCAATATACTCATACAGGAGATAAACCATATAAATGTTTTGAGTGTGGAAAATGCTTCAGTCAGAGTGGAAGCCTTAATGTACATCTACAAACTCACACAGGGGAGAAACCTTTTAAATGCATGGAGTGTGGAAAGTGCTTCAGTCAGAGTGGAAGCCTTAATGTACATCTAGAAATTCACACAAGGGAGAAAACTTTTAAATGCATGGATTGTGGTAAGAGCTTCAGTAGAAGTGGAACGCTTAGAAGACATCAGCAAACTCACACGGGAAAAACAATTTAAATGTATGTTTGTTTGCAGAATAAATCCAGGCAAATCTGGAGGATATCCACCATTTGGACTGCATTTGTTCCAGTTGGGTTTCAGGCCCTGCCATCGGACTGAAACCACCTTGTTGGCACTGGTTGATTATCTCTGGGTGAGGGACAGAGGTAAAAGCTGTTTCCTGGTTCTGCTGCATCTCTCTGTGGCTTTTAATGCCATTGACCATGGTATCCTGCTAACTATTTCTGATAAAAATATACCTTACCCAATTCGTTGAGAATAAACCTTTACTGGTCAGGTTGGCAACAGTTGAGCCACGAGTATTATTTACAAACTCCTCCAGTCATCATCCACACAAAGTCCCCACACCTTTCGCCTCTCAGCTTGACCTCTCAGCAGTCAAGAGAGAGCGAATTGAATTGACCAACAAACATATCCTGACACATCCTCCTGGACGGTCTAGGAGGGTTGGGAGTTAGGGGCATTGTTCTGCAGTGGTTCCGTTCCTCCTGTGCCGTCTCCAGAAAGGGGTGTTGGGGGATGAGCGTTTGGATCCGTGGACGCTCACTTAGGGGGTGTCTCAGGGCTCCGTCCTCTCCCCACGCTTTTTAACATTGCTTCCCCCTGGGAAGCAGGTCACGGGAAAATGCTTATATTTTCCCAGTCCTTGAATCACAGCATTTATAAAAAACAGTTTGTAAACACTGCCAACAGTACCATTTTGCCTGTGTTAAGAAAAGCTGAAATTTCTACAAAAATATTCCTCCCCCGTGCAACAAAGGCAGGGGCTGCTCTTCCACTCGCAGCTCTATGGGCCCCCGTGGTCCAAAACAAACCTGAAGTGTTCCCCCTAAATCAGATGTTTCCTGGGCGACTGGGCAACAGGACTTCCACATGTGTTGGGAATGTGATATAGTTAAGGAATACTGGGGAAAGGTTCATAATGAATTAAAAAGGCTTTTGAAAATCTCTATTAAGAAAAAGCCAGAAACCTTCCTTCTGGGAATATTACCACCAGAAATCAAGACAGAGAAAAGATAATTAACAATGTATGCCCTCACAGCGGCCAGAATTCTCTTAGCAAGCAATTGGAAGGGTGAGAGTAACCCCACAATATATGATTGGCAAGCTTTAATGACAGAATATATGCAGCTAGCAGTAATGACGGGAAGAATGAGAGGTCAATTCAATCAAAAGGCACAAAAGGAATGGGAAGTTTTTACAGATTATTTAAACCAGTACAACAACATCAAAATTTCTTAGCAATAGGAAGGTGAAATCTGTGTATGTACGGAATATCAATATATCACTAGAAAGAAATATAAGACTAAATTGGATGTAACAAGAACTGTGTGAAAAAAGGGTTAAGATAAAGGAACAAAGAGTGCAAATGGAAGTCAAACTTATGTATTTGTATATTGTATTAATGTCGTAAGTTGTAATTTTAATGTAGATTTCTTATTTCTTCTTCTATTTTCTCTCCCCCTTTTTCCTTCCCTTCTCTTCTGCCTCCCCTCCCCTTCTCTTTCCATTCCTTCTTTACTCCCTTTTTGTTTGTCTTTGATCCTCTTTTTAGGATTATTTTTTTAGTATTGTTAAATTATGTATGGGTCAGTGTGTGTGTTTTTTCTTTTTTGTGTGTTTTGAAATTGTCATGTGTTATGTTGAGCTATGTGTATGATTTTGTTGTTTAATAAAATAAAAAAAAGGAAGTGGGGTGGGCGGTGTTGGAAAGGAGAGGAGGGGTGACAGCGGACATTCTGCCCACATGTATAAATTGCAATAAAGGGAATTGGAAAAGTAAACAAGGGAGGAGGGTGACAAGGGAGGACAAAAATAAGACCCTGCATGTGGGAAGGTGGTGGTCAGAGGGAGGAGGGGAAGAAAAAGACAAAGGGACTCACCCCCCCCTCAAAAAAAGCGCCTCTGCTGCTACCCATTGGCAGGGACCTGGATGACCGCAATCTAAGCTGCCAAGTATGGAACCCAGAACTGCAGGGTCTGCATTGCACCATCTCCTTTGAAGAATCACAGACAGAGGCCTTTTGGGTAGTGGCGCCCACCCTGTGGAACATTCTTCTATCAGATGTCAAAGAAATAAGCAGCTATCCTATTTTTAAGGTTTTCCACACCTATCAGCCTATCACCCATTCCCACCACCCTCTGAGTAATACCCCTCCCTACTCCCTCACTATATTTAAGGATCTGGTGACTTCTGTTTCAGTGTATCTGAAGAAGTGTGCATGCACACGAAAGCTCATACCAAGAACAAACTTAGTTGGTCTCTAAGGTGCTACTGGAAAGAAATTTTTATTTTGTTTTGACTATTTTTAAGAGACATCTGAAGGCAGCCCTGTTAAGGGATGTTTTTAATACCTAACGCTGTATTGTTTTAACATTCGTTTGGGAGCCCCCAGAGTGGCTGGGGAAGCTCAGCCAGATGGGCGGGGTACAAATAAAAATTATTATTATTATTATTCTTTTTATCCTTGAAGGCATAACGACAACAATTTATTTATACCAAGCCACTTATGAATACATAATAAAACATTAAACCTTTAAAAGCTTCCCTATGCAGGACTGCTTTCAGATGTCTTCAAAACATTTAATTAATAATAAATAATAATAATATAATAATAATATAATTTATCATTTTATCATGGCATGTTGGCTGAGACCCTACCTGCCTGCAGGCTGCCTTTTCAGAGTGGTGCATGCTCTGCTTACCTCACACTTGGACTACTGCAATGCGCTCTATGTGGGGCTACCTTTGAAGGTGACTCGGAAACTACAACTAATCCAGAATGCGGCCCAAGACTGGTGAGTGGGAGTGGCCACCGAGACCATGTAACACCGTTTGTAAAAGAGGTGAATTGGGTCCCAGTACGTTTCCAAGTAGAATCATAGAGTTGGAAGAGACCCCAAGGGCCATCCAGTCCAACCCCCTGCCAAGCAGGAAACACCATCAAAGCATTCCTGACAGATGGCTGTCAAGCCTCCGCTTAAAGACCTACAAAGAAGGAGACTCCACCACACTCCTTGGCAGCAAATTCCACTGTTGTAATGTCTTTTTACTATTTTTGGTTGGGAGCCACCCAGAGTGACTGGGGAAACCCATTCATGTGGGCGGCGGCATACAAACAATAAAATTATTGTTGTTATCATTATTATAACCATCTTGCCCATCTGGTCGGCCAATCTATGCTCAGCTGCCCTGCACCCCTTGAGCACCTTTGTGGGAATGGAATTGAGATGCCCACCAAGGCCATGCCTATAAGGGCCCCCAACACCAAACAGGGCTGGGGGTTCAACCGAGGCCCGCAAACTAGGGCCCCTCGGAACTCGCTCCCCCCCGTTTCGCCCTGGGGGGAATCCCTCGGGTGCGCGCGTGTGCCGAGGCGCACCTCTTTTGCTTGGAGAGAAGGAGAGTCCATGGAAGGGGTTACAGAACCGAGAGAGCTGAGAGGCCTAGAGAGGCCTGGAAAGAGACCCCTCCCTCACCCACTTCCGTCTCTTACCTCCCCCCCCCTCCTTGCTCGTCTTGGGAGGCTCCTCTGGATGGAGAGGTCGGTGCGCTCGAGGGAAATTTTGCGCGCAGGGCGAGAGGTGAGCCAAGGGGGTCTCTGGGCGCAGGAGAGACTCAGGGACGGAGGGGGCAGAGGAACTTGGGGGGGGGCTGAGGGAGGAAGGGAAGCCCCCCTGGGGGAGGAAAGCCCCGACCAGCATTGCCAGGGGGTGCCGAGACAGAAAGAGACGCTGCCCATTGGAAGGGAGGTCTCCCACCTGGGCGCTGGCGGGGTAATCTCCGGAAGGGCTGAATTGGCTTTTCCCTCCTGCCCAGAAACCTGCCTTGGAGAGAGGGATCCCTGAAAATGGGAGGGGGGGTCCAATTCCCCACCCCCCTCCTTCCTGGAAGCTGGACTCTCCTTCCCCCATGCCCCAGGCCAGCTGCTGCTGGGGGCTCCGGAAGCGGGACTCTGATGCTCCTGCGTTGCACCAAGCCAGTCCATTGGTCCAGCTGGAGAGGAGAGGAGAGGAAAGGGCAGGAAGTTCCGGAGAGGAAGGAGAGAGGGTTGTCCAGAGCGGGTCTTTGCTTCTGGAATCCTCTTCCACCAAGGGCCAGAAACCAGTTTGCTTCTCCCAGGCTTTCAGTTTTAAGTGTCAAATCCATTGCATGGTTAATTGCTAGTGATAATGTGGTCCACTATTAAAAAAAATGGCTGGAGGTGCTATGGAAATTCTTTCAGGATTTGTATATAATTTACATAAGGAGAGCCTTTCTATACCTTTTTTGGTTTAGGCGATGTCAGAGGAATTTACAAGCTGAGACACAATTCATTAGCACCCATAGACAGTTTGCCTCTCCCAGGCTTCAGATCTAAGCATCAGTTCTGCTGCATGGTGGTGGTGATGATGATGATGATTTATTTATACCCCGACAATCCGGCTGGGTTTCCCCAGCCACTCTGGGCAGCTTCCAACAGAACGTTAAAATACAATAATCTATTAAACATTAAAATCTTCCCTAAACAGGGCTGCTTTCAAAGAGCCAGTGTGGTGTAGTGGTTAAGAGCGGTAGACTTGTAATCTGGTGAACCAGGTTCGCGTCTCCCCTCCTCCACATGCAGCTGCTGGGTGACCTTGGGCCAGTCACACTTCTCTGAAGTCTCTCAGCCCCACTCACCTCACAGAGTGTTTTGTGGGGGAGGAAGGGAAAGGAGAATGTTAGCCGCTTTGAGACTCCTTCGGGTAGTGAAAAGCGGGATATCAAATCCAAACTCTTCTTCTTCTTCTTCTTCTTCTCCTAAAAGTCTAGTACAGCTGGTTTTCTCTTTGACATCTGGTGGGAGGGCATTCCACAGGGCGGGTGCCACTACCCAGAAGGCCCTCTGCCTGGTTCCGATTAATTGACGGTGTTAATGTGGTCTACTACTCAAAAAAACTTGGCTGGAGCTGCTATGGAAATTATTTCAAGATTTGTTTATAATTATATATGGACAGCCTTTAGGCGGGGTCAGAGGGAGTTACAAGCTGAGACACAAATCCATCAGCACCCATAGACAGTAAATGCATGCACCTTCCCAGTCTAGGGTTCTTCAAGGGCAAAGACCCATTATCAGGATAGACAATGCCTGTGACTGGAGGCTTTACACACAGACATGTGCATATGCAGACCAAGGTGTGTGAGATTGCCTTATCTACAAACACTGTGTGTGAGAGAAAGGGAGTGAGTGGGATCATAGTATATAGCAATGCTGCAATTTTGTCTGTAACGTTTCGTGAGCTGATATTGTGCTGTGAATTCCAAAACAACTATGCAAAACCTACAAAGAAACTCACAGGTTAATGGTGGCGTGAGCTTTCCTGGTCCACAATCTGCAGCATTCGCCTCTGTCCACAAAGGCCGTTATACGTTTATTAGCCTCCAATGGGCCCCCAGGTGCTTTGTTGTCTTTTCTTCAAAAGATGAATGTTTCTGAATAATTTGACAGCCACATATGACCTAAACAGCACTTCTATTTTACTTGTTCCACACAGGAGAACTCTGATTCACAAGTCTAAGCACATCTCGCTAGAAAAAGAAAAATACAGAAACGTGATGGGGAAATTGAGAGGTAAACCCTTTGAGTATGCAGTGAGACATTTCACTATGTAAAAACCTATCAAAAGCCCTGCTGGATCGAGAGAATGACCCACTTTTGGCTAGTCGTCTGCAATTTCACCCATTTGCCCATGTTTCTGTGGAGAGACATTGCCTCCAGTCTGCCCTCCCCTGCCCATTGCTATGCAGGTTGTATGCAGAAATACCTTCTTTTTTCTTTACCTTTACGCAGATATAACTGCGTCCTACTCCTTCTCTCCATTCCACCAGATTTCCAGTATTAACCACTATATCAATTCTCATGTCTGTGGGATTTAAGGGATCGGGAAGATTGCTACTGAAATTCAAGGGTTCCTGTAATGTAGTCCATTATTATGATTAATTGAATTTGTTATTCGCTTTATCTTACCCGGGCAACCCAAAGAGTCTTCTGCAACCAAACATTAAGGAATTAGGACAGGGGTCAGCAAAATTTTTCAGCAGGGGGCCGGTCCACTGGGCGCTCCTCAGAATGGAAGTGACTCCGGAGGAGGGAGACTTTGAAGTTGGCGACTCTCCCCCATCACACAGAGATGGAGATGAGAATGTTAAGGGTGATATGATAGCCATGTTCAAATATATCAAAGGATCTCATATAGAGGAGGGTGAAAGGTTGTTTTCTGCTGCTCCAGAGAAGTGGACACGGAGCAATGGATTCAAACTACAAGAAAGAAGATCCCACCTAAACATTAGGAAGAACTTCCTGACAGTAAGAGCTGTCCGACAGTGGAATTTGCTGCCAAGGAGTGTGGTGGAGTCTCCTTCTTTGGAGGTCTTTAAGCGGAGGCTTGACAGCCATCTGTCAGGAATGCTTTGATGGTGTTTCCTGCTTGGCAGAGGGTTGGACTGGATGGCCCTTGTGGTCTCTTCCAACTCTATGATTCTATGATTCTAGGTCTTGTTGGGGGTGGGAGAACCATGCTGGGCAGGTTGACCTTCCCGCCCCCTCGCCTTCCTTCCCTCCTCCAGTCCCAAGCCTGACTCCAAGGGAGGTTCAGGCAAGGCAGTGCAGGCAGCGCATTCTTGAGCGGGGATCGGGCGCTTGCAATGAACTCTCCATCCCACCTGGCTCAGTTTCCAGCAGCTAGGAGCGCAGTTGAGAGCAGCAGCCACCTCCTCTCCGCACTCCAGTGCCACTGTGCCGGTGATGCTCAGCCACCTTGTTATGCTGCCCAAAGTGGAGACAGAAGACCTGGGACTTTCCAGTGAGAATGGGGAGTGTGGGAAATGACAGAAAACACGCAGGGAAGGGAGAGTGCTGGGCATGGGGGTGGAAGAAATTCTGCCTCCCTTTCCTCCCCCCTTAAACTCCCCTCTCCTGCATCCAGGTAGCTGCCTCCTTCCCCACACAAACCCCACGCCGTTCCTCGTCCCTCCAGTTGAGTGTATTCATCCATTTTGCATTACTTTCTATGGGAAAATTGGGCCTTGGTTTTGGAACGCTTTGGTTTTGGAACTTCCAGAACGGATTAAGTTTGACAACCAAGGTACCTGCTGTATTTAAATTGGCAATACCAGAGTAGATACAGTAGTTGATAATTGATTATTAAAAGCTGATGGTGCGTTACTGTTATCTGACATTATTCCATTTCCTAAAAAAAAGAAAGTAACATAGAAGGGGAAAAGTCTGAGATGGTCCAAAGTAAGAGAAGGTACTAAGGGCACTTGATGTGTGTTATATTCCTCTGTTCTCTTCTTCACAGGATTTCCTTTGCCCCTACTCCAAAGTAAGCAATAGAGAAGACACAACAATCTATACTTTCATTAGGAATCACGAACAAACCATTTAAATTGGTGGAATGTAAAATGAGATTCAGTTAGTGAAAACCCTTACTTCACATCATGAAGTGAAACAGTGGAGACACCATTTAAAGGCATGGATTGTGGAAAGGACTTCAGTGGGAGCGGAACTCCTACAAAACACCAAGGAACTCACAAAGGGACTAAACCATTTAATGTATGGGGTGTGGAAAGAGCTTCAGTCAGAGTGGAGCCCTTAGAATACATCAGCAAACTCACACAGGAGAGAAACCATTTAAATGCATAGAGTGTGGAAAGAGCTTTAGACAAAGTGGAGACCTTAGAAGACATAATAAAATTCACACAGGAGAGAAAACATTTAAATGCATGGAGTGTGGAAAGAGCTTCAATCGTAGTGAAACCTTAGAAGACATAACCAACTCACACAGGGGAGAAACCATTTAAATGTATGGAGTGTGGAAAGAGCTTCAGCCATAGTGGAATGCTAAGATCCATCAGCGAACTCACACAGGGGAGAAACCATTTAAATGTATGGAGTGTGGAAAGAGGCTTCAGTGATAGCGGAACCCTTAAAATCCATCAGCGAATTCACACAGGGGAACAACCAGTTAAATGCATAAAGTTGGAAAGAGCTTCAGAGAGAGAGGAACTCTTAGAAGACATAATCGAATACACACAGGGGAAAAGCCGTTTAAATGCACGGAGTGTGGAAAGACCTTCCGTGGAAGGACAAAACTTGCCATACACCTACGAATTCACACGGGGGAAAAACCATTTAAATGCTGGATGTGGAACATGCTTCCGTCATAAAGGATCGCTAAGAATGCATCATATACTCACACGGGGAGAAACCTTTTAAATGTATGGAGTGTGGAAAGTGCTTCAGTCGGAGTGGAAACCTTAATGCACATCTACAAACTCATACAGGAGAGAAACCGTATAAATGTTCTGAGTGTGGAAAGTGCTTCAGTCAGAGTGGAAGCCTTAATGTACATCTACAAACTCACACAGGAGAGAAACCATATAAATGTATGGAGTGTGGAAAGTGCTTTGTTCAGAGTCGAAGCCTTAATGCACATCTAGAAATTCACACAAGGGAGAAAACTTTTAAATGCATGGATTGTGGAAAAATCTCAGTAGAAGTGGAACGCATAGAAGACATCAGCAAACTCACACGGGGAAAAAACAATTTAAATGTATTTTTGCAGAATAAATCCAACAATCCAACAACAAACCTAGGTTATGTACAGCGCAAGCATAAACCACAATAAATGTAACCTGCTGAGAATATTGCGTGTAATATCTAATTTTATTTCCACACCGGGGTGAACAATATAGTAAAATACAGTGACACTCAACAACTCTGTCACATAAATACATATAAAGAGTTATAACAAATGTACAAAGAGGAATCCAATGCATATGGATCCGATAAAATGAAATAAGAAGTGCATAAGGTGCTGTAAGCAGAACAAGGTTTTCCATAATAAAATCAACCTGTTTCGCCTTTCGGCTTCTTCAGCAGCTTGAGACCTAAATGATATGAAATGATGCGGTTGAAAATCTATTCTTATACATAAGTGAGTCGAAAAAGTAATATATTTCAATATTATTAATACATACCACCAAGAGATTGTAACAAGGAATACCGCAAGTATATCAAAGTTTGCAAAACCCCTTCACAATACTCTTTCTGTTGTGCCTTTCTATTTCATCAACATAACGGATCTGAATAATATACATAAGTGAAATGCTATAATCTTATTGCATTGGAAATAATAGACTTCAAGTCATAAACATATAGTATTTACAAGATGCTTATGCATACCAAACACAGCTTTCTAATCTTGTACTACAACGGTATTCCAAGAACTGTGTAATGCGCTAGTATTGCAAGCAGTGATTTATACAAAAAACCATCCAGGCGTATACAATTAGCCAACAGTTACACCATTCTTTTTTCTTAAAAAAAAAAATCTTTATTGATTTTATTTTACACATTTAAAAAGACTTACAGTACAAATAAGTACAAATAAGAAAAGTAAGTAGAAAAAAATATATAAAATAAAAAGGTACAGAAAGCAAATAAAATTTAAGGGGGGGGGGGAGAATAAAATTGGTTTACATAACCAAACTTCTCAGATACAGGTCTTCCAATCTTTCTTAATGTACTTTCGTTTCATCCTTGTTTTCCCCGCACAGTTTTTAATCTTTATTTCTCTTCCATCTATCTTCAGTATTGTTTAGTATTTATTTTAATTACAAGTATCACTCTAGTTCTGCTAATATCGCCTTGTTATTACAATATATTCTTACGTATTCTTTAAATATTTTACATCTCCAAAGGTTTTCTGTTCATTTCTCCTCTTAACTCTCCCGTCAATTTCGCCAGCTGTAAATAGTCTAACATAAGCATCTGCCATTCAGTGATTGTCGGTACTAATTCATTCTTCCACTTCCTAGCTACAAGAATTCTAGCTGCTGTAATGGCGTACATAAATAGCGATCTTGTCTCTTTTAATTTCTAACTTACATCATTCTTAAAGTGATGACACCAAGAAATGAAACCCCAATACTGCAAGGCTACTAATAATACCAGTCATTTCTTAAGACCCAAATCCGTATTGAGACCCGAAGGTGTTTAATAATGTGTTTAATAAAAAGATAATCTGGTTTCCTTTTGTAAGAGAATTTTCTCCTACAAATCCTCATCCATATGGGATGCTTCAATGAAATGTGCAACCAAAGGAGCATCAGTTACTGTACATTGTTTCTTATTCTGGAACGATGTTCCGAAATTCTAACTTTAATGGGTCTAAGTGTACAACCCACATACAACAGACCACAGGGGCATCTCATGACATAACCACCTTAGACGTGGCACATGTGGCAAAGGACTGTACTGTAAATTTAAAGCCCTCCAGGTTAGTGAACTCCTTAACCTGTAACGCAAACCTACATGAAACACAATGTCCACATTTATAAAAACCGCGGGGGAGGATTGGAAAGAACTTGTGTTGAAGTGAGTTTAAGATCTGTGTGTACTAAGGTATCTTTAAAGGATCTAGTCCGTCGTTTGGCAAATACAGGAGGTATATCACACCCAGGAATGTCTCTTAAAATATGCCAGTGGCATTTAATGATGTTCTCAATCTTAGAGGTCATGTGATTATACTCAAGAGAAGCAAAAATGCGAGATGGGTGTGTGCGGTCCTGTGTATCCCTGGGAGAGGAAAGCTGGCCTGCTTCTCTTCTGGGGATGTGCATAGAGACCCCCCTCTCCTCCAATTTGCCACTTTCGACGTAATCTCGTTTATTTAGTGAGAAGGCTGCAGCGGCGGCGAAAGAGACCCCTGAAAAAACGGCAGTGGAAGAAGGTGACCCTTCTACATTCTGCTTGTTCCTGTTTTGCTGGAGGGGTTGGGAGAGAGCAGTTAATGCATTAATGCCCAAGTCAAGGTGCTGCAGTGCCTCCTGTGTTGGACCTGGAAAACCCTGATCACTAGGGGGACCTTGCGCCACCCACTACAGAGGTGATGATGATGATATAATAATAATGATAATGATGATAATAATAATAATAATAATAATAATAATAATAATAATAATAATAATAATAATAATATAATACCCCACCCATCTGGCTGGATTTCCCCAGCCACTCCCAACAGAAAACACCATACATTAAAAACTTCCCTAAACAGGGCTGCCTTCAGGTGTCTTCTAAAAGTCAGATAGTTGTTGTAACCTCTCTCAGTGAGGCAACCGCCAGAAGACCCTCAGATGAGGACCTCGTTGTCCAGGCTGGATGATGGGGGTGGAGACGCTCCATCAGATACAGGGCAGAGGCCGTTTAGGGCTTTAAAAGGTCAACACCACACTTTGAATAGTGCTGGGAAATGTACTGGGAGCCAATGTAGGTCTTTCCAGACTGGTGTTATGTGGTCCCGGCGGCCACTCCCAGTCACCAGTCTAGCTGCCACATTCTGGATTAGTTGTAGTTTCCGGGTCACCTTCAAAGGTAGCTCCACGTAGACTGCATGGCTGTAGTCCGAGCAGGAGATAACCAGAGCATGCACCACTCTGGCGAGACAGTCTGTGGGCAGGGAGGGTCTCAGCCTGCGTACCAGGTGGAGCTGGTAGACAGCTGCCCTCGACACAGTACAACCCCCACATGCAATCATAAACGCACAAGTAGTCTCTGCTGGCAAAGATTGCCTGCAAGCATGAAGTAAGGGGTCGAAAGTGCAGGCACAGCAGTCTGGAGGAAAGACATTTCCTGTTGTGAAAGTCGTCGTCTTCTTTGGCGATCACTCACAAAGAGGAGAATCATAGAATCATAGAATCCTAGAGTTGGAAGAGACCACAAGGGCCATCCAGTCCAACCCCTGCCAAGCAGGAAACACCATCAAAGCATTCCTGACAGATGGCTGTGTGCATGCACAGAGAAGTGTGCATGCACACGAAAGCTCATACCAAGAACTAACTTAGTTGGTCTCTAAGGTGCAACTGGAAGGAATTTTTTTATTTTTTATTTTGTTTTGACTATGGCAGAACCAACACGGCTACCTACCTGTCACAAAGAGGAGGAAGCTGAAGGCATGGCCGTCTCTACCGGCTCCCTTGCAAATGCAGGAAGGGGCTCCTCCAGGAAGGGGGAGGAGAAAGTGGGGCAGAAGGAGCCCTTGAGAAGCGAGAGATTTCCGAAAGGGGAAATAGCGAAGGAGGGACGTGCGAGAGTGGAGAAAGAGGTAAAGATTCGGGGGGGGAAGAGGGAGGGAGAGGAAAAGGACATAGAGACCCCTCTCTGTTTCCCCCCACCCCGAAAATCCCCTGTCCTGGGACTAGGGCGGAGAGAAAGGGGCAGAGCCCCCCTCCCCATAAAGCTCTCGTCTTGGGACCCATATGGAGGGGCTCGGGTCCATACAATGCAGCTGCAAACCCTGCAGGGTTTCCCTTGCACCGTCTCCTTTGAAAGCCCCCCCCCCAGGGCCCCCACCCTCAAGCAGGGCAAGGGGCGAGCCGTGCCAGGGGGTGGGGCGTTGGGTATAGGGGAGACTCTGGAGAAGAGTTGGGGACTTGAGGGGTGAATGGGAGCATCCCTGGGCTGAGAAGTGTTAAGGAAAATTTCCAGCCGCCACCTTCCCCCACTGCGCAGACCTCCTCGCCGGACTCCCACGCTGCCGAGTGCGGGACCTGGGAGCCTCTTTTCTTCCTTTCCCCCCCCCCGACGATGAGCGGGTACCCCTTCACATAAGTCGCACAAGCACCACACAAGCCCTCGCGATAAAGGGCATCCCCAAAATGTTCCGATCTGCGCCCCGAAAACCCTCCGAGAAGCCTCCTGTCAAGCGCTCCTCGTATCGTCCATTTTCTCAATGAACGGCAAGCCGGCCAATCAGGAGCATGCATTCGGCTCAGCCTGCAAAATGGAACGTTCAGCGCAGCTACTATGATTCAATCATCACCTTCACGCTTGACTGAACACTAAGTGGGTTTTGACAGGCTCCCTGCTGGGAGAACAATGGAATCGAAACCAAAATGTAACCAGTTGGGGAAACTATTAATTATAACTTGCAACAATGTATCAAATGGACAATTTAGACGCTGGGTGGCCCAATTTTGACAGCTCGAATATTTATTATTGTAAAAATCCACAACTCCTGAACGCAGTGTCCGATTTGCCTGGTTCGGGTGTCTATTTGCTCCTTGTAAAATAACCTTTCTAACCCCTCGGTCCCCGCCATCCTCCGATCATCAGAAGTATATTATTTCGATACTGCATAATTTTTGGACTCTCCACTCAGTGGCTTTCATAATCCCTAAGCAGCGAGTCACGTCCGCAGGAGGAGATACACCCCTCCCGATAATCCAGTCAAGCACCCATCCATCAGCTACCATGGCAGCAGACATCCTCCTAGGAGCTTCTATTGTCCTGACGCAGAAGAAACCTTCAATGTGTATTACACCCACCCTAGATCCATTCACCGGTTCCTGCCATCCTTCCTGATATGCAAAACTTGTTTTTTCCCCTATGTAAATTTTACTGTAACCTCCTCTCTCCCCTCCCCATCTCTGACGTTCTATGATGTATTTCGCTGTGTATTCTGGGCAATGGCGGGAAGTTTTAAAAGTCCGTGACACCCTTTGTTCGGGGTTCGGATCCTCCTGAACCTTGTTGCGCAATAAACTCCTTTGCTTTTGCTCCAATCTCCGGCTGGTCTCCATTGCCTCCGCAGCGAACCACGGGCTTCCTCCGTAGGACCGGGAGCTGAGCCTTCTCGACCCGGTAATTTCCGTAACAGTCTTGGTGCCGAAACCCGGGACCTGCGTTCTCCCGTGGTGGCTGGGGACCCCCACCGAGCCTTCAGCCGGCAACGGGACCCTTTTCTCCCGTGGAGACTCGACGGATCCCTGGCCATACCTCCGGGCGGTAATTGCAGGTCTCAAGGGGAGCCAACCGGGGAGCAAAGGCAAAGTTCAGCCGGCTTCGTCTCCAACGATCCAGCGGATCGCGGTGGAAGACGCGTAAGTATAAATCCAGTGCACTGGTGATTGGGGGGGAGGGGGAGGTAAGCCTGGCAACCCGCAATCTACTGCTCTCTTGCCTATCATTTCTTGCCTGTCTCTCAGTCTGTCCCGTGGACTGCTGCTCAACTCGAAAGGGGAGTCCTGAGCTCTATCTCTTTTTCTCCAATACCCAGTCAGCCGCCCCGTTAGCTGGTTCTAACGAACGCAAGGGACTGGGCTCTTTTTCTACTTTGCCAGCTGCCAGGGGCAAAGGACTTCTCTGCACTATCCTAAACCTCAGCCGCCCCGTCGGGCCATGTAAAACACGCTGGTCGTGCGTGAGCCCGCTTCCGAACGCAAGGGAGGTTTTTCTCCGGACCGTTTAACTCTATTTAAAGGGCTGCCCGATCTGGCACTGCAGTGGCAGGCGTCCAGTAGGGTTCCCTTCCTTAGCTGTTAACGATAGGCAGGAGGTTGCCAGGTGGGGGTACCCTGTAATGGGTGGAAATGGGGGTTGAGAAATAGGAATAGATGAGAAGAAACGGAAGAGAAAGGAAGAGGAAAAGGGAGCTCCAGAAAAAGGAAAGGAAGAGGTAGTTTATAGTAGATCCCCCTGGTCAGCCGCCCCGCTAGCCGAACTAGTGAACGCAAGGGACCAGGCTAGATTATTGGAACGTCGTGTACTGTATTTTGCTTATGTTAAGAAACCCCCCTGTCCCACTCCCTTAGCAAGAAAACCCGACTTACTAAGATACCTTTCCCATCCCTCCTTTCCAAAACCCAGGTTCCTCTTAAAACCCCAAGGAACAATGGGTGCCAAGGCTTCGAAGCAGGGTCGCACTTCCACTGGGAAAGAAGGCTTCACGGAAGCCTTCTTTTACCCAGCCGGAACCCGACTCTCCCCTCATGCTTGTCATGGATCATTGGAAGATAGTTCCGGACCATGAGACTTTGTCTAGACAGAAGTTGCAAGATCTTTGTAGGAATTCCTGGCCGTCTTTTACTGAAAGAGTACCATCTGAACTCCGCTGGCCACCGGAGGGATCCTTCCATCAGGATCAACTAAATACATTAAGGAAGCTCTTACTGGAAGAAAAGCCTCGTCAGCTTGATTATCTGAAGGCTTCGAGACTGTGAATCAAGTCCTTAAGACTCTAAAGCCGTCCCTGTCGCTCCAGATGCCCACGATTGAAACCACTAGAAAAGATCTTAAGAAACCGAAGGAAGGTCATGCGCCACCCCCCTATGAGGAACCTTTGAATGAGGACTCCATGGATCAGGCCCCGGCACGTTCTTATAATCGTCCCGGGCCAGCCCCAACTGCTCCTTCAGCCCAGAATAAAATCCTGACGCAGAATCAGCCCCGGGGACTTGAAAACTATGCCAGTCCCAATAACCAAGCGAGGGCTCAGGATGGCCAGGCATTGGTTCACCCCGCCGGCCAGGAAGGGACTGTAGTGTTGGCCCGGCGTGCTTATGCATCCCGACTCCACTCCATCTCCTGTCAGCGACCATAGCGCCTACCCCCCATCCGTTCACCGACAGTCCGTCAAAGCAAAGACCAAGGGCAATGGGGGAAACAGTCACCAGGCGACCTCCTTCCAGATGCCACTGAGGGCTTTCCCCATACCACCGACGGTCCCGGATGGGGCCCCACGTATGATCTATGCCCATCAACCCTTCCGTACTGCCGATCTGATTAACTGGGCTAACACGATGCCCTCTCTAAGAGACGATCCTGACAAATGCCATAGGCAAATATCCACCATCTTCTCCTCACATCATCCCTCTTGGACTGACCGTCCATGTGCTCCTAAACGCTCTATTTAATGAGGCCGAGAAAGCTGATATCCTGAGTAGGCTGAGGAAGCTCTAAATCAAGATAATTACCAGGAAGGGAGACCTCAAGGGGTGGAGGCTTTAACACCTAGAGACCTCCGGAACGAACCCAACCCTGCCTGGGACTATAATACCCCAAATGGTATCTGGTGCCTGAACTTGTTTAAAAGGGCCATCCTAGATGGTATCAGGCTTCAGGACAGCGCACCATAAATTGGACAAGGGTCCAGACTGTAATACAGGGACCCAATGAACACCCTTCGGACTATTATTCTCGGTTGGTGGCGGCCATAAAAACGTGGGGTGGAATAGACCCTGAAAATCCTCACCACGAGATAATAGTAAAGGGTTTCTTTAAGGACCAAGCAACACCAGACATAGGAAAACTTTGAATCTCCTAGTGGGTTACGACGGGAAAACCTTTAGTGAGATATTATCAATTGCAAAATCCGTCTTTAACAATCGAGACGAAAAGAAAAGGACGGACACCAGGACAGAGGAAGAGGGAGTGCTTGCCCTCAGTATGGAAACCCCTTGCTTCCCAGCTCCAGGGTTTCCCGGCCAGGGAGGAGGCAGGGGGCGAGAAAGAGGGGGAGGATTGAATGCAAGCCCATCCATGCCACGACCCTGGGGCCCATCCACTGGCCTTTGTCATCTGTGTTTTCAACCAGGGCACCTAAGACGAAACTGCCCATATTTATACCCGGGGAGCCCATGGGTTGAAACCAACTCTTACCCATTCCCCAGAGGAAACTCACCTACTCCACCTTTCCTTCGCACCCCCCTTGGGCCCAGAGTATGAGAACCAGCAAATGGTGCCACCTCATCCCCAAGGGAATTGGCCAACCCAAGGCACCCAGGTCTCGGTGGCCCAACCAACCGCAGGGTCGTACCCTCCAAATCCTTTCCGTGCCCCTCTGCCAGCTCAAACTAACCCGCAATTCGTTCAGCCCCTCCTTCCAACTTGAGAACATAAGGAGAGCCCCAACAGGACCTTGAAGCCCTTCCCCTTTGGACTGCGCTCAATTCCCACCCCTCGTATACCCGGGGGTACAGCCCATCGCACCCCAGTTCCTGTTCACCGCACCCCAGCATCGCACCCCAGTTCCTGGTCGTCGTACCCCAGTTCCTGTTCGTCGCACCCCAGCAACGCACCCCAGCAACGCACCCTAGCAACGCACCCAGCATTGCACCCCAGTTCCTGTTCACCGCACCCCAGCATCGCACCCCAGTTCCTGGTCGTCGTACCCCAGTTCCTGCTCGTCGCACCCCAGTTCCTGTTCGTCGCACCCCAGTCCTGTTCGTCGCACCCCAGTTCCTGCTCGTCGCACCCCAGTTCCTGCTCGTCGCACCCCAGTTCCTGTTCATCGTACCCCAGTTCCTGTTCGTTGTACCCCAGATCCTGTCTACCGCGCCCCAGTCCCTGTGTCACCGTTCCCAAGTCTTCAGGCATCGTTCCTGCTTGTGTTTTTGGACTTGCCGCTATTGACAGCTATTGACAGCTGTTTGACAGCTCTCCGTGTTTTTGGACTTGCCGCTATTGACAGCTTTTGACAGCTGTTTGACAGCTCTCCGTGTTTTTGGACTTGCCGCTATTGACAGCTTTTGACAATTGTTTGACAGCTCTCCGTGTTTTGGACTTGCCGCTATTGACAGCTTTTGACAGCTTTTTGACAGTTCTCCACATTTTCGGACTTACCGCTTTGACAGCTTGCCCTATTCTGACTGCTTGCCGTTTGACAGCCTTTTGACAGTTCACCACATTTTCGGACTCACCACTTTGACAGCTTGCCTTGGTCTACCTGCTTACCGTTTGACAGCTGTTTGACAGCTATTTGACAGCACATCCTGTCTCCTCGTTGGCCACCTTTGACAGCTCGCCAGTGTGACTACCTGCTACTTTGACAGCCGTGTGACAGCTCATCATACTCTCCGATCAGCTGGCTTTTGACAACCCACCGTGCCTGCACCCGATGTTGGCATCTAACCATGACCGGCCCGCTCTCCCTGAATACGACCAGCCGAGGCGCGTGGGGAAGGTGAGTACCAAGTCTCGAAAGTTAGGTGCGGAGAAAAGGATTTGTGGTTCTTCGAACCCGATACAAATCTTATCTCCGAGTGCGGGACTGTTAAGGAAAATTTCCAGCCGCCACCTTCCCCCACTGCGCAGCCTCCTCGCCGGACTCCCACGCTGCCGAGTGCGGGACCTGGGAGCCTCTTTTCTTCCTTTCCCCCCCCGACGATGAGCGGGTACCCCTTCACATAAGTCGCACAAGCACCACACAAGCCCTCGCGATAAAGGGCATACCCCAAAATGTTCCGATCTGCGCCCCGAAAACCCTCCGAGAAGCTCCTGTCAAGCGCTCCTCGTATCGTCCATTTTCTCAATGAACGGCAAGCCGGCCAATCAGGAGCATGCATTCGGCTCAGCCTGCAAAATGGAACGTTCAGCGCAGCTACTATGATTCAATCATCACCTTCACGCTTGACTGAACACTAAGTGGGTTTTGACAGGCTCCCTGCTGGGAGAACAATGGAATCGAAACCAAAATGTAACCAGTTGGGGAAACTATTAATTATAACTTGCAACAATGTATCAAATGGACAATTTAGACGCTGGGTGGCCCAATTTTGACAGCTCGAAATATTTATTATTGTAAAAAATCCACAACTCCTGAACGCAGTGTCCGATTTGCCTGGTTCGGGTGTCTATTTGCTCCTTGTAAAATAACCTTTCTAACCCCTCGGTCCCCGCCATCCTCCGATCATCAGAAGTATATTATTTCGATACTGCATAATTTTTGGACTCTCCACTCAGTGGCTTTCATAATCCCCTAAGCAGCGAGTCACGTCCCGCAGGAGGAGATACACCCCTCCCGATAATCCAGTCAAGCACCCATCCATCAGCTACCATGGCAGCAGACATCCTCCTAGGAGCTTTCTATTGTCCTGACTCAGAAGAAACCTTCAATGTGTATTACACCCACCCTAGATCCATTCACCGTTTCCTGCCATCCTTCCTGATATGCAAAACTTGTTTTTCCCCTATGTAAATTTTACTGTAACCTCCTCTCTCCCCTCCCCATCTCTGACGTTTCTATGATGTATTTCGCTGTGTATTCTGGGCAATGGCGGGAAGTTTTAAAAGTCCGTGACACCCTTTGTTCGGGGTTCGGATCCTCCTGAACCTTGTTGCGCAATAAACTCCTTTGCTTTTGCTCCAATCTCCGGCTGGTCTCCATTGCCTTCCGCAGCGAACCACGGGCTTCCTCCGTAGGACCGGGAGCTGAGCCTTCTCGACCCGGTAATTTCCGTAACAGAAGCCAAGCCAATGATTGGGGGGGGGGAAGAGAAAGAAAGAGAGAAGGGGTTTCTGGACGGGCTGCCTTGGCTTCTCAGTCCTGCCCAGGAATCTGCCACTCCTTGAAGTTGGCCTAGAGGAGGATTCCTGAAAATCAGTGTGTGTGTGGGGGGTCCAATTTCCCCTCTCGTTTCTTTCCTAGCCCCCCCTCCAAAAGAATATAGTCCGGCCCCCACAAGGTCTGAGGGACAAGTTTGCTGAAAAAGTTTGCTGATCCCTGACTAAGAGCAACTTGCCGGGGGGGGGGGGGGAAAGCCCCTGGAAGGTGGAACAAGGGGAAGCAAAGCAGGCACTTGAACATGCCTGCTTTGCTTCCCTTTACCCCTCTACCTTTACCTTTACCTTTACCTGGGGGACCCAGGTGGCGCTGTGGGGTTAACCACAGAGCCTAGGGCTTGCTGATTCAGAAGGTCGGCAGTTCGAATCCCTGCCACGGGGTGAGCTCCCGTTGCTCGGTCCCAGCTCCTGCCCACCTAGCATTTCGAAAGCACGCCAAAGTGCAAATAGATAAATAGGTACTGCTCCGGCGGGAAGGTAAACGGTGTTTCTGTACGCTGCTCTGGTTCGCCAGAAGCGGCTTTGTCATGCTGGCCACATGACCCAGAAGCTGTCTGCGGACAAACGTCGGCTCCCTTGGCCTATAGAGCGAGATGAGCACCGCAACCCCAGAGTCGGACACGACTGGACTTGATGGTCAGGGGTCCCTTTACCTTTACCCCTCTTCCAGCGGCATCCACACGTGTCGTGACATCATGACGCACGTGTCGTGCCCCGCCCCCCGGGGGGGGGTGCCTCTGCGCCGCCACCCCAGGCAGCACAGAGGCTTCCTCCACCACTGCCCCCGGGACACCCAGCAATCCCCATGCTCCTCTACAAACCCCCATCAGAGGTGTAGGAAGGTCAGCGGAAAATTTATTGTCACCCCCTCATTGTTGTGTTTGTTGTTTGTTTGTTTGCCTGCAAAAATGGTTTTACTTTTTTTAAATATTTTTTACAAAGGGATGTGGATACTGGGCCTCTGATAACAAGTAGGCAACTATAGAGAGATACTTAAATCTACAGGATGGACTATTGTTATGGCTTGTGTTGTTTTATTTACATTTATTGTTTATTTATTTAATAACATTTATTTTAAAGAACCTGCAAAGTGTTTTACCAAAACAAAACAAAACTAAAAACACCACAGCAGTAAAATCAAGAAAAATTAACAATCCTGCTTTAAAACATACAAAAGGTAAAATATTAAGATTAAAATTACTTCAACTTCCTGAGCATCTAGGTATGCTTGCCTCAAAAAGAATGCTTTTAGCAGGTGCCCGAAAAGAGTCTAGCAAAGGCACGTGCTTTGTTGCAATAGGCGGGGAGTTCCAAAGTGCAGGTGCTGCCACAATAAACAATGCAGTACAGATATTATGTGGAACCTGTAGTAGTGTTTGAAACTGCTGAAGGGAGGTTTTATTTATTGTGATTTCACCATGCTCTGTATTATCTGAAAAGGAAGACATTTATTTAAGAAACAGGACTGCACAGCAGCAATCTAGTCTCATGTTCAGTGGGACTTATTCCCGAGCCGACGGTGAATAAGATGGGCTGCAATCCTATGCACCCCTTGCATCCAACTTGTACCTAAAACCCTGCACAAACCTGCACCAGAGAATTGTAGATTGGAAGGAACCCCTGAGGGTCATCTAGCCAAACCCCTGGGGCAAGGCAGTAATCTCAACTAGACCATCGCTGACCAATGGCCATCCGTCTTCTGTTTTCCCCCCTCAGCCAGGACACACAACAACGGAGACTCTTTTCCGCCCTCCCGTTTTCAATTACCCTCTTTTCCATTCCCCCCGTTCAACGTCCGTCTGCCCCTTCTCCCCCCCATTTTCAATTACCCTCTTTTGCCCCCCCCCTTTCAAGTAGCGTCTGAAAGTTAGGCCGCTGAAAGTTAGGCCGCAAATGGCAGGCAGTCATTTGAGGCAGCGGCTGTAAGTTGTCGCCTCGGGAGTTGGGTGGCACCTTTCTATTGGTTGCTGGTTGTGACGTCAGTGCTGTTGCTGGTGACTTCTAATAGGCTCGCCAATTTTTTTGTGTTTCTTCTTTATTTTAGGTATATCAGGCGTGGTTTTTTTTGAATTTTTATTATGCCAGATCCTTTTGCCATCGTAATGGAACGCTGTGTCCTAATTTGTTGCGATTTGATCCAGCGGTTACACAGCAAGGGTGCTTCGGACAAACACGCAATGAGAACATTTATATTTATATAGATTATTATTATTATTATTATTATTATTATTATTATTATTATTATTATTATTATTATTATTATTATTCCTGTGTCCTTACTATGAGATAAGGCGGCACATTCCCTACCCATTACTGCTCAGGGGACTGATGGGGAGTTATACGCCATTATAATTGCTCCGTGATATTCAGATGAAGTGTGATTAATAAATTTAATAAATATAATTGCTGTGGTCACCTCAAGATTAGATAACTGCAATGCATTATATGTAGGGCTGCCTCTAAAGAGGGTTCAGAAACTTCAGCTGGTGTAGAATTCAGAGGCCAGGTTGCTCACCGAGCAAGACTGTCTGAGCATATTACACCAATACTGGTCCGACTACACTGGCTACCAGTAAGTTTTCACCATTTCCCCTCTCATCAGGGAAGAAGAGCAATCTGTCGAACTGTAAATGACTCAGTAATGAACCTTATCAGTTCCTTGGCAGTTAACAGACTCCTTCCATCCTTCCTTCCAACTGAAGGTATATGACCAATTATACTTCCAATTAAATTCCAAGTCCTCTTATCATTATTCAGTTCACTCTGTAAATAATAAAGGATGGGGAAGAGTCAACTCTTAAGTTCCATCGTAAACTCTTTGCAAAATAAAGCTTCCCTCCCCTTTTCTTTTTTTACACACACAGCTCTGTTTGATGTTATATTCCATATTTATAATCCAATCTCTTCCATCCAAATTATACAAATATAATTTGACTAACATTCAGAGGAGGGTTGCCAAATCATAAATGTAGACAATAAATTTTTTAATAACCATAGGTTCCCCTACCCCCCCCCAACGTCTTTGCACTGAATGAATGCTTATCTCAACTTCAGACCTTAATCCTTGCAGTTGGTTTATTCTGCAGTTTATGATCTCATCTCTTCGAGGACGTACCTGTACTCTAGTCCAATTATGCTCTAATTAACAGGAGAACCTCTGCTTCTTAATGGCGGCATTGGAGTTTCGGCAGGCAAATTGCTTTTGCACTCAGTGCCTGCCTGCCCCCCACATTCCATGCTGGAGCAAAAGCGATGCTATAAGATGGACTATGAGTGAAGCCCATTTCCCCCTGTCTCGGGGAGGGGGGATTTGCAAGGATAATTACCCTCAATCATCCTTGTTTTTCCTTCGCCAATGATCTCCCACTGTTGTGGGGTCTGCCTCCATTAAGACAGGGCGGAACTGGAAGCCCTGCACAATCTAATATCATTATTTCATTTCCCACAAAAAATGGAAGATAGAGAGCAGAGGAAAGAATGCAGGAGATTTTAAAAGAAGAGAAGGTGCCGATTGCATTGGATGTGTGTTATATTCCTTTGTTCTCTTACTTACAGGATTTAATTTCCCCCCACTCCAAAGCAGACGGTGGAGAAGGCAATCAGAATTTTGGGGGACCACTTGAAATGTCATTGGGAATAACAAAGAAACGATTTAAAGGTGTGGAATGTAGAATGTACTACAGTCAGTGAACGCATATCAACGAACGCACACAGTGGACAAACATTTGGAACGTATGGAGTCCGTAAGGAATTTCAGTGGGAGTCGGCGGCTTCTAAAACATCAACAGACTCACACAGAGGAAAAACAATTATATGTATAGAGTGTGGGAAAAGCTTCCCTCATAGTAGGAGCCTAAGAAGTCACCAGCAAACTCACACAGGGGAGAAACCATTTAATGTATGGAGTGTGGAAAAAAGCTTCTGTCAGAGTAGAGTGCTTATAATCATCAACGGACTCACACAGGGAGAAGCCATTTAATTGTACAGAGTGTGGAAAGAGCTTCAGATCAGAGTGGAAACTTGAAAAGACATCAGCGAACACACACAGGGGAGAAACCCTTTAAAATGTAGAGAGTGTGGAAAGAGCTTCATTGATAGCGGAAAGCTAATAAGCCATCAAAGGACTCACACAGGGGAGAAACCATTTAAATGTAGAGAGTGTGGGAAGAGTTTCCTTATAATAGCAAACTTAGAAGACATCAACGAACTCACGAAGAGGCGAAACCATATAACTGTACCGAGTGTGGAAAGAGTTTCAGTTGGTGTGAAGCACTTAGAAGACATCTACGAACTCACACAGGGGAAAAAACCTTTTAAATGCATGGAGTGTGGAAGGAGCTTCATTGAGAGCAGAGACCTTAATACACATCATGAAACTCACACAGGGGAGAAACCATTTAATGTATGGAGTGTGGAAAGAGCTTCAGTTACAGTGGACACCTTAATAGACATCATCAAATTCACATGCGTGAGAAACCATTTAAATGCATGGAGTGTGGAAAGAGCTACACTAAGAGTAGAACACTTAGAAGACATCAACAAATTCACACAAGGGAGAAACCATATAAATGCATGGAGTGTGGAAAGAGCTTCAGTGAGAGCAGAGACCTTAATATGCATCATCAAACTCACACGGGTGAGAAACCATTTAAATGCACAGAGTGTGGAAAGAGCTTCTGCCAGAGTGGAGGCCTTACAAAGCATCAACGGGCTCACTTGGGAAGAAACCTTTAAAATGTATTGATCATGTTGTGGGTTGAAAGATTGGTTTATGTTAGAAAATACAGATGTATTAGATTTGAAAGGCCATGATAATGTATTTGGTTGGCATGCATATCTTTGATATGATAAGATTAAGGCCCATAAAGGTTTTAAAATGCATATAATTAGGAAGTCTCTGTTCAAGGTATGGATGAAGTATAAAGATTTGTTAGAAAAGAAAACACCCAGATGGTTGTCACTGTTAGAAGCAAAAGCCCACAAAAGAGCAAATATGGATAGACAATGGCCAAAATATAGTGACATTTTGATACAAGAAGGAGAACATTTAAAATTGAAATCATATGAACAATTGAAAGGATGTGTTACGGATTGGTTACAATATTATCAGATTAATGAGCTATTTAAGTTAGATAAAAAAATTGGTTTTCAGTCAGAAAAATCCAAGTTGGACATGGAATTGTTAGAGCCAAAGACTAAAATTATCCAGAATGTATAATTTATTGCTTGAGTGGCATACAAAAGATGAAATGGTAAAATCAAACAATGATAGATTGGGCGAAGGATGTGGGGCATAACACCATGTTGGAGGATTGGGAAAAATTGTAGAAAACTGATATAAAATTTTCAGCATGTAATATGCTTAGAGAGAATATCATGAAGATGATGTATAGGTGGTACTTGACACCGGTTAAATTGGCAAAAAATTATCATGGGCAAAGTAATGGAAATGCAAAGTGCTGGAAATGCAAACAAACAGAAGGAACTTTCTTCCATATGTGGTGGACGTGCCCAAAGATTTATATGGGAAAAGATTTATAATGAAATGAAAAAGGTGTTGAAAACACATTTAAAAGAAACCAGAAGCCTTTTTACTGGGCATCCTAAGCCAGGAAATTTCAAAGTGTGATAGAACTTTATTTATGTATGCCACAACTGCAGCTAGAATTTTGATAGCTAAAAACTGGAAAACAGAAGAAATACCAACGATTGAAGAATGGCAGATGAAAATGATGGACTATATAGAGTATGCTGAGAAGACCGGGAAACTTCGTGACCAGAGGGACAATGCGGTGGAAGAAGAGTGGAAGAAATTTAAATTGTATTTAAAAAATTAATTGTATTATTGAAAATTAGATATAACTTGGAAGATAAGTTAGACTAGATTTAGAGTTTGATTAAGTGTTTGGGAATTGTGAGAAAATGAGTTAAGATAATAGATAAGACTAGTGATTAGATATATAGTAAAATAAGGTTTTTAAGATGTAAAGAAATTACTATAGATCAGGAGCGGCCAACAGGTCGATCGCGATCTACCTGTCGATCGCGAGGAAGTTCCTGGTCGATCGCGGGTAGATCTTGGGTTCCTTAGTGATCGGCAGGCTAAAAGGGGAATAAAGCTCTCCCCCAATAAAAAAGCTCTCCAACTCTTATCTTTCTCCCACTCCAAATTCTCAATAACAATGGGCAATTAGAGGGAGAGCTCCTTCCTCTCCCGAAACGGAGCTGGACACTCTGTGTGTGAGTGTGTGAGTGTTACGCAGGATGGTCCCGCCTCCCTCTTGCCGGCAAAGGCAAGAGTTCTTACCCACGTAAACGGCTCCTGTCCCTTTGCTGCTTTAAAGCCAGCCACAAAGCCAGCAGCCTCCCCTTTCCCTGCACGCCTGCCAGATGGCTAGCCCCCAGTCTCCATCCGTGCAGGCAGCATCTCCCTCCCCCACCCCAGTCTTCCATCCATGCAGGCAGCATCTCCCTCCCCCAACCCCAGTCTTCCATCCGTGCAGGCAGCATCTCCCTCCCCCACCCCAGTCTTCCATCCATGCAGGCAGCATCTCCCTCCCCCACCCCAGTCTTCCATCCATGCAGGCAGCATCTCCCTCCCCCACCCCAGTCTTCCATCCATGCAGGCAGCATCTCCCTCCCCCCCCCCCAGTCTTCCATCCATGCAGGCAGCATCTCCCTCCCCCACCCCAGTCTTCCATCCATGCAGGCAGCATCTCCCTCCCCTACCCCAGTCTTCCATCCATGCAGGCAGCATCTCCCTCCCCCACCCTACTCCCCAGTCTTCCATCCGTGCAGGCAGCATCTCCCTCCCCCACCCCAGTCTTCCATCCATGCAGGCAGCATCTCCCTCCCCACCCCAGTCTTCCATCCATGCAGGCAGCATCTCCCTCCCCCACCCCAGTCTTCCATCCATGCAGGCAGCATCTCCCTCCCCCACCCTACTCCCCAGTCTTCCATCCGTGCAGGCAGCATCTCCCTCCCCCACCCCAGTCTTCCATCCATGCAGGCAGCATCTCCCTCCCCACCCCAGTCTTCCATCCATGCAGGCAGCATCTCCCTCCCCCACCCCAGTCTTCCATCCATGCAGGCAGCATCTCCCTCCCCCACCCCAGTCTTCCATCCATGCAGGCAGCATCTCCCTCCCCTACCCCAGTCTTCCATCCGTGCAGGCAGCATCTCCCTCCCCCACCCTACTCCCCAGTCTTCCATCCGTGCAGGCAGCATCTCCTCCCCCACCCCAGTCTTCCATCCATGCAGGCAGCATCTCCCTCCCCCACCCCAGTCTTCCATCCATGCAGGCAGCATCTCCCTCCCCCACCCCAGTCTTCCATCCATGCAGGCAGCATCTCCCTCCCCCACCCAGTCTTCCATCCATGCAGGCAGCATCTCCCTCCCCCACCCTACTCCCCAGTCTTCCATCCATGCAGGCAGCATCTCCCTCCCCCACCCCAGTCTTCCATCCATGCAGGCAGCATCTCCTTCCCCCACCCCAGTCTTCCATCCATGCAGGCAGCATCTCTCTCCCCCACCCCACTCCCCAGTCTTCCCTCTGTGAAAGTACGGTAGCATTTATTACTACTCAGGAGGAGGAGGCGGCAGCAGCAGCAGCAAGATGAACATTTGGGGATGGTGTGAATTACTGGTAGGTAGGTTTGACTTTAAATGGAAATTGAATCAGATTTCTCCCTCATTCCTCCCTCATATGAAAGCCCCCAGAGCTCTCTGTAATGAACAAAAAGAAGAACGTCCCACTTCTTTTGCCTTTATTAAATAATTGTGTAGGTCCAAACCATACTGTCCTTAGAGCTAAGGGACTCGATGTGGGAAGCTCATATATTTCCACTGTCTGCCGCCCCTTACTAGGGGATAAGTCTCTCCTCATTTGTTAATGACAGTGATGGTGGTTCTTAATGCCACTGTTGACTGCTGTTCACTTTACATTGTTGAAATATTATTCTGATATACTGGTAGTTTATTAAATAGTTTAGTTAGTACAACATTTGATTCAGAATATTTTTTCTTGTTTTCCTCCTCTGAAAACTAGTTGCGTCTTACGGTCAGGTGCACCTTATGGAGCGAAAAATATGGTATGTGGCCAAAATTGATTCTGTTATTCTGGAGTTAGAAAAAAAATTTGGCGACTTCCCAAAAAAATAAATTAATTGTAGAGTACATGTCATTTCCATTCATATCTGATTTGGACATTTAAAAAATTGTAGTCATTATCAGTACAAATTACTCATTGTGCAAAACATCTCTTGAAAATGAGATATTAACTCTGAAAAATGACATTTTTCTGAGGGCCCGTGCAGAAGAATCATTATTTTGGAAATTTGTGCCTAGACAGAAATTTCCAAATTTGAGAAGATGCAGTGAAATTTACACTCATGTTTTGGTTCTACTTATTTGTGTGAATCTGCATTTTCATATTTAAAAATGATGAAGAGTAAGCAACGTTCAAACCTGAAGGATTCCCTGAAGCTGGCCCTGACACAGTACTCGCCTGATATCAAACAGTTTGGTGACGCGGACGTCACACTAACAATGGACAAAGGCATGTATTTTTTAAGAAATCTTGATAGGTAGGTAAAAGGAGTGGGTAAAGGAGTTTGTGCGGCGGACAGATTTGGGAGTGCTTTTATGCAACCCTCTCCAAAAATCTCTAAAAGTTTAAGTTTCTGTTGTCCCCTGTAAGAAAAGTATTGGGGCAGCCCCCAAAAAAGGTTACCTGCCTCTCCTCTCTAAAAAAGCTCAACAGGTTTGAGCCAAACCCCTTAAAAATGGGGCATTCCTCATCCCAAAAAAGCTCAACAACTTTGAGCTGAACCCCCCAAAACAGGGGTAGATCACTGCCAGATTTTAATTCTGAAAGTAGATCACACTCTCTGGGAGTTGGCCACCCCTGCTATAGATGATAGACAAGGAACGCAGGAAGGGGAGACGAGAGGAAGTCAATATACAATGTAAAGGAGAGCAATAAGTGACATAAATAATTCTTTTTAGTTTTTATTATAGGTTTGTCTTTATTGTATCGTTTTGTATTCGTTTGTTTTTGTTGTTTGTTGTTTCTATAAAACTTAATAAAAATATTTTTTAAATAAAATAAAATATATTGATCGTGGAAGGAGCTTATTTCGTAGTGGAAGCCTTACAAAGTACCAACAAAAACAAACAGGAGAAACCACTTAAATGGGAGTATGGAAAGTGTTTCACTTATAATGGAGTGCTCACAAAACATCCATGTACTCTCGTAGGGGAGAAATTCCGTGGTAAGTGCAGGTGTTTTAGGTGGAGTTCTAGTGTTTGTATTATAGATTTAGTATTAGAGGTTACCGCCCACACACTTCTACTGCGCTTTACTGCTTGTGTGGTGGCTTCTCAATAAAACCACTTTAAACAGCTTGTAGCAGAGTTTATTCCTGACGGCAGACGCCAAGAACAAGAGACACGTTCAAATACTCATTCAAGAGCTTCTTTATTTCTTGACTGGTTCACAAGCATTTCAGTTACAACTACAGTGGTGCCCCGCTAGACGAATGCCTCGCTAGACGAAAAACTTGCTAGACAAAAGGCATTCGCTACTGGAAGGCTGCCCCGCAAGACGAAATTGTCAATGGGGCTGCCTCGCAAGATGGAAAAAAAAAATTTCCATCGCGCGAAAACCGCTACTTGCCTTGGTGCTTTGCTAGACGAAAAAATCGCTAGACGAAGACACTCGCAGAACGAATTATTTTCGGCTAGCGAGGCACCACTGTATATGTAAACTATTTACGTTCATCTTTCCAGCACAGTATATCTCACAGTGTTATGGGTGTTCTTCCTCCTGCAGGGGAATTGCAGCCTGTAACTTCCTCCCTTTATTTGCATCTCCAGCTGTAACCAATCAAGCCTAGAGTGCCATCCTCTATCTGCTGGATTTGGGACTGAGTGTAGATATTTTCGATTTAGAAGGTCATGATAATAGGTTTGGATGGCATGCATACTTATGGTTTCCAGAATCATATAGGATAATCAATTTTTAGGGTATGGGGGAGGTATAAAAGACTTTTGGCAAAAAAAAAAAAAAACTTTTAACCAAAAGACTTTTAGTCAAAGACTTTCTTTTAGTTACAACTGATCAGAATTTATCATTGTTCAATTGATTGCTGTGATTCATATTATGCATCAATTTATTGATTATGACCTTTTTAAACATTGTGTTTGTACTTTATAATTTTATTTCATTTTGCTGTTGTGTGTTTATTTCTTATTCAAGATTTTCCTGATATAAGGTAGTCTAATTTCATTTTGATATTGCTGATCTTTGTTTATTTAAGATTGTTAAGGTCTTCTATTTTTGCTTAGTTAGAATTTATGATCATATATGGTTTATTAATTGTTAGGTTATTGGTACAAAATGTATTCCCTCTCCTTTTCCTCTTGGTGCTTCCAAGACCTATCTCAGGAATATGAATTTTCTCTTATTTCTTTCCCAATATAGGGACATCAAGAAAGTTGTTGCATTCATGTAAATTACTATGAGAATCATACGTGGCTGGACATTTTGAGGGTAGAACAAGTGCATTTCTAGACCCGTAGTGTGGTCCAGTCGAGTGAATGTGTTCCCTGCTGGTCTAGTTAGCAATATGATTTCTGATCCAATTCTACATGTGTCTACATGTTGTGCAATTCTACATTCCCTGCATCTGGTTTTCATTTAAATTTTCCTTTATTTCCTTCACAAACAAAGAAAAAGAAAAACGGTGACATTTAACCATCCATCTGGTTTTTTCTTCTCCATTTCTCTGACTTGGCAGGTCACATTTACCAGAGAGCAAGTGTCTTGCCACTTGTTGTTGTTGTTGTTCAGGGTCGTTCAGTCGTGTCCGACTCTTCGTGACCCCATGGACCAGAGCACGCCAGGCACGCCTATCCTTCACCGCCTCCCGCAGTTTGGCCAAACTCATGTTAGTAGCTTCGAGAATACTGTCCAACCATCTCATCCTTTGTCGTCCCCTTCTCCTTGTGCCCTCCATCTTTCCAACATCAGGGTCTTTTCCAGGGAGTCTTCTCTTCTCATGAGGTGGCCAAAGTACTGGAGCCTCAACTTCAGGATCTGTCCTTCTAGTGAGCACTCAGGGCCGATTTCCTTGAGAATGGATAGGTTTGATCTTCTTGCAGTCCAGGGGACTCTCAAGAGTCTCCTCCAGCACCATAATTCAAAGCATCAATTCTTCGCGATCAGCCTTCTTGATGGTCCAGCTCTCACTTCCGTACATTACTACTGGGAAAACCATAGCTTTAACTATACGGACCTTTGTTGGCAAGGTGATGTCTTTGCTTTTAAGATGCTGTCTAGGTTTGTCATTGCTTTTCTCCCAAGAAGCAGGCGTCTTCTAATTTCGTGTCTTGCCACTAGAGCAAATCAAATGTTACCTTTGCATCCCTGTGTTAATCTCAGGATGAATTCCTTTCTCTCTTTGATCCCCAAACCCTAGTAAACAACAAGGGTTCTGATGTCAGGAGTTAAATCTCACCTCCCTGCTATCTTCTGCTTTAATGACCTTCCTATTCTCTCCTGCAATTTACTGATTTATTATCATGTTCTCTATGTGGGGCTACCTTTGAAGGCGACTCGGAAACTATAACTATTCCAGAATGCGGCCCAAGACTGGTGAGTGGGAGTGGCCACTGGGACCATATAACACCAGTACTAAAAGAGGTAAATTGGGTCCCAGTATGAGTAGAATTCAAAATGTTGCTGCTGACCTTTAAAGGCCTAAACGTCACCCCCACCCATCGATTAGCCCGGACACAGAGGTCCTCCTCCAAGGGTCTTCTGGCGGTTCCCTCACTGCAAGAAGCGAAGTTACAGGGAACCGGGTACAGGGCCTTCTTGGTAGTGGCACCCTCCCTTCAGATCTCAAGGATATAAAGAATTACAACTTTTGGAAGGTATTGTTTAGGGAAGTTTTTAGTGTCTGATGTTGTAATGTCTTTTTACTATTTTTGGTTGGGAGCCACCCAGAGTGACTGGGGAAACCCATTCATGTGGGCGGCGGCATACAAACAATAAAATTATTGTTGTTATCATTATTATAATCATCTTGCCCATCTGGTCGGCCAATCTATGCTCAGCTGCCCTGCACCCCTTGAGCGCCTTTGCGGGAATGGAACTGAGATGCCCACCAAGGCCATCCCTATGAGGGCCCCCATCACCAAACAGGGCTGGGGGTTCAAAGGAGGCCCCCTAACAAGCGCCCCTCGGGACGCGTCCCCCGTTTCCCCCTGGGGGGAATCCCTCGGGGCGCTCCTGGCTGCGCGCGTGTGCCGAGGCGCACCTCTTTTGCTTGGAGAGAAGGAGAGTCTATGGAAGGGGTTACAGAAGCGAGAGAGGCCTAGAGAGGCCTGGAAAGAGACCCCCTCCCTCCCCCACTTCCGTCTCTTACCTCCTCCCCCCCTCCCTGCTCGTCTTGGGAGGCCCCTCTGGATGGAGAGGTCGGTGCGCTCGAGGGAAATTTTTCGCGCAGGGCGAGAGGTGAGCTGTGCCAAGGGGGTCTCTGGGCGCAGGAGAGACTCAGGGACGGGGGGGCAGAGGAACTGGGGGGGGGGCTGAGGGAGGAAGGGAAGCCCCCCTGGGGGAGGAAAGCCCCGACTAGCATTGGCAAGGGGTGCCGAGAGAGAAAGAGACGCTGCCCATTGGAAGGAAGGTCTCCCACTTGGGCGCTGGCAGGGGAATCTCCGGAGGGGCTGAATTGGCTTTTCCCTCCTGCCCAGAAACCTGCCTTGGAGAGAGGGATCCCTGAAAATGGGAGGGGGGGTCCAATTCCCCACCCACCCCTCCTTCCTGGAAGCTGGACTCTCCTTCCCCCATGCCCCAGGCCAGCTGCTGCTGGGGGCTACGGAAGCGGGACTCGGCTGCTTCTGCGTTGCACCAAGCCAGTCCATTGGTCCAGCTGGAGAGGAGAGGAAAGGGCAGGAAGTTCCGGAGAGGAAGGAGAGAGGGTTGCCCAGAGCGGGTCTTTGCTTCTGGAATCCTCTTCCACCAAGGGCCAGAAATCAGTTTGCCTCTCCCAGGCTTTCAGCATGGCTAATTGCCAGTGATAATGTGGTCCACTATTAAAAAATAAATGGCTGGAGGTGCTATGGAAATTCTTTCAGGATTTGTATATAATTTACATAAGGAGAGCCTTTCTATACCTTTTTTTGGTTTAGGCGATGTCAGAGGGATTTACAAGATGAGATACAATCCATCAGCACCCATAGACTGTAAATGCATGCATCTTCCCAGTCTTGGGTGCTTCAAGGGCAAAGACCCATTATCAGGATAGACAGTGCCTGTGACTGGAGGCTTTACACACATACAGGTCCATATGTAGGGCAAGGATTGCCAGTATTACAGGCGCGCTGTGTGAGATTGCCGAATTGCACAAACACTGTGTGTGAGAACGGGAGTGGGTGGGATTATAGTTTATAGCAATGCTGTAATTTTGTCCGTAACATTTCGTGAGCTGATATTGTGGTGCAAATTCCAAAGCAACTAGGCAAAACCTACAAAGAAACTCCCAGGTTAATGGTGGCATGAGCTTTCCTGGTCCACAATCTGCAGCATTCGCCTCTGTCCACAAAGGCCGTTATACGTTTATTAGCCTCCAATGGGCCCCCAGGTGCTTGTTGTCTTTTCTTCAAAAGATGAATGTTTCTGAATACTTTGACAGTCACATTTGATCTAAACAGCACCTCTCTTTAACTTGTTCCACACAGGAGAGACTCTGATTCACAAGTCTAAGCACATCTTGCTTGAAACAGAAGAATACAGAAACGTGAAGGGGAAATTGAGAGGTAAGCCCTTTGAGTATGCAGTGAGACATTTCACTACGTAAAAACGTATCAAAAGCCCTGCTGGATCGAGAGGATGACCCACTTTTGGCTTGTCACATTCAATTTCACCCATTTGCCTATGTTTCTGCGGAGAGACATTGCCTCCAGTCTGCCCTTCCCTGCCCATTGCTATGCAGGTTGTATGCAGAGATACCTTCTTTTTTCTTTACCTTTACGCAGAGATAACTGCGTCCCACTCCTTCTCTCCATTCCACCAGATTTCCAGTATTAACCACTGTATCAGTTCTCATGTCTGTGGGATTAAAGGGATCGGGAAGATTGCTGCTGAAATTCTGGGGTTCCTGTAGTCCAGGCACGTCCAACTCCCAACAGACTGCGGTCTACTCCCAATATAAAAAAACTGGCACTGAGCTACCCATTGTCACTGGAGGAATGAGGAGTGGGGTGCATTGGTGGAAGGAGGTGGCTAACTAGATGTGGTAGGTGGGAGTTTCAGTGGGGGGAATTAAAGGGAGGCAAAATTTCTCTCTCTGGAGAGCCAGTCGTCTCTCCCCCCTCCCAAGCCAGCCTCCCTCCCCCTTAAGCAGCTCTCTCCCGCTGAAGCCAGCCCTTTCTCTCTCCTCTCCATTAAAGTGAGCTTCACAGCTGACACGTATCGCCCTGCCCTCCCTCCTTCCTCCCTGCCACTGGTACCACCGGAAGACCAGGTCAGGGGACATTCCTTGCTCTTGCCACCCTGCCCAGCCTTCCCTGCTGCTGCTGCTGCAATGGCGGAGCGACCCAGCCCCAGGAACGGGGGGGGGGTTGACATTCCTTCCCCACTTTGCTTAATCCCACAATTGACCAGTATCACTTGAATGATCTATTGGTTGATCCTGGTTGACCGGTTGGACATGTCTGTTGCAGTCCATTGTTATGATTAATTGACTTTATTAGTTGACTTTACCTTACCAGGGCAACCCAAAGAAACTTGCAACCAAACATTTAAAGTAGGCATGTCCAACAGGTAGATTGTGATCTACTGGTAGATCACCGGACATCTGTGGTAGATCACTGGCTCCCCTTAAAAAAGCTCAACAACTTTGACCTGAACCCCAAAAAGGGGGGTGGATCACTGCCATTTTTTTTAAACTCTGCGAGTAGATCGCAGTCTCTTGGGAGTTGGCCACCCCAGATTTAAGGGATTAGGACAAAAAAAGTCATTAGGAATTCTGAACTTGAGAAATAAAGGGCATTTTCATGGAGAGAGAGCAGCTCCTTTCCTGTGAGGAAGCTCTTTATTTAAATAGACAGTTTTAGAGAACCACTGTATCTAAGATCAAGCTACACTATTAACAATAATTGATTAAAACAAAACAAAATAAAAAATTCCTTTCAGTAGCACCTTAGAGACCAACTAAGTTTGTTATTTGTATGAGCTTTCGTGTGCATGCACACTTCTTCACATACACACAAAGCTCATACCAAGAACAAACTTAGTTGGTCTCTTAAGGTGCTACTGGAAGGAATTTTTTATTTTATTTGTATTGACTATGGCAGACCAACACGTCTACCCACCTGTAACCATACCAGAGGTTAGCTGTAGCTGGAATAATTGATTAATTACCCTAGAACGTATCTATACCATCAGGTGCCACAGAAAGGCATTAGATATATCAAGAGACCCATCGCACCCAGGTCACCTGTTATTTGAGCTTCTGCCATCGGGATGGAAATACAGAACAATGAAGGCAAGAACGAACCATCTTAAGAACAGTTTCTTAAGCCCTAAATGGAAACTCTGGACTCTGAAGTCATCTTATTTTATTTGTTATATTGTCCTGTATCGTATTGTGTTTATCGGTATTTTTTAAATTATGTGGAGAGCCTTATTTGAGTTGATATAGCAACTGAGGAATTTCGTTGTTTCCCGCTAGGGGACAATGACAATAAAGATTCTATTCTATTCTATTCTATTCTATTCTATTCTATTCTTATAAAAAGTTGATACAATGCTATTATCTGACATTATTTCATTTCCTAAAAAATGTGGCTATATCCTTTTGTTTCATCTTTACAGGATTTCCTTTCTGCCTATTCCAAAGCAAGCAATAGAGAAGACAGACAGAGCAATCTGTACTTTCATTAGGAGTCACGAAAAAATCATTTAAATTTGTGGGATAACAATGTGATTCAGTCAATGAACACCCTTAGTTCACATCAAGGAACTGAAATAGTGGAGACACCATTTAAAGGTATGGATTGTGGAAAGGATGTCAGTGAGAGTGGAACGCCTGCACAACATCAAGGAACTCACACTGGGGAGAAACCATTTAAATGTATGGAGTGTGGAAAGAGCTTCAGTCAGAGTGGAGCCCTTAGAAGACATCAGAGAATTCACACGGGGAGAAACCATTTAAATGCATGGAGTGTGGAAAATGCTTTGGTCGTAGAGATTCGATGAAAATGCATCAATGTACTCATACAGGAGAAAAATCAGATAAAGGTTTTGAGTGTGGGAAATGCTTCAAAAAAAGTGGAGTCCTCTGTATACATGAGCAAACTCGCAGGGGTGAGAAACCATTTAAATGTATGGAGTACGGAAAGAGCTTCCTTTTGAGTAACCACCTTAATGCACATCATCAAACTCACACAGGTGAGAAACCATATAAATGTATGGAGTGTGGAAAGAGCTTCAGTCATAGTGGAGATCTTAGAAACATCATCAAACTCACATGGTGAGAAACCATTTAAATGTATGGAGTGCAGAAAGAGCTTCCTTTTGAGTAACCACCTTAATGCACATCATCAAACTCACACTGGTGAGAAACCATTTAAATGTATGGAGTGCGGAAAGAGCTTCCTTTTGAGTAAGCACCTTAATGCACATCATCGCACTCACACTGGTGAGAAACCATACAGATGTATGGAGTGCGGAAAGGGCTTCAGTGAGAGGGGAGGACTTAAAAGACATCAGCGAACTCACACAGGGTCAAGACCTTTTAAATGTATGGAGTGTGGAAAGAGCTTCAGTCAGAGTGGAGACCTCAGAAACCATCAACGAACTCACACAGGGCAGAATCCATTTAAATGTATAGAGTGTGGAAAGAGCTTCAATCGTAGTGGAAACCTTAGAAGACATAACCTAACTCACACAGGGGAAAAGTCATTTAAATGTACGGCGTGTGGAAAGACTTTCTGTGAAAGGGCAAAACTTACCATACATCTACGAATTCACACAGGAGAAAAACCATTTAAATGCATGGAGTGTGGAACATGCTTCCGTCATAGAGAATCGCTAAGAATGCATCAATATAATCATACAGGAGATAAACCATATAAATGTTTTGAGTGTGGAAAATGCTTCAGTCTGAGTGGAAACTTTAATGAACATCTACAAACTCACACAGGAGAGAAACCATATAAATGTATGGAGTGTGGAAAGTGCTTCAGTCAGAGTGGAAGCCTTAATGTACATCTAGAAATTCACACAGGGAGAAAACTTTTAAATGCATGGATTGTGGGAAGAGCTTCACTAATAGTGGAATGCTTAGAAGACATCAGCAAACTCACACAGGAAAAACCATTTAAATGTATGTTTGGTTGCAGAATAAATCCAGGCACATTTGGAGGATATGGACCCTTTGGACTGCATTTGTCCCAATTGGGTTTCAGGTCCTGTCATTGGATTGAGACTGCCCTAGTGGCGCTGGTTGATTATCTCTGGCGGGTTCAGGACAGAGGTAAAAGCTGTTTCCTGGTTCTGCTGGATTTCTCAGTGGCTTTTAATGCCATTGACCACAGTATCTGGTTAGCTGTTTGTGAGAAAAATATCTGCCTTACGCAATTCGTTGAAAATAAATCTTGACTTGTCAGGCTGGCAACAGTTGAAGCACGAGTATTATTTACAAACTCCTCCAGTCATTGTGTGCACGAACTCTCCTGGGGAAAAGCATTTAAATAGAATCTTCAAATTATTGAGTTGGAAGGGTCCCCACAGGTTTATCTAGTGCAACTCCCTGCAGTACAGGAATCTCAACTAAAGTGCCCGTGCTGTTCTTACTGCTAGAAAATTCCTTCTGATATTTAGTCAGTATCTCCTTTCTTGTATATTCAAGCCATGGGTGCAAGTTCTACTGTCCGGAGCAGGAGAAAACAAGCTTGCTCCCTCTTCCATTTGACAACCTTCCAGATATTTAATGGAGTCATAGAATGGTAGAGGCAAAGCCGTTTAAATGAAAGGAGTGTGGAAAGTCCTTCACTTATTATAGTGTGCTTAGGAATTATTATTATTATTATTATTATTATTTATTATTATTTATTACTATTAATTACCCAGTCTATCTGGCTGGGTTTCCCAAGTCACTCTGGGCAGCCTACAGGAAACATAAATGGACTCTCCCAGGGGATAAACCATTTAAATGCATGCAGCATAGAAAGAGTTTTCCTCAGGGTTCACTCTTTCCTTCACATCAAGGAACTCAGTTACGGAGAAATCAGTGTTAAATTCATGAGGTATATATGTGGGGTTCTGGTGTTTGTTTGTAAATTTTATGCACAGAGAAGCGGACACGGGGCAATGGATTCAAACTACAAAGAAAGAAGATTCCACCTAAACATTAGGAAGAACTTCCTGACAGTAAGAGCTGTTGGACAGTGGAATTTGCTGCCAAGGAGTGTGGTGGAGTCTCCTCCTTTGGAGGTCTTGAAGCGGAGGCTTGACAGCCATCTGTCAGGAATGCTTTGATGGTGTTTCCTGCTTGGCAGGGGGTTGGACTGGATGGCCCTTGGGGTCTCTTCCAACTCTATGATTCTATGATTCTAAGTATTTAATTAAGGTAACTTCTCACAATCTTAAAGTGTCCTGTAGGGAGGGTTTGATTCTGGAGTGCTGATGGTAAGTGATTTTGGGCTGAGAGGGTTGCAAATAATTCTGGATTAGTTGTAGTTTACAAGCCACCTTCAAAGGTAGCCCCACGTAGAGTGCATTGCAGCAGCCCAAGCGGGAGGTAACCAGAACAGGGACCACTGTGAGTCGGCATACCAGGTGGAACTGGTGGACAGCTGCCCTGGACAGAGAATTGACCTGCCCCTCCATGGACAGCTGTGAGTCCAAAATGACTCCCAGGCTGCACACCTGGTCCTTCAGAGGCACAGTTACCCCATTCAGGACCAGGAAGTACCCCACACACCCTGCCCCCCATAAAAAGTGCTTCTGTCTTGTCCTCTCCTACGTTCCCACCAAGCGCCTTTGTGAGGGTGGCAGGACCAGCAGAAAGGCTTCCCCAAACCATCTCAGAACCTGGGTAGGTTCCTACAAGGGGATACATAACCAGCCTGCTAAGCAAACTGACTGCAGCTCCTAGAGCCAGTCAGACGTTTCTGAGCACTTTCCGAAGGCAGCCCCACATAGAGCATTTTACAGTAATCCAAGCGGGAGACAGTCCCTAAGGTGTATGTCACTGTGACCAAATCAGACACCTCAAGGTTGGCACACTAGCTTTACTGTGCAAATGTTTTCCTGGGCACTGTGAGAACCTGGGCATCCTGGCTCTGGGCTCCATCCAGGAGCAGGGCCAAATTAAACTCCAAAACCACCGTTTCAGAGCTCTCCTGGCAGTGAGCAGCTGGGTGGGACTTTTAAAATTTGCTTTTGTTGTTCAGTCGTTCAGTTATGTCCGACTCTTCGTGACCCCATGGACCAGAGCATGCCAGGCACTGCTGTCTTCCACTGCCTCCCGCAGTTTGGTCAGACTCATGTTAGTAGCTTCGAGAACACTGTCCAACCATCTCATCCTCTGTCGTCCCCTTCTCCTTGTGCCCTCCATCTTTCCCAACATCAGGGTCTTTTCTAGGGAGTCTTCTCTTCTCATGAGGTGGCCAAAGTACTGGAGCCTCAACTTTGCTTTAGCCTTTTGTTAAACTGCATTCATATCTTGCCATTCCTCCAAGGAAGTAGAGGTGACCTGGACGCTTCTCCAGCTCCCTTTTTATTTGCACATCAACCATCTTGTGACGTAGGCTAGGCTGAGACACAGCAGGTGGCCCAAGGTGGCCTAGGTCCCACACAGGAGCCACTGCAGCACCTTGATTTGGGATTAATATGCTGTGATAGGCCTCAAAAGTCCAACCATTTTTTTCCTGGAAAGTACAGAACAGCAGCCCCAATGCACAGGAAGCTGCCTTCTAGGGAGTCAGGTAATTGGTTGATCTAGGCCAGGAATGTCTTTACCGACTGGCAGCAGCAACCTGGGATTTCAGATCAGGGGTCTCTCCCAGATGCCAGGGTGTGTGTGAACTTGGGACCTTTTTCTTGGATGCAAGGCAAATAGAATAACAATTATATTTAGATTGTTTGTTTATTTCATAACACTGCATGATTGCAAAAACCCTCAAAGCGGTTAAAAATCAGATGAAACTAAAAGATCGAGGAAAATTCACAACCATGCACTCCAAACAACAGTGTCAATGCCTATGATTTAAGAATCACAGCTGAACAATCCCCCAAAATTGAAAATGAAAGTTGACAACAGGACAAGAAAAAAGGATTACCGTATTTTCCACCCTAATGGTTGCCAAGAGGCTGATACTGATGAACTAACTGGAAGAATAAAATCGAAAATTCTTTCTAGTAGCACCTTAGAGACCAACTGAGTTTGTTCCTGGTATGAGCTTTCGTGTGCATGCACACTTCTTCAGATACACTGAAACAGAAGTGTATCTGAAGAAGTGTGCATGCACACGAAGCTCATACCAGGAACAAACTCAGTTGGTCTCTAAGGTGCTACTAGAAAGAATTTTCGATTTTGTTTTGACTATGGCAGACCAGTGCTCAGTGCTCTCGAAGCTACTAACATGAGTTTGGCCAAACTGCGAGAGGCAGTGAAGGATAGGCGTGCCTGGCGTGCTCTGGTCCATGGGGTCACGAAGAGTCGGACACGACTGAACGACTGAACAACAACAACATGGCAGACCAACACGGCTACCCACCTGTAACTGGAAGAATAAAAACAGGACATGATAGAAGATGCAACACATGAACGGACTGCAGATACAGACTGTGTCTGGACATATATACTGATATTGGGAATGAGTTCATACAAAATGTAGTGGGTTATTAGTTGCAATGTGGTCTAAAGCACATAGCCTAGGGCTTGCCGATCGGAAGGTTGGCGGTTCGAATCCCCGCAATGGGGTGAGCTCCCATTGTTCAGTCCCAGCTCCTGCCCACCTAGCATTTTGAAAGCACGTCAAGTGCAAGTAGATGAATAGGTAACACTCCGGCGGGAAGGTAAACGGTGTTTCCGTGCGCTGCTCTGGTTCGCCAGAAGTGGCTTTGTCATGCTGGCCACATGACCCGGAAGCTGTATGCTGGCTCCCTCGGCCGGTAAAGCAAGATGAGCACCGCAACCCTAGAGTCATCCATGACTGAACCTAATGGTCAGGGGTACCTTTACCTTTATTAGTAACCATGTATGTATTAGGATAGGTAATCTTGAAACCCTTATAGTGTTATTATAAGTAAATTGCTATTTTTGGCTATGGGGAGGGCTAAGACATTATCTATGATGGTAGCAGGAATAAAGTGGGTGTTTAGTGGGAGAGCCAGAAAAGACCTCTCTCTACATGTTTTGCACGACATGAGAAGGTGGCACAGGGGAGTGTGGGAGCATCTCAAATCAAATGTGGCAAGTGTGCAAAATGCTTCACTGCAAACTCATTGCTAATTTCCCCCAAAATGACACCCATGGGGAAAACCATACAGGGGTGTACAATGTGGGGAAAGGTTTGGTCAGGCTCCTCAAGTCAGAGCGCTAAAGCAGTAGTTCCCAATAGGTAGTCTGCCAGCCTACTCCAGGACCACCACCCCTGTGAGATCTACATTGCTTCCCAGTACGTTTCCAAGCACAATTCAAATAAACAGCCTCTGTCCTGTATACCTGAAGGAGCGTTTCCACCCCCATCGTTCAGCCCGGACACTGAGGTTCAACGCCAAGGGCCTTCTGGCGGTTCCCTCACTGCGAGTAGCAAAGCTACAGGGAACCAGGCAGAGGGCCTTCTCGGTAGTGGCACCCGCCCTGTGGAACACCCTCCCATCACAGGTCAAGGAGATAAACAACTACCTGACATTCAGAAAATACCTGAAGGCAGCCCTTTTTAGGTAAGTTTTTAATGTGTGATATTTTTGTATCTGATTTTTGTTGGAAGCCGCCCAGAGTGGCTGGGGAAATCCAGCTAGATGGGCGGGGTACTAATAATAATAATAATAATAATAATATAATTAAATGACTTCTGAGTAAAAATCCTTAGGATTGCACAAGAGTTTTACTCAAGTCAGTCCCACCGAATTCAATAGGTTTTACTCCCAGGTAGTTAAAGACTAGAACAGCGTTTCTAAGGGGGGGGGCATATGGATATTCCTGTTGTGATATCAGTACATGACGACAGGTGAACATCGTGTAAATGGGGGGCCACAGCACGAGATTCGGGAGCCACAGAGGGAAGTGAGAAGTGAAGAAAAGAAAGCAGAGAAGTGCCCGTGCTTCGCACTGTATTTATAAATAAAAACTATAAATTTACAAGCGAAACATTTAGATAGCTACATTTCTACCGGCGGGGGGGGGGGCGCACAGGAAGGAAATAAGGTCGGGAGGGGGTCATGGTCGGGAAAAGGCTGACTGAGGGACACTGGGCTCCATGATCCTAGGGGGGGCGAGAACCCCTTCCCGCTATATTTCTAAGTCTCTGTTTGCAGAGAGAGCAGGGGGCAATCTCTTGTCCCTCCCCCTCCCCCTGGGTCAATGAACTGGCTTCCTAGAGAGGCAGGAAGTGACGGAGGAGGGCGGGAGGGGGTAGAGGCAATGTCGGAGGGGTGGGGTCTCCATGCGCATCCCCGGAAGAGAAGGAGGCCTGCAAAAGAAGGAAAAAAGTGCAACATTTCAGGGGAAGGGGAGATTTGGGGTGCAGGGAGGGAGAAGAATTTGCTTTTCCTCCCCCTGAATCTACAAAGGGGCGAGGGGGGAAAGGTTAGGGGCGGATGAGAGCAAGGAAGGTCTCCCCCCTTTTCCCTCTGGGAATCAGGAGTGGTAATCTGCAATCGGCTGCAAAAAGTGGGGTGCAATTTGGAGGGGAGGGGTCTCCATCCTCATTCCCGGAGGAGAAGCGTACTTGGAGAAGAGAAGAAAGAGGTGCTGCATATTGGGGGTTATTTGGGGATGGGGGTGGGAGAAGGATTTGCTTTCCCTCCCCCCCTGAATCTACAAACAGGGCAGCTGGGAAAGGAGGCGGGAGGATTTGTGGGGGGGGAGAGAGAAAGGAAAGCAAGGAGGGGCCTTTCCCTTTCCCTGTGGGAATCAGTGGGGGAGGCGTGATAAAGGCCACCCTGCTGCAAAGTGGGGTCCCCCTCCCCCAACAGGTTTTGCATTGCAAGATCCCTTTTGAAGCGTAGAGATAAACCAGCCTCGGGATGGGTGGGGGGAGACATTTTGCTGCCTGAGACGAACCAGAGAAGGGCGCTCCCCCACCCCACCCCCATGCAACCTGACCATGACACTGAGTCAGGTGTGCCAGTTTCACCCCACGATCATGGGTCCCCGGGGCTTTGGGTGCCATGCAGGGATCGCTGCCCTGGCACTGAAATTTGTGGGTGCCCGGCCTCTTCATGGGGAATTGGGTGGTTGCTTAGGGACCCAGGGATTGGCACCTATGCACTGAAAGTCGCCAGGTGATGTCCCCACCCCGATCTTAGACCTAGCCTCCTAACCTATCCTTACGTATTTATTCACACTCAGCATGGAACACCCCCCCCCCGGCCTCCAGCATCAGGTTCGGATGACAGGGGAGGGATGAGCTCCTCCAGGACCCTGATCTACCCCACCTCCGAAATCTGCTGCTGAAGCGCCTGCCTCAGTGGGGCAGAGATCAGGAGGGCAATCAGCTGGAGAAAGAGTCTTCTCTGGATTTGGAGAGAGGGAGGAGATTTCGGGTTGGGTGGGGGGTGAGAGATGGACAGTGTCAAGGGAAATTGGCCTCCGGAGCTTCCTGAGTAAGAAAGAGGCTGATGTGAGGAGCCCTTTAAAAAGCTTCAAGGCAGGAATTAAATAAATGCTCCAGCTGGACATGGGGAAAGTTGGGGGGGGAGGAGATTAATCCCCTCCACCAGTGCAGAATTTGATGCTGTTTCTTTCCAAAAAGAGGCTTCTCCAGATATCCTCTTGGGAGTTTGTCGGAAAGGAGATTCAAAGCACCTAGGGGTGGGAGATCTGGCCTGTCTTGCAGGATTGGCCCAGCGCAGAGGTGCTGAGGGACTTTCTCTGCCGGTGCTGCCAGCCTCACTCCTGCCTGGCCTCGTCCCCATCCAGGTTGCCAGGAGGGCCTTATAACACTGTATAGGTCTTCTAAAGTCTACCACTTGGGCAGTGCTCACACAAAAACCCTGCAAGGTGGGCCAGCATTACAGCCAGTTTAGTGTTTGGAACAGAGGAGGAGACAGTTGTCAAGCCTGAGGGCCACATTTGTTCCTAAGCAGCCTCCCAGGGGCCACTTTCCATTGATGGGCAGGGCTGGTGTGTTTGGGCCTCGCCCCCTAGACCAGGTGGAAAGGGCCTTTCAGGGAGCGGCCTTCATGCCTCACAGCGGGGCGATGGTTTTCACTAACTATTTCATATATTTTTTCATAATAAGTGTTTGAAATTCGCATTTGTAATTAGAATTTTATTAGTTTATAAGTATTGATATTTGTAATTTGTTAAAGGTATGCTATCTGTGTAAATGTCTCCCACCCTAAATTATTCCGCCTTTCTGTGAACTGCCCTGAGAACAGGGCGGTATATAAATTCAATTAATAATAATAATAATAATAATAATAATAATAATTTATGCATTGTTCTCCTTAAAGAGCTGCTCCCTGCATTGAAGTGCATCGTGGCAGCAGCTGAGAGAGTCCCAGAAGTGGCCCAATTTACACCACCTGCTCCTCCATCCAATCAACTGGCAACACAATGGCCTGCAAGACACCCTCTGAACAGTCTCTTCTTATCAGTGGAGTGGAAAGAGGAGCCAGGCAGCTTCCTCAGGTAGCGAAAGGACAACGGGAGCAGGGAGGAGGGAAGAGGCACAGATGGGACAACCCAGCTTCCCTCTGTGTTGAGTCGGGATGATGGGCATCTAAGAGAAGCTCTGTTTTCTTCTTCTTCTTCTTCTTCTTCTTCTTTTCTTCTTCTTCTTCTCTTTCTTCTTCTTCTTTTTCTTCTTCTTCTTCTTCTTCTTCTCTTCTTCTTCTTCTTCTTCTTCTTCTCTTCTTCTTCTTCTTCTTCTTCTTCTGTCTTCTTCCAGCCCTCTTGACCTTTGAGGAGGTGCTGTGTTTTCACGAGGAGGAGTGGGCTCTGCTGGATCCCGGCCAAAGAGCTCTGCACAAGGAAGTCATGGAGGAGAATTATGAGATGGTGGCCTCTCTGGTAAGGGCACATTTTTATTCCTCCTGGCTGTTAGACATTGAAAGAGTCAATCTGCTGTTTGAGCCATTTATTCGTGTCATATCTTCTTACTTGGTGAATCCTCATAGCCAAGTAAGATTGTCTTCCATGAACACGGTCTTAACGGTGTGTCCGTAAGTGACTGTGGAGTCCAATTCTGGATCCAGACCTCCTTCTACATTGGGAACATAGATTTCTAGGCGGCAGTTAATCACAGTGAGGTTTGCCAAACGTACTTTCCTCTTAGCTTGCTTCTCCCTTTTGTCCTGAGTTGTGCTTCTTCAAAGTCCATGACGCCTTTGGTAAAGGCTATTCTCCAATTGGGGCCCAATTTTCTGTGCTTATACTTCATTTTTATATATTTGCCCTGAAGAGTCTTTAAATCTCTTTATTGTCCACCAGTATTTCACTTTCCATTCTTAAATTGGGAATAGAGTAGTTGCTTTGGAAGACGATAATCAGGCATCCGACAACATGAGCATCCAGCAAAGTTGATGTTGAAGATTGTAGTTTATAGCAACGCTGTACTTTTGTCAGTAGGTAACTTCATAAGCTGATATTGTTGTATGAACCCCCCACACCCAAAAAAACCCTATGTAAAATCTACACTCACAGGGTAATAATGGTGGCATGAGGTTTCCTGGTCCACATCATTTATTAACTTTTAATGGTCCACCAGATACTTTGCAGTCTTTGCTTCAAAATATTAATATTGTATTTTTATAGACACATATACATAAACAGCACATTTTACTTATTCCACATAGCAGAGGGTCTGATACTCAAGTCTGAGCTTATCTCCTCACTTGGAACAGAAAAACAGGGATGTTGTCCTGGACCAATTGAGAGGTACATACTTCCACTTTGCTCTGAGACTGTACCTTTGTATGTCTTCTTTCAGTGTGTAGGAATATGAAAAGAGTCCTTTGGATCAAAACAAGGGCCCATCTCTTCCAGCATCCTGGTGCAGGTTAGGTGATGTGTACAGTTGGTTGGAATGTATCAGTAAGAAATTACAGATCATGGAGGAAGGAGAAAACTGAATACAGAGGCAGCATTTTCATAGGAGGGGAAAGTGTCTCCCTCTGGATGTTGCTGCACTACAACTCCCATCATCCCTGGTCATTGACTATCTTTGCTTGGGTTGATGGTACTCAGAGTCCAACCACATCTGAAGGGTCATAGATGCCTCATCTCAGCTTAGAAGGTTCTTGTGCTGCTCAGTGTTACATGGAAGTTGAAGGTAGAACTGGACACTAAGGGTTCTTGAGCCTATTTTCAGAATTACTTTCCTTTCCTATAAATTTGGTACATAGGAGAGGGAGGAATGCTGGAGGTGTTAAAAGAGGAGAAGGTGCTGATTGGTCTTGCTGTGTGGTAAGTTTTTTGTTTCTCCTTGAATACCTAACAATATTCTCTTTCTCTCCCACTTTAAACCAGGTGATGGAGAAGGCAATCAGAATTTTGAGGGGCCATCTGTAAAATACTGCATTGTGAGTGAACACCTTAGCACACATCTACAAACTAACACAGGAGAGAAACCATTTAAATGTATGGAGTGTGGGAAGTGTTTCAGTGAAATTGGAATACTTGCCATGCATCAACAAATTCACACAGGGAGAAACCATTTAGATGTATGGAGTGTGGAAAGAGCTTCAGTAAGAATGGAACTCTTTCAAGACATCAACGAACTCACACAGGAGAGAAACCATTTAAATGTTTGGAGTGTGGAAAGAGCTTCAGTGAGAATGGATCTCTTGCGAAACATCAACGAACTCACACAGGGGAAACCATTTAAGTGTATGGATTGTGGGAAGGGTTTCATTGAGAGAGGAGCTCTTACAAAACATCAACGAACGCACACAGGAGAGAAACCATTTAAATGTATGGAGTGCGGAAAGAGCTTCAGTGAAAATGGAAAACTTACTGTACATCAACGAACTCACACGGGTGAGAAACCATTTAAATGTATGGAGTGCGGAAAGAGCTTCATTTGTAGTTGGAAACTCACTGAGCACCAACAGAGTCACACCAGGGAGAAACCATTTAAATGTAAGGATTGTGGGAAGGGTTTCAGTGAAGGTGCAAAACTTACAATACATCAACGAACTCATATAGGGGAGAAACCGTATAATGTATGGAGTGTGGGAAGGGTTTCATTCATGTGGAGCTCTTACAACGCACCTACGAACTCACACAGGGGAGAAACCATTTAAATGTAAGGATTGTGGACAGAGCTTCAGTTACAATGGAATACTTACTGTACATGAACGAACTCACACGGGTGAGAAACCATTTAAATGTATGGAGTGTGGGAAGGGTTTCATTGAGAGTGGAGCTCTTACAAAACATCAACGAACTCACACAGGGGAGAAACCATAGTTGTTTGTATTGTGGGGTGCTTCAGTCAGAGTGGAGCTCTTTCAAGACATAAACGATCTCATACAGGGGAAAACCATTTAAATGTTTGGAGTGCGGAAAGAGCTTCATTTGTAGTTGGAAACTCACTGTGCACCAACATAGTCACACCGGAAAAACCATTTAAATGTATGGATTGTGGAAAGGGTTTCAGTGAAGGTGGACAACTTACAAGACATGGGAGAAACCGTATGAATGTTTGGAGTGTGGAAAGAACTTCAGTGAACCTTCGAATCTGACCATACATCTACAAACTCACATGAGAGAAACCCTTTGGATGTAGTGTATGGACAGAGCTTCAGTCACAATGGAATACCTATTGTACATGAATGGATCGTTTAAATGTATTGATCGTGGGAAGAGTTTCAGTGAGAGTGGAGCTCTTGCAACACATCAACGAACTCACACAAGCGAGGAATCATTTAAATGTATGGATTGTCGAAGCTGTTTCAGTAAGAGTGTAACTCTTAGAAAACATCAACCATCTCACAGACAGTGCCGGATTTACGTATAAGCTAAACAAGCTATAGCTTATGGCCCCAATCTTGAGGCCATCCCAAAAAATGTGAAGAAAAAAAATGGATGTACATTTCCAAAATATAAGATAAAAAACAAATAAAATAAAACCTACATACAGCAACAGTGTTTTGTGTTGTGTAGGCACCTGATGGCCTGCTCCCTAAAATCACTGGTTTGCTCATTTCTATATATAGGGTGCCTACATTCTGCATGGACTGGTTGCATGGCAACATTTAGCATGCAGATTGCAGTGCAGCACAGTTGATTGTAGGTCAAGCTGTTGTACCTGTTATCTAATATTAAAGAGTGCTTGTAGACTGATGATCAGGCAGCATAGACTAAGGGTATGAGTCTTATGCCTACTGATTGATTTCATGTAATATATAATTTATTTATTTTGATCTCATTACAAAATTACTTTAGAAAAATATTCATCTTTTATTTATTGAGGGGCTGGGAGCTGGGGGCACTGTTATACAGTGGTTCCACTCCTTTCTCCTGGGCCGTGTCCAGAAAGTGGTGGTGGGGGATGAGTGTTCAGACCCCTGGGCTCTCACTTGTGGGGTGCCTCAGGGTTCCGTCCTCTCCCCCATGCTTTTCAATATCTACATGCAGCCGCTAGGAGAGATCATCAGGGGTTTGGGCTGGGTCCATCAATATGCAGATGATATCCAGCTCTACCTCTCTCTTAAATCAGAACCATGAAGGTGGTGAAGGTCCTGTGTGAGTGTCTGGAGGCGGTTGGAGGATGGATGGCGGCTAACAGATTGAGGTTGAATCCTGACAAGACAGAAGTACTGTTCTTGGGGGATGGGGAGGGCTGGTGTGGAGGACTCCCTGATCCTGAATGGGGTAACTGTGCCCCTGAAGGACCAGGTGGCCCTGGGAGTCATTTTGGACTCACAGCTGTCCATGGAGGTGCAGGTTAATTCTTTGTCCAGGGCGGCTGTCTACCAGCTCCATCTGGTACGCAAGCTGAGACCCCTATGCTCTAGTTATCTCCCGCTTGGACTACTGCAATGCGCTACTTGGGGCTATCTTTGAAGGTGACTTGGAAACTGCAATTAATCCAGAAGGCGGCAGCTAGACTGGTGACTGGGAGTGGCCGCCGAGACCATATAACACCAGTCCTGAAAGATCTTCATTGTCTCCCAGTACAATAGTTTCCGAGCACTATTCAAAGTGTTGGTGCTGACCTTTAAAGCCCTAAACGGCCTCGGTCCTGTATACTTGAAGGAGCGTCTCCACCTCACTGAGGTCCAGCGCCGAGGGCCTTCTGGTGGTTCCCTCCCTGTGAGAAGTGAGGTTACAGGGAACCAGGCAGAGGACTTTCTTGGTAGTGGCGCCTGTGCTGTGGAACTCCCTCCAGGCAGATGTCAAGGCAATAAGCAACTATTTTACTTTTAAAAGACAATTGAAGGCTGCCCTGTTTAGGGAAGTTTTTAATGTTTGATGCTATATTTTTTTTAATATTCAGTTGGAAGCCTCCCAGAGTGGCTGGGGAAAACCAGCCAGATGGGAGGGGTATAAGTAAATTATTATTATTATTATTATTATTATTATTATATTATTATTATTATTATTACTACTACTACTATTTAGTAGACCTATTATTATTTACTAGTACAGTTCCCTGTTATCCCCACTTGCTACTAAAATACTATATATAAATATTATAATTATATTAAATATTTTACTTCCATTTTTTAAAATGTCAACCAGATGTTACAAAACTGGAGCTCAAAAGAGGAAAGAGAAGCAGAAAGCTGAAGAAGAGCTTAGCAAATTACCAAAATTAGATAGCTTCTTTACAAAGACAGATACTTCTTCGGCAATCACTTGTAGCCGAGTAAAATTGTCTTCCATAACCACCGTTTTAACAATGAGTCTGTACATGACTGTGGAGACCAATTCTGGATCCACACGTTGCCCCAACCCTATTCATTATTTTCATTGCCATGATCCTTGCACTTTGTTGAAGGGAAAGACAGATAAGGAGCCTGATCAACCCAAAGCCTATACCACAGCAAGTCAGCCATGTGATATTTGTCCCATTCCTGATGCAGAACCTGGTTCATCTAGTTCTATAGAATCTGCTTCAATGACTGCAGCAAGAAATACTCAGACTAACCAGAGAGTAGTATAAGCACAGAAGATTCAACATCAAAATACAAACAGAATGATGGGCTATGGGGTGATTTAAGCAAAGATGACATTGCATACTGGGTAGAAAAAGGTCCGCCAGAGTGTCAGCACTCAGGTGGTTCATTTGAAAAGTCAAAGAGGTCTTTTGCAAACCAAGACAGATATTGTTCAAGAGCTTGTTCTATCCCAAACGGGCTAATGGTGAAAAATACTTCAGAGAATGTTAGTCTATTTACCAGAAACTGGTCGTGTATACTGTTTTGTGTGCAAACTCTCTTCAAATTCTTCCACACCATTATCGTCAGATAGATTTTCTGATTGGCGCAACACCTATTTAGTTCAAAGTCATGAAATCTCTGAAGACCATAGAACAGCTTCAGAAGCATATCTTACAAGAAGCAAACATGGCTCAACAATTGACTATCAACTAGCAGAACAGATACATAAAACTGGAAACATGTTCTTGAATGAGTTGTGGCAGTCGTAATAACTCTGGCAGAGCGTGGTTTACCTTTCAGAGAGATGAGGAAATATTTGGTTCATTACTTACTTACTGCAAAATTTGATCCTTTTCTAGCAAACCATATAAAATAAATTGGAAGTAGAGGATCAGGTGTCACACCCGCTCTTTCTAAAACAATATTTGATGATTTCTGTTATTGTAAGGTAGTCTCACCAAATGATGGGCTCCCTATTCCAGTGTTTTTCAACCACTGTTCCGCGGCACACTAGTGTGCCGCGAGATGTTGCCTAGTGTGCCGTGGAGACGGTTGGGATTTCCCCCCCTACTCGGGTGAAGATGTCGCGGTATGGCCATTACGGTGGAGGTGAGTGGCGCGGGTGGAGAAGAGACCGCAGTGACGCCTCTCTTTGGCTCTTTTCGAGGCCCCGCTTAGCTAAATTCGCGGCGCCTAGGAGGGACTCCCCTTGGGTAACGGCAGACGGGGCTTGTGGCCGGACCTGGCGGGGTTTGTTTTCCCGCCCTTCGCGCTACTGACGCTGCGCGGGCAAAATGGAGGCGGCGCCAAAGATGGCGGCGCCCAGGGCTGCTTCGCTCGCCTTCGGCAGCGATGAGATGGGCAGACTGGTCGAGGGAAGAAGCCGCGAGGGCGGCACCGCGGCGGTGCGTTTGGCGGAGCCGTCGGCGGAGGGAGGGCGGTGCGAGGGCGGAGAAGCGGCGCCGGAGGGCGCGAAGGGCAGTTGCCGCTGCTTGCTCTTCCTCTGCCGGCTGCCTGCTCGTTGGCGCGCTTTCCAGGAGCCTCTAATAAAGGAGCGGTGGCCTCCCCCTTTCTCCTTCTACACGCGCCTGCTTAAACTTTTGTGCCCCGAAGTATGTGAAGTGCGCTTCCTATGCAGTTTTTTTTTAATTAATTGCTTTGAGTATCTCGGCTATAACATCCAATTAGATTGACAGAAAAACTAGGCGAAATCTTTTGCGTTGATACAGGGTGTCGGTATAATAGTATTATTTTCCTCCTTGCCGTCGCTTTGACGTGGGCCCTTCCCCGCCCCCTCCATAAGCTGCCAGCATGGATGCTGGAAACTTGCGTTTATGATGGTTGCAGCCCTCCTTTTGTGGTTCAGTGGGAGTGCAGTTTGGCAAGTGAAGTGAACATAGCCTGAAATTGGCTTAAGACTATTAAGGACGTGTATTTTCTTGGAATTTTCCATAAAAAATCTTTTTTCTTTTGCGGGCACCGACTGTGTCCTGGGTATGGGGGGTATGTGGGTTTTTTGACATCATCTTCCGACTTCCTTCCCGCCAAAGCACAGTGTGCGCAGCAGCGGAGAGAAGAATTTCTGTTTACTTACTATTTCATAATAGAGTAATTATAAAAACTTTCTTTCTTTGTGTTTATTTGATTCCTATTCAAGAGAATTACTTTATATATAGTCAATATAGGCACAGAGTTAATTTTTTTAACATTTTCTAATGGTGGTGTGCCTCGTGATTTTTTTCATGAAACAAGTGTGCCTTTGCCCAAAAAGGTTGAAAAACACTGCCCTATTCAACGTTTTCTAACCTTCCTAGAGATGGGTAGCCACACAGGGGGAAGTATGACCAAGAAGATGGTGCATCACAACCTTACAACCTTCTTCAGATACACAGTGTGCTTTCAGTGTGCATGCACACGAAAGCTCATACCAAGAACAAACTCAGTTGGTCTCTAAGGTGCTACTGGAAAGAATTTTCTATTTTGTTTCGACTGTGGCAGACCAACACGGCTACCCACCTGTAAAAGGGAATTTCTGTTCGCAGGGAGGGGGAGGCGGATCTCCTCCCTCTCCCCCTCCCTCTGGGTCAATGAGATCCGCTTCCTAGAGAGGCAGGAAATTTGTTTTTCTTTTTTGGGGGGGAAGACTATTTGGAGGGGAGGGGTCTCCATCCTCATTCCGGGAAGAGAAGCGGACTTGGAGAAGAGGAGAAAGAGGTGCCGCATATTTGGGGGGGTTATTTGGGGATGGGGGTGGGAGAAGGATTTGCTTTCCCTCTCCCTGAATCTACAAACAGGGCAGCTGGGAAAGGAGGGGGGGGAAGAGAGAGAGAGACAGGAAAGCAAGGAGGGGCTCAACCCTTTCCCTGTGGGAATCAGTGGGGAGGGGGACTGAACTGGATGCAGGACATCCTGTTGCAACGTGGGGTCCTCCTCCCCCAGCAGGTTTTGCATTGCAAGATCCTTTTTGACGCGCAGAGATCAAGCCTGGCTCCCAGGGTGGGGGGGTGGGGAGGGGGCGAAGACACTTGAGATGAACCAGAAAAGCCCCCCCCCCCCAGTGCAACCTAACTACAAAGGGATTTGCAGCCCCACCCTGTGCATGTTGACTCAGAATCAGTCCACCTCCGTTCAAAGGGGTGGCAGCCCCATTCCACCTAGGGATGCTCCTCTCTGCTTAACAGCTTCCATCTCCCTTCTCACTGCTGCCCCCCTCCTGCCCCCCATCTCTCCCCCCCAGGCTCTGCTAGGTGGGCAGGAGAGCAACAGGAGCTCACCCCATCGCGGGGATTCGAACTGCTGACCTTCCGATCAGCAAGCCCTAGGCTCAGTGGTTTAGACCACAACGCCACCTGCATCCCGTGTTAGCGCATAGAGTGCTGTAAATATTTCCATCTGCTCCACTTGGATGGGACCTCTGCACCCTGGGGCCCTCCAGATGTTGCTTTTCTTCTGACTGCAAATTCTTCCCATAATTTAGGAGTTTCCCTTATTTTCTTTATTCTAAATGTATCAAAGGGTCAGAATCTGGTTTACTCGGCGGCTGTTTGGAGGAAAGGAAAAGCGAGGTCAGCAGAGGTACTGACCGTAATGCTTTTTGCGAAGCTTCATTAAGAGTTTGGGAGTTGATCCTAGAACTTTGCAAACCGGAGCTGAATGTCCCCTAAAGACTGAGGCAGCTTATAGTATTATAAAGTTCCCGTAGAAAAGATTAAGTCCTTCTAGTTCCCTGCCTTGCACTATTTGGAAGGGACCCAAAGGAAAGCTGGTTCCTGCTTCCTTTTATTTAGAAATATTGTGTGTGTGTGTGTGTGTATACACAGAGAGACAGACAGACAGACACAAATACTTGCACCAAAAGTAAATACTTCCTGTTTCTGTTGTGATCATCTCAAGGAATGAATTCCTGATATCTCTAATTAGCATTTTAATCTATAAAAATAATTAACAATCCCAAAGTTGGGGTACATAGTTCAGTTGGTTTTCCACTAACTATTTCATATATGTTTCATAGTCTGTGTTTGGATTTTGCATTTGTGATTAGAATTTATAAGTACTGATTTATTATTACTGGTAATTTGTAAAAAGGTATGCCATCTGTGTAAATGTCTCCCACCCTAAATAAACCTGCCTTTCTATGAACCGCCAAGACCTCCGGGTATAGGGCAGAATATAAATTCAATTAATAATAATAATTTCTGCATTTTTCTCCTTAAAGAGCTGCTCCCTGCATTGAAGTGCATCTTGTCAACAGCTGAGAGAGTCCCAGAAGTGGCCCAGTTCACGCCTCTTCCTCCTCTGAATCACCTATGGGCAGCGCAATGTCCTCCAAGACAACCTCTGAATGGTCTCTTCTTAGAGGTGGAGTGGAAAGAAGAGCCAGGCAGCTTCCTCAGGTAGTGAAAGAGCAACAGGAGCAGGGAAGAGGGAAGAGGCACAGATGGGACAACCCAGCTTCCTTCTGTGTTGAGTGGGGATGGTGGGGATCTAAGCTCTGTCTTCTTCCAGGCCCTCTTGACCTTTGTGGAGGTGGCTGTGTTTTTCACGGAGGAGGAGTGGGCTCTGCTGGATCCAGGCCAAAGAGCTCTGCACAAGGAAGTCATGGTGGAGAATTATGAGATGGTGGCCTCTCTAGGTAAAGGCACATTTTTATTCCTCTTGGCTGTTAGACGTTGGAGGTGTGAATCTGCTGTTTGAGCCATTTATTCCTGTTTTGTCTTCTTCTTTGGCGAATCCTCATAGTCAAGCCTTCCATGAACACGTTCTTAACGGTGTGTCCATAAGTGACTGTTGAGTTCAATTCTGGATCCATACATCCTTCCACAGTGGGGACATAGGTTTCCGGGCGGGAGTTAATCACAGTGAGGTTAATCACAGAGACTCACAGGTTAATAATGGTGGCATGAGATTTCCTGGTCCACATCATTTGTTAGCTTTTAATGGGCTAGTTAGTAGATACTTTATTGTCTTTGCTTCAAAAGAATAATATTTTTGCATATTTTTAGAGTCATATAAAGTAATATCTCTGGTTACAAACCGTCCTTCTTTCGAAAGCTTCGTCTTACGAGCTCCGCTAACCTGGAAGTAGGTCTCTTGACTGCGAACTTTGCCCTGGGATGCGAGTGGAATCGTCCCTTTAGCAAAAGAGTGCTTCTGGTTAAGAACAGTTTTGAGTTGAGAACGGACCTCTGGAATGAATTAAGTCGTAACCAGAGGTACCACTGTATTACCACCAACTCCCATCTCTTGCAGGGGTGCAATTAGTGCCAACGCCTTCTGTCAAGAGTTTTTGATGCTTCCCTTTCTATGGAAGCGCAGGTTGCAGCTACTACAAAGGCGGTGTTTTTCCATCTCCGCCAAGCTAAGCAGTTGGTCCCTTACCTCTCTTGCCCTGATCTCGCCACTGTGATCCATGCGACGGTCACCTCCAGGCTTGATTATTGTACTCAGTCTACGTGGGGCTGCACTTGAAACTGACCCAGAAACTTCAGCGGGTGCAGAATACTGCAGCAAGACTACTTAACGGGGTCTTCAACCATGGGATCACATTCATCCAGTGCTATACCAGCTGCACTGGCTCCCCGTGGAGTACAGGATCAGGTTTAAGGTGCTGGTTTTAACCTTTAAAGCCTATACGGCCTAGGACCCTCGTACCTATGGGACTGCCTCTCCTGGTATGCCCACGGAGGACCTTACAGTCTGCAAATAATATATTCTGGAGATCCCGGGCCTCAGGGAGATTAGGCTGGCCTTGGCCCCAGTCTGGTGGAAAACTGCCACAAGAGATCAGGGCCCTGTGGGATTTGACATCTTTCTGCAGGACCTGTAAGACAGAGTTGTTCCGCCAGGCCTTTGACCAGGGCTCAGCCTGACTCCCCTTCTCTTTTTGTATAAGAAGTAGTACAAAAGAGGCCTCCCAGCATTCCTCACAGGCCCATATAAGATCAGCGTACACAGTTGGGCCAGATGAGCATTTATTGTTCCCAACCCTAAGCCTGCGGAAAGCCATCTAATTCAGATTTTTAATTAGATCATGACTTGTTTTGAGGACATAATATAATTATTGTTTGATTTTATATCAATGTTATATGTTTGATGTTAGCCGCCCTGAGCCCAGTCTCGGCCGGGGAAGGCGGGATACAAATAAAAGTTTTATTATTATATTACTACTACTACTGCTACTACTACTACTACTACCAGGGTGGATTTATTTAAATCAAACTGATTTAAATCATGATTAAATCACTAGTCATAAGGCTCAGGGTGGATTTAAATAAAAACTGATTTAAATTTTAAAAATCAGATTTTTAAATTTGAATTTTTTTATTCAATTCAAATTTTTTATTTAATTTGAATTTTTTATTAAAATCATATCTTTTAAATTAAAATCCACCCTGAGCCTTACTGACTAGTGATTTAAATCGTGAGTTAATCAGTTTGATTTAAATCAAATCCCCCTGACTACTACTAACACAGCACTTAGGTTTACTTATTCCACATAGCAGAGACTCTGATACTGAAGTCTGAGTTCATCTCCTCGCTTGGAACAGAAAAATACAGGGATGTTGTCCTGGACAAATTGAGAGGTAGATACTTCCAGCTTTGCTGTGAAACTGTAACTTTTTATGTCTCCTTTCAGTGTGTAAGAATATGAAAAGAGCCCGTTTTGGATCAGAATGAGGGCCCATCTTTTCCACCATCCTGGTGTAGGTTTAGGTGATTGTACAGTTGGTTGGAATGTATCAGCGAGATATTACAGATCAAGGAAGAAGGAGAAAACTGATTACAGAGGCATGGTATTTTCGCAGGATGGGGAAGATGGAGAAAGTGTGTCCCTCCAGATGTTGCTGCATTACAACTCCTATCATCCCTAGTCATTGGCCATCTTTACTTGGGTTGATGCTTCTTAAGAGTCCAACCACATCTGCAGGGCCATAGATGCCAAACCTCAGCATAGAAAGTTTCTCTTGGTGCTCAGTGTTAGATGAGAGTTTGAAGGTAGAACTGGATACTAAGGGTTCTTGAGTATTTTCAGATTTCCTTTCCTTTCCTAAAACTTTAGTACATAGGAAGGGAGGGATGCTTAAGGTGTCAAAATTAGAGAAGGTGCTGATAGGTCTTGCTGTGTGTTAAGTTCTCTGTCCCTTAGATACCTAACAATATTCTCTTTTCTCCACTTTAAACCAGGTGATGGAGAAGGCAATCAGAATTTTCAGGGGCCATCTGTAAATTACTCAGGGTGAATGAACACATTAGCACACATCTACAAACTACACAGGGAGAAACCATTAAATGTGTGAGTGCGGAAGAGGCTTCAGTCGGAATGGAACTCTTACAACACATCTACGAATTCATACAGGGGAGAAACCCTTTAAATGTACGGAGTGTGGGCAGAGCTTCAGTCACAGTATATCCCTCAAAAAACACCAACAAATTCACACAGGGGAGAAACCATTTAAATGTATTGAGTGTGGAAGAAGCTTCAGACAATGTTCACACCTTACTAAACACCAACGCACTCACACAGGGGAGAAACCATTTAAATGTATGGAATGTGGAAAGAGCTTCAGTCACAGTGGAGATCTTACAAGACATTTACAGACTCACACAGGGGAGAAACCATTTAAATGTATGGAGTGTGGGAAGAGCTTCACAGAAAATGGAAAACTTACGATACATATACGAACTCACACAGGGGAAAAGCCATTTAAATGTATGGAGTGTGGAAAGAGCTTCAGTGAAAGCGGAAATCTTAGCGTACATCAACGAATTCACACAGGTGAGAAACCATTTAAATGTATGGAGTGTGGGAAGTGCTTCAGTGAGAATGGAACTCTTACAAGACATCAACGAACTCACACAGGGAAGAAACCATATAAATGTTTGGAGTGTGGAATGTGCTTCATTTGTAGTTCGAGACTCACTGTGCATCAACAAAGTCACACCGGGGAGAAACCATTTAAATGTTTTGAGTGTGGTAAGTGTTTCCTTCAGTGCTCACACCTTACTATACACAAACGATATCACACAGGGGAGAAACCCTTTAAAATGTATTGAATGTGGAGGAGCTTCAGACAGTGTTCACACCTTACTAGACATCAACGAACTCACACAGGGGAGAAACCATTTAAATGTATGGAATGTGGGAAGAGCTTCAGTCACAGTGGAGGTCTTACAACACATCTACAGACACACACAGGGGAGAAACCATTTAAATGCATGGAGTGTGGGAAGAGCTTCAGTGAAAATGGAAAACTTACCATACATGTACGGACTTCATACAGGGGAAAAACCATATAAATGTATGGAGTGTGGGAAGAGCTTCAGTGAAAGTGGAAATCTACTGTACATCAACGAATTCACACAGGGGAGAAACCATTTAAATGTGTAGAGTGTGGGCAGAGCTTCAGTCGGAATGGAACTCTTACAACACATCTACGAATTCATACAGGGGAGAAACCATATAAATGTATGGAGTGTGGGCAGAGCTTCAGTGATAATGGACACCTTACTGTACATCAACGAACTCATACAGGGGAGAAACCATTTAGATGTATGGAGTGTGGGAAGTGCTTTAGTCACAGTGGAAACTTGAGACAACATCAGCGAATTCACACAGGGGAGAACCCATATAAATGTATGGAGTGTGGAAAGAGCTTCACTGAGAGTGGAACACTTAGAAAACATCAACAGACTCACACAGGGGAGAAACCATATAAATGTATTGAATGTGGAAAGAGCTTCATCTGTAGTGGAACACTTAGAAATCATCATCGGACTCACACAAGGGAGTAACCATGTAGGTGTATGGAGTGTGGAAATAACTTCAGTCAGAAGGGAGCACTAAGAATGCACCCATGAACTCACACAGGAGAAACCCTTTAAATGTATGGAGTGTGGAATGAGCTTCAGTCAGAAGGGAACACTAAATACATCAGCGAACTCACACAGGGGAGAAACCTTTTAAATGTATAGAGTGTGGAAAGTCCCTCACACATACTGTTTGCTTTAGAAAACATCAACAGACTCACAGGGGAGAAGCCATTAAATAGAGCTTCAGTCATTGTGGAAACTTTACAAAAAATCTCAGTGGGAGAATAACATTTAAATGAAAGGAGTGCAGAACGTGCTTCAGTTTATTTATTTTTAATGCTTTTTAATTAATTTTCTTACTTAATAGACAAACACACACAATAGAAAACCAAAATAATAAAATGACAACAAACCAAAACAAGATAGGAAAAGAAAAGTAATACATACATACATACAACCATAAATTCTTACGTATGGATTTATGTCACCATATTCTTCATCCCAATTTCTTTTCTTCTCTAAAAAATTCTGTCATCCTGTAAGCAGGTCCTTTTTATCTATTTGTTAAAATGCTCCTTTTATCCTTCCTTTATTTCGACTGTTATCCAATACAGTGGTACCTCAGGTTACATATGCTTCAGGTTACATACTCCACTTACCCAGAAATAACGCTTCTGGTTAAGAACTTTGCTTCAGGATAAGAACAGAAATCGTGCTCTGGCAGTGGGAGATCCCATTAGCTAAAGTGGTCTTCAGGTTAAGAACGGACCTCCGGAACGAATTAAGTATGTAACCAGAGGTACCACTGTACTATACTAATAATCCATAACTGTCGTGTGCAAAAAAATAAAGCTAATCCAGGTTTTGATTTGGGGACACTCTTTTTTAGATAATATCTATAAGTTTCCCATTCCTTTTGGAATTTTTGTTTGGGCTGTCTCCTATTTGCATCTGTCATTTTTGCCAACTCGAGATTTTCAAATAGTTTATCCTGCCACTCCTTTTTTGTTGGTACTATTTCACTTTTCCAATTTCTAGCTATTAATATTCTTGGTGCCATTGTGGCCTATAGTAATATTTCTTTTTTCGTTCAGGATATCAGAACCTAAAATACCCAAAGGGAAAGCTGCTGGGTTTTTTAAATAAAGGTTTGCTTAAACTTTTTTTCTCCCACTCCTCGTATATCATATCCCAAAAATTCTTTCTTTTTTTGCGACCCCGCCATATGTGAAACTTAAGTGCTTCAGTTTAATAATGTACATACAAAATGTTTACAGACTCATAGGGGAGAAATCATTTAGATGTATGGAGAGTAGAAAGTTTTTTCCCTCAAGAGTTCACTTCTTCCTTGAGATGAACAGGTTCCTATAGGCAGAAATCAAATTTAAATGCATTCTGTGTATGTGATATTCTGGTGTTTCAATGTAAAGTTGTACATTCATGTAGTAAAGTAATGAAGGTAACATCTCACAATACTTAGTAAAGTATAAGTTGCTTTGTATCGGCTGAGAGTCGGCTGAATTTCGGTCTTTGGTCGAGAGAGTTGGAAAGTTGATGTTTGGAGTTAGGAATGGATAGTTGTGAAATGGGGAGTGTGAGACACGTGGTGTTGGTTTGCAAAAAGAGTTGGTTAAACTAGTGTTATAGGAACAGCAGCCTGACACGCATTGTTTTAATTGCAATAAAGCAACAAATAAGAGACAGGCTGAAGGCATTCTCTGCATAACATTGGTAATCCATAACATTGGTAATCCTGAAGCCCTCATACATGTTTTATAGTTTATACATTAATAATGATGCAATGTGAAGAGTAAAGTGTTCAGAAAAAAATTCTGGTGGCAGCAGGAATAAAGGGGATGTTTAGTGGAATAAGGAAGAAAGTCTCGGCTCTTAGCTGTTGTAAGGACGCTTAGTGGTTGCTCATGAGTAACAGTCCAAGGCAAAGAACTTCTAAAAACTAAGTTCTTCATTGTGCAAGCTATATACAGCAAAGCAAAGTCTCAAAACGTCCTTTCCCTACTCATCAGTGTCCAGGAATGAACTCTTTTGGTTTCCCTTCCAACAAAGCAACTTCGGGAGCCTGAAGCCCCTCCTTCTCCCCCTCTGTGACCGACCACGTAGCGTGGGAACTTGACCTTTATCTCTGCTTTCCCGGTGGTGTTCCGGCTCTCCAACCCCTTCTAAGCCTTTGCATAGCCTTTCTGTCTCCCCCTTTCCTTCCCCGCTGGGGGAGGGGGAGGAGGAGCTCGTAAACAAGGTGTACTCTAAAAGCTCCTGCGATGCCTGCCGCAATGCCGGCCGCAGTGGGGAGGGGGCTTTCCTGACAGCTGTGCATCTTGCATGAGGTGGGAAGGTGGCAACAGGGCAGTGTGGGCTTTGCCAGAGCATCTAGAAGCAAGTGGCAGGTGACAGGAGAGTGTATAAAATACATCATTGGAAGCTCATGCCTAATTCTCCCCAAATTGTCACCCAGAGGGGAGAAACCACAGGAGAACTTCCTACAAATCCATGAACTGCCATAAGGGTGCAATCACCTCAGGGCATTTAAGGTAGAGAGGCGAGAGGCTCCCTCCAGATTTGCAATCAGGATTCAATGTTGTTCAGTCGTTCAGTCGTGTCCGACTCTTCGTGACCCCATGGACCAGAGCACGCCAGGCACGCCTATCCTTCACTGCCTCCCGCAGTTTGGCCAAACTCATGTTAGTAGCTTTGAGAACACTGTCCAACCATCTCATCCTCTGTCGTCCCCTTCTCCTTGTGCCCTCCATCTTTCCCAACATCAGGGTCTTTTACTATTACAGCCAACAAGAAACTTCCTTCCAACCGATAGGACACAGGGAGGGGTCCACGTGTGTGAAGTTAACCCTTACCTCTCCATCTGTGGCACAAACACAACTCTGGTGGAATAATGGAACACTTTTGGAAAGAAAAGATGCTTTAGGTACCAGTGAATCCCCTGGTTGGACCATTTTGACTCCTAAGCATCATGTGGCTACCCCAGGGCTACTGCTTTTGTGACAAGCACTACTACTACTACTACTACTACTAACAATAATAATCTGATTGGGTTGCCCCAGATACTCTGGACAACTTCTGACATAATAAAAACACACAAAACATCAATTATTAAATGCTTCCTGATACAGAACTATGTATTTGGAAAGTTGTGTACAGTGGTACCTCTGGTTACTAACAGAATCCATTCCGAGGTCCGCTCGTAACATGAGGCACGCTTTTGCTAATGGCACTTCCTGCTGCATGTGTGCGATTTCTGCTCACATCCTGGGGCAAAGTTTGCAACCAGGAGTGGCTACTTCCAGGGTGGCGGAGCTTGTAATCCGGAGCGTGTGCAACCAGAGGCATTCGCAACCAGAGGTACCACTGTAGTTGTTTATCTCTTTGACATCTGATTGGAGGGCACCACTACCAAGAAGACCCTCTGCCTGCTACCCTGTAACTTCTCACAGTGAGGGAACCACCAGAAGACCCTCAGAGGAGGACCTCATTGTCCAGTCTGGATGATGGGGATGGAGACGCTCCTTTGGGAATACTGGGCCAAGGCTGGTTAGGCCAACACCAACATTTTGATGTGCTCGCAAACATTCTGGGAACCAGTGAAGATCCTTTAGGACCAGTGTTATATGGAAGCTGACAACAGGACAATAAAAATGGATTCTTTGCACACTAATGGTTGCCAAGAGGCTGATACTGATGAACTAACTGGAAGAATAAAAACATGACAACAAGACAGAAGATACAACACATGAATGTAGCTTCGAGAACACTGTCCAACCATCTCGTCCTCTGTCGCCCCCTTCTCCTTGTGCCCTCCATCTTCCCCAACCTCAGGGTCTTTTCCAGGGAGTCTTCTCTTCTCATGAGGTGGCCAAAGTACTGGAGCCTCAGCTTCAGGATCTGCCCTTCCAGTGAGCACTCAGGGCTGATTTCAGTGAGCCCTCAGTGGGAATGACTTCTGAGTAAAAACCCTTAGGATTGCACAAGAGTCTTACTCAGAAGTCAGTCCCACCGAATTCAATGGGGTTTACTCCCAGGTAGTTAAAGACTAGAGCAGCGTTTCTAAAGGGGGGGGGCATATGGATATTCCAAGGGGGCCACAGGTGAAGATCGTCTAAATGGGGGGCCAGGGCACGAGACTGGGGGGGGGGCACAGAGGGAAGTGAGAAGTGAAGAAAAGAAAGCATAAAGTGGCCGTGTTTCGCAGTGATTTATAAATAAAAACTATAAATTAAAATGGTCTATGTACAAGCAAAACGTTTAAATAGCACGGGTGGGGGGCAAAGGAAGGAAAGAAGGTCAGGAGGGGGCCATGGTTGGAAAAAGGCTGAGGGACACTGGGATCCAAGACCGGCGCGCGGGGTGGGGGGGGTGTCCTTTCTCCCTCCCCCTGGGTCAATGAACTCGCTTCCTAGAGAGGCCGGAAGTGACGGAGGAGGGCGGGAGGGGGGAGAGGCAATGTCGGAGGGGTGGGGTCTCCATGCACATCCCGGAAGAGAAGGAGGCCTGCAAAAGAGGAGAGAAAAAAGGTGCAACATTTTGGGGGGGGGTTGATTTGGGGTGCAGGGAGAGAGAATAATTTGATTTGCCTCCCCTTGAATTTACAAACAGGGCAGCGGGGGGGGGGGGCGGGATGAAAGCAAGGAAGGTCTCCCCCCTTTCCCTCTGGGAACCAGGAGTGGCAATCTGCAGTTGGATGCAAGGGGTGGGGGGTTGGGGGTGGGGTGGAGGGCCCCCCTTCTCCAAACAAGGTTTGCATTGCAGGATCCTCTTGGATCAACCAGCCTCCTTGTGGGGGAGGGGGAGACATTTGCTGCCTGAAAGGAACCAGAGAAGGGCTCTCCCCCCCCACCCCCTATGCCACCTGACCCCCCCGCCCCCTATGCCACACTGAACCAGTTGTGCCAGTTTCACCCCACGACCATGGGTCCCCGGGGCTGTGGGTGCCATGCATCGTGCATTGCCCTGGCACCGAAATTTGTGGGTGCCTGGCCCTTTTATGGGGAATTGGGTGGGTGCCCAGGGAGTTGGCACCTGTGCACTGAAAGTCGCCAGGTGAAGCCCCCACATCTTAGACCCGGCCACTTAACCCATTCTTATGTATTTCTTCACACTCAGCCTGGAACACAGCCCCCCCCTCTTGGCCTCCTGCATCAGGGAGCCGGTTTGGACGGGAGGGGTGGGCTGAGCTCCTCCAGGACCCTGATTTGCCCCCCTCTGAAATCTGCTGCTGAAGCCCCTGCCTCAATGGGGCAGAGATCCGGGAGTGCAATCAGCTGGAGAACAGAGTCGCCTCTGGATTGGGAGAGAGGGAGGAGATTTCGAGTTGGGTGGGGGGGTGAGAGATGGACAATGTCAAGGGAAATCGGCCTCCGGAGCTTCCTTGGTAAGAAATAGGCTATTGTGAGAAGGAAGCAAAAGGAAACAAGGATTTGCTTCTTGGGAAGGGGGAGGCCCCCCCAGCTCCCCTTTCAGAAATCCTAGTCCGGCAGGCTGAGGTTGCTTTGGCACAAAGGAAAGACCCTTGTTGGGTTTCCCATGTTGGAGGGGGGGTGCAGTTGGGGAGGGTTTGCTGTGCTGCTTTTGTGCCCCAAAACCTTAGGGAAGAAGCGCATTTTCGATTTCCTGATGCTTGAAAAAGCACCTCTTGAGTTTTCCTCCTGCTTGGCAAGGGAAATGGGCCCATGGATGGCAGGATTTGATTTGAAACTGATCAAGGTCTCAGGAGCCCTTTAAAAAGCTTCAAGGCAAAGACTGGAGGAATTAAAGAAATGCCATCTCCCCAGCTGCAATTGAAGGAAAGAGGGGGAAGGAGATTAATCTCTCCCCCCTGCGCAGACTTTGATGCTGTTTCTTTCCAAAAAGAGGCTTCTCCAGATATCCTCTTGGGAGTTTGTCGGAAGGAGATTCAAAGCACCCAGGGGTGGGAGATCTGGCCTGTCTTGCAGGATTGGCCCAGCGCAGAGGTGCTGAGGGGCTTTCTCTGCTGGTGCTGCCAGCCTCACTCCTGCCTGGCCTCGTCCCCATCCAGGTTGCCAGGAGGGCCTTATAATACTGTAGCTGATCTAAAGCCAACCACCCGGGCAATGCTCACACAGGAACCCTGCAAGGTGGGCTAAAACTAGGGTGAAGAGGCTCATTTTGGATTTCCTGGAGCCTGGAAAAGCACCTGATCCGTTTCCCTCCTACTCAGCAAAGGAGGGTGTCAGGATTTGAAACTGATTAGATTCTTAGGGGACCTTCAAATAGCCTCAGGGCAGAGACTGAAGAGGAATTAAAAGTCCCCTCCCCAACTGGAATTTCTGGGGACAGAAATGGATTCGAGGGGGGAGCACAGTCTGGCTTCTCTTTCAGGATTGGCCCAGTGGAGGGGTCCTGAGAGTCTTTCTCCTCTCTTGCTGCCACCCTCACCTCAGGAGGGCCTAGTAATGGGGGGGGGGGGATGAAAGCACAACAGCCCTGTAAGGTGGGTCAGTCTCAGTAAAATATAGCTGTTGTAACTAGTGTGGGTGTGTTCTCCAGCCAGAGGGCCACATTTCCTCCTGAACAGTCGTCCAGGGGTCACATTCTATTGATGGGTGCGGCCAGAGATCAGAGTGGGTGGAGCTATGGGTGCAAATTTGACCTTTGTCCAGTAGCTACATTCATTCCAAGGGTCCTTTCCAGCCATGCAATAGGAGGATCCAGGGCAGTGATTTAAAAGGGGGTGTGGCCTGGGAGATTGCTGAGGCCTCGAGGGCTGGATTTGGCCCCTGCTACTGAGGTTCCCCAGCCCACAGTTAGGGTGCTGGGCTTAGACCAGGGAGAGCCACACTTTGCTACGCAGCTCCTGGGTGACCTTGAATTAAAGGTCTGGAGACATGTGCAATTAATGCAAGGATTGTTAAAAAATGTGTAGTTTGATGCACGTTTTGCCAATTCCAGAAGTTGTCCAGCACTACTTAATATTGTTCCCCAGACAAAGGTCTGCCATCTGTGTAAATGTCTGCCAACCTAAATAAAACTGCCTTTCTCTATTGTTCCTGCCTTGAAGTACATCGTGACAACAGCTGAGAGAGTCCCAGAAGTGGCCCAGTTTACGCCTCCACCAAATCGCCTACAGGCAGCGCAATGGCCTCTGAGACACCCTCTGAACGGTCTCTTCTTAGAGGTGGAGTGGAAAGAGGAGCCAGGCAGCTTCCTCAGGTAGCGAAAGAGCAACGGGAGCAGGAAGGAGGCAAGAGGCACAGATGGGACAACCCAGCCTCCCTTTGTGTTGAGTGGGGATGATGGGGACCTTAGAGAAGCTGCTGCTGCTGCTTCTTCTTCTTCTTCTTCTTCTTCTTCTTCTTCTTCTTCTTCTTCTTCCAGGCCCTCTTGACCTTTGAGGAGGTGGCTGTGTTTTTCACAGAGGAGGAGTGGGCTCTGCTGGATCCTGGCCAAAGAGCTCTGCACAAGGAAGTCATGGAGGAGAATTATGAGATGGTGGCCTCTTTAGGTAAGGGCACGTTTTTATTCCTCTTGGCTGCTAGACGTTGGAGGTGCCATTTATTCATGCCGTGTAGTGACAACTGCTGCCTCCTCCTCTCCTTCCCCCCAAATCCCATGTGAGTGAGATACTCTCTATTCTTCAGGGCTGCGGGAGAGCTGCCACCCTCCTCTCCCCTCCCTCCATCTTGTAGAATTGTAGGAAACCCCAATAATTTATTTATTTATTTATTTATTTATACATACCCTGCGGCTCCCAACAGAATATTAAAAATAAAATCTACCATATGTGGTGGGTTTGTGAGAAGGTTAAAAGTTATTGGGAGTCAATATATAATGAGTTAAAAAAGATGTTACAATATGCGTTCCCAAAGGTACCAGAAGCTTTTTTGTTGGGGTTAATAGGGAATGAAATTGCCAGGAAAGATCAAAGACTATTCTTATATGCCACCACTTCAGCCAGAATTTTACTGGCACAAAAATGGAAATCAGCTGATCTACCAACAATTGAGGATTGGAGAATAAAATTATTAGAATATCTAGAATTAGCAAAAATGACAGGGAGAATTAGAAATCAAAGAGACAAAAAGGTTCAATCAGATTGGAGTACATTTATTGAATATCTGAGAAAACATTGTAAAGATATGAAAACACTTCCCTAAAGCACCCACAACAGATGGCCCCACCTCTCTCGCTAAAGCCGCTGAAAAAGGGTAGGGGGCACAGCAACTGCCTCCGCCGCCTTTTCAGGTAGACACCCTCCCTGCAGGGCTGGCTCAAGAGAGTCATGAATCCCGTCCGCGCGCACGCACACAAACACACACTGCCCACACCCCGTCCTCCTTGAAATTGCTTGAGGAAAAGGCAGGGTTGCTGCTTGAGGAAATTCTGTAGATGTGAGGGACACTCCTCGATGGAGGGGGACCCGCTGAGAAGAGGGGAGAAGGGGAAGAGAAATCGGGTGGCTTGTGCACCCTGCCTAGCTGCAGCTGCTACAGTCTGCAGTCATTGCTGTGTGTTTGTGTGTGTGTGTGTGTGTGTGAGAGAGAGAGACAGAGGCAGACAGACAGAGAGACAGAGAGGAAGCTGCACCAGCCCTGATTGGCACGTCTAGTTCTCCCCTTTTTTATCCATTTCCATGCCTCCTGTTTCGCATTTGTGTTTACCGTATTTTTCCGCTCCATAAGATGCTCCTGAACATAAGACACACCTAGTTTTTAGAGGAGGAAAGGGGGAAAGCCCTGATTTTTTGAGGATCAGCTCAGATTTGTGCAGCTTTTTAACAAAGGGGGGAAAGCAAAGCTTTTTTTTTGCAAAGGGGGGGAAAGCAAAGCTTTTTTTTGCAAAGGGGGAAAAGCAAGAGGAAAAGCCCCATTTTTATGGGGTTCAACTCACATTTCTGCAGATTCTTAAGGAGCCCTTTCTACAGTTTGCAGAAAGATAATCTAATCAGCCAGTTACATGTGGCTGGGGAAACAAACAGCCTCCCTCTGCAGGCACATTCAGCAACGGAGGCCTGGGCAAGGGGGGGGGGCAGAGGGAGCCGGGACTCTTATCTCTCTCCCGATCTCTTGCTGATCAGCTGCTGAGCGGGGTCCTTTCAACACCCCCTTTTCTCTTTGTAAAATAAAAAGCATGATCCTCTTTTGGCCCCTGGGCAATTCGGCTCCAGGGACCACCATTCGCTCCATAAGACGCACAGACATTTCCCCTTACTTCTTGTGAGGGAAAAAGTGCGTCTTATGGAGCAAAAATTATGGTATTTTGAGCTTGCAGATGGAATGAATGAGAGATAGCTACGTTGGTATTACCACCGAGGCGGGTGCTGGAATAATCACACGCCCTTTTGTCCGTACTGTATGTCTAAAATGCCGCTCGAGCAAAAATGAAAATGAAAAAAAAAGGCAGTTGTGATGGACGGCAGAGCCGGACCAGAGTCTGACCATTCAGTCCCTCAGAAATTCCACCAGAGGGATGGAGCCTCTCTCTGATTGGCCAACAACACTTTTGGAGGGAAAATAAAAGCAGCCATTTCTGAGGGAGAGAGTTTGATTCGAGAGAAGATGGAGAGGGATTTTTTTTTTTTTGTGGGTGGGAGTTAGGGAGGAGGATAGGATTTGTCTGAGGCAGAACTGGTTCTGATTTGAGTTGAACACCCACCCTGAGGAGACTGTCCTAAGCAAGAGGAAAGACCCTTACAGCTTGGATAGGGAGAGCCAGTGGAGGGTCTGGGGAAGGTCTTGTCCTGGGAGGGCTGACTCTGAGGCAGGAGAAGCAGATCCTGGGGGAATTCAGGCTCCCCCTGGGTCTCCTTCCAGTCAGGAGGGGGCAGTTCTTCAAGGGGGGAGGGGACCCCCTGGGTCTGTTACACCATTTTGGAATTACCTCAGGTGTGGGGTTGCTTAGAGAGGGAAAGTGCCCCCTTGCTCATGGACCAGGGCATGGATCAGTGAAGGAAGCTGTGTTGTATTATTTAACCGAACCACCTCTCATAACCAAGTAACAGAAAATGAGCCAAGCATTTTGCCACCTATTTTGGAAACCAGAACACCTGCCTGAAGTGTACCAACTGATTTCTTTAGCAACTGAAGTTTAAGAAGAGCTGTGCCTATAGTATTGTGTTTAAGCTTGTGACATCTTTACGTCTAGTTTTAGTAATAAGTTCTACTCGAAAGAACACATCTCCTGACCCACTTGGTTCCACAACCTCTTTTTTTTATTTAGTGAAACTTTTCCTGTCTGTTGGATCAACTCCTGCCTGAGACTCTAATCACTAAGCTTTCCCTCAGAAAAGCCCCCCTCCCCCACGATAACCCATGGTAAATGGTAAAACTCGGTGTAATTGGCATGCAGTGAGGTATGTGCGCAATATTTAATGGGGGGCAGTTAACGGGGTGAGTCCGCCGCACTATTAATTGGTGATAAGTGGTTGGATCCGCTACGGTAGCAAAATAAAAAACTCCAAAAATGTTCACAAAACGGAGAGGCTCTATACCTCTACCTTATTTAATGAACAATTTAATGAATTGTTTTATGTTTTTCTTGTGATTTTATTGGTGTTAGCCGCCCTGAGCCCGGTTTGGCGGGGAAGGGCGGGTTATAAATAAATTATTATTATTATTATTATTATTATTATTATTATTATTATTATTATTACCTGTCTTAGAACTACTCCATCCCAACAGTGTCATGTGAATTGGCCTTGCTTGTTGGCTCCAGGTAGAGAAACTCATGGACAGGGAGCCCCGGGGCAAGAAAGCTGTGGGAAGGTGCACAGTGGGGAAGCTAAAAAATGTGTTTTATATTTTTATTTATTTTTCATTTTATTTTGACAAAGTAATAATCATAAATAAATAAGAATAAAAATGTGCACCCCACCACCGAGACCATTCCATTGTAATTATCCAAGTTTGACCCCTTTCCATTTTAACACTGCAAATTCTACACACACCCTCCATATCTCCTCAGAATCATTCTTCCTGCATATTCCTCATCTTACCTTAATGGCACATGTTAATTTATCATTAATAGCTGTATCCTACACCTCTCTATACCATTCTTCCATTTTATATTATGCTTGACCCTTCCACTTCCTAGCCATCATAATTCTTTCATCTGATGAGTTTCCTGTAAAAAAATATTATATCTGCTTTATCTTTATTCAGTAATGTTTCTATCCTCTTTTTCCTAATTGACCCCAGCCCTTTAATGTTTAAGGTTAAAATCCTTATTTCATTATCCATGTGGTACCTCGGTTTTCAAACGTCTCCGTTGACTTAACATTTTGGTTTTCGAATGCCTTAAACCCAGAAGTTAATGCTTTGGTTTTTGAACACGCCTCAAAAGTCAAACATGCCGTGCGGCTTCCACTGAGTGCAAGATCCTGAGGCCTAGCTGTCAGCTGCTGGGTTTCTGGCTCCAGAACTCAAATGGTCTTCCATAACGGATTACGTTCGAAAACAAGAGGTACCACTGCAGTAGTGTTTATTATTTCACTACTCCAGATTATATTCCTGCTTGAAAAGTTTCTTAAGGACTAACCTGTATTCTTTGCTTCATAATACTTGTTCTTCAGAGTAAGAAATCCATCTTTTAAAATATTTTCTCTGGGAGCTCTCAGTTTCTGCTGCTTACTCCATGGCCAGCAGGGTCCTCCCCCCAAATGTGTATTTTAAATGCTGGTTTTTATGTATGTTTTTTGTTTTGTTTTTGGACTAAAATATTATAAGTTGTGTTGAGTTCTCATACTCCCAAAAGTAACATATACATTGAATAAATAGGCAGCAGCAGGAGGAAATTGAAGGTAGGGCAGGATCTGGTGTCTTGAGTTTTCCTGGTCCACAGTGCACATCATCAGACTGCAGCCCATAGAAGTTTAGGCCACAATATGTTTATTAGCCTTTAATGGGCCACCAGATATTTTCTTCTCTTTGCTCCAGAAGATGATTATTTTTTGAATATTTTTCCATATGACATAAATTAAGGTAAAGGGACCCCTGACCATTAGGTCCAGTCGTGTCTGACTCTGGGGTTGCGGCGCTCATCTCGCTCTATAGGCCGAGGGAGCCGGCGTTGGTCCGCAGACAGCTTCTGTGTCATGTGGCCAGCATGACAAAGCCGCTTCTGGCGAACCAGAGCAGTGCACAGAAACGCCGTTTACCTTCCTGCTGGAGCGGTCCTTATTTATCTATTTGCACTTTGACGTGCTTTCGAACTGCTAGGTGGGCAGGAGCTGGGACCGAGCAATGGGAGCTCACCCCGTTGCAGGGATTCAAACTGCCAACCTTCTGATCAGCAAGCCCTAGACTCTTTGGTTTAACCCACTGCGCCACCTGGGTCCCTTATGACATAAATAGCAGGTCTCTTTTACTTATTCCACACAGGAGAGATTCTGATACCCAAGTCCGAGCTCATCTCCTTGCTCGAGACAGAAAAATACAGAGATGTTGTCCTGGACAAATGGAGAGGTAGGTGCTTCCACTTTGCTGTGACACTACAGGTTTGTTTGCTTCATTTCAGTGAATATAAAAAGAGCCTTGCTGGATCAGAATGAGGGACCATCTTGTCCAGCATCCTCTTCTCACACAGGACCAACCAGGGAGAATCCCATCAACAGGGCCTGAGTACCAAAGCTCTCTCCCCATTCATGATTCCCAGCCACTTGGATTCAGATAAATATTTCCAAAGGCGGAGGGAGAAGATCAGTTGAGAACTAAATGACAGCTACTGAAATGGTGGGTGGTTCTGACAGTGAAACACAACAGAGCAGCTTCAGGAAGAAAATAGTGCAAGGTTAGGGAATGTATAGATCATGGAGGAAGGAGAAAATGGACTGCATATGCATATTTGCATTTGCAGTGGTGAAACTCCTATCACCACTGGCCATTGGACATGCCTGCTTGGGCTGATGGTACTTTGAGTTTAACCATATCTGGCTACTACCTCTGCATGGAAGGTTCCTTTGTGCTCAGAGTTACTTGGGAGCTGAAGGTTGTACTAGATACTAACAGTTTATGAAACTATTGTTAGGAATTATTTCCTTTCCTGAAAATCTGGTCAGTTGTGTAAAGAGAAGGTGGTGATTGGTCTTACTGTGTGTTAAGTTCTCTTGTTCTCTTCCTTGAAATCCTAACAAGATTTTATTCTCCCCTACTCTCAAGCAGACGATGGAGACGGGAGTCAGAATTCTGAAGGGCTATCTGTGAAGTGCTTCAGTGTGAGTGAGCATCTTATCACAAATCTACAAACTCACACAGCGAAGAAACCCTTTACATGTATGGAGTGTGGAAAGAGCTTCAGTCGGAATGGAATTCTTACTGTACATCAACGAATTCACACAGGGGAGAAACCATATAAATGTATGGAATGTGGAAAGAGCTTCAGTTGTAGTGGAAAACTCCCTATACACCAACGAACTCATACAGGGGAAAAACCATTTAAATGTATGGAGTGTGGAAAGAGTTTCAGTGACAGTGGAGCATGTACAAAACATCAACGAACTCACACAGGGGAGAAACCATATAAATGTTTGGAGTGTGGAAAGAACTTCAGTGAAACTGGAGCACTTACAAGACATCAACGAATTCACACAGGTGAGAAACCATTTAAATGTATCGAGTGTGGAAAGTGTTTCATTTGTAGTGGAAGCCTTAGTGTACACCAACGTTCACACACGGGGGAGAAACCATATAAATGTGTGGAATGTGGGAAGAGCTTCAGTGAAAGCGGAAAACTTACAAGACATCAACAAATTCACACAGGAGAGAAACCATTTAAATGTATGGTTTGTGGAAAGTGTTTCAGTGATAGTGGAGCACTTACAAAACATCAACAAACACACACGGGGGAGAAACCATTTAAATGTATGGCATGTGGAAAGAGCTTCAGTGAAAGTTCCCAGCTGACTATCCATCTACGAACTCACACAGGGGAGAAACCATTTAAATGTAAGGAGTGTGGCAAGAGCTTTAGTCAGTGTTCCCACCTTACTATACATCAACGAACCCATACAGGGGAAAAACCATTTAAATGTATTGAGTGTGGCAAGAGCTTCAGTGCAAGTGGAAAACTTACAAGACATCAACGAATTCACACAGCAGAGAAACCATTTAGATGCATGGTATGTGGAAAGAACTTTAGTCAAAGTGGAAGCCTTACTGTACACCAGCGAACTCATACAGGGGAGAAGCCATTTAAATGTGTGGAGTGTGGAAAGAGCTTCAGTGAAGGTTCAAAACTGAGCGTGCATCTAAGAATTCACACAGGTGAGAAACCATATAAGTGCTTAGAGTGTGGAAAGTGCTTCAATGTGACTGAACACCTTTATATACATCTACGAACTCACACAGGTGAGAAACCATTTAAATGTATGGAGTGCGGAAAGAGCTTCAGGGATAGGGGAAAGCTTACTGTACATCAACGAATTCACACAGGGGAGAAACCATTCAGGTGTACGGTGTGTGGCAAGAGCTTCAATCGGAATGGAATTCTTACTGTACATCAACGAACTCATGCAGGAGAGAAACCATATAAATGTATTGAGTGTGGAAAAAGCTTCACTGAAGGTCCACAACTTACCATACATCTCCGAACTCACACAGGTGAGAAACCATTTAAATGTATGGAGTGTGGAAAGAGCTTCAGTCGGAAAGGAATTCTTACTGTACATCACCGAACTCATACAGGGGAGAAACCGTATAAATGTATGGAGTGTGGAAAGAGCTTCAGTTGTCGTGGAAAACTTACAAGACATCAACGAATTCATACAGGGGTCAAACCATATAAATGTATCGAGTGTGGAAAGTGCTTCAGTGAAGCTTCGAAATTGACTATACATCTCCGAACTCACACAGGGGAGAAACCTTTTAAATGTATAGAGTGTGGGCAGAGCTTCAGTCACAATGGAATACTTACTGTACATCTACGAACTCACACAGGGGAGAAACCATATAAGTGTATGGTTTGTGGAAAGTGCTTCAGTGAGAGTGGAAGCCTTACTCTACATCAACGAACTCATACAGGGGACAAACCATATAAATGTTTGGAGTGTGGAAAGAGTTTCATTTGTAGTGGGAAACTCGGTGTACACCAACAAAGTCACACTGGGGAGAAACCATTTAAATGTATGGATTGTGGGAAGTGCTTCAGTGAGAGTGGAGCTCTTACAAGACACCAACGAACTCACACAGGAGAGAAGCCATTTAAATGTTTGGAGTGTGGAAAGTGCTTCAGTGAGAATGGAACTCTTAGAAAACATCAACGGTCTCACAGAGAAGCAGCTGTTTAGATGGAAGGAGTGTGGAAAGTGTTTCACTTATAACGGAGTTCTAAATAAACACCTACCGACTCTCACAGGGTAGAACCCATTTAGTTGTATGGAGTGTGCCAAGTTTTCCCCACAAAGTTCACTTTGTTCCTCATGTCAGCAAACATATAGGGAAAAACAAATTGTAAATACATGGAGTGTATTTGATGTTCTGGTGTTTGTATGGAAAGTTGTACATATACATATTAAGGCAATGAAGGTAACGCATCATAATAGTAAGAATAATGAAAGATACAATGTACTGTTAGGAATATGCAGAATATGACCCTGGAGTGAACATGTGCTGAGACTCAGCTGATATTTGGTCTTTGGCAGAGAGAGTTGGGAATGGAGAGTTGTGAAAAGTGGAACACGAAAGTGGTGTTTAAGAAGCAGGATTAGTTATAGAATCCTAGAACTGTAGAGTTGTCTCCAAGGGTCTTCTAGTCCAATTCCCTGTTATAAGAACAACAGCATAAAGCCCATTTTTATAATTGCAATAAAGGAACAATGAAAACACAAAATGACTGAAACCATCGTCTTATGTCCTGTGTTGTTTATATTTTATAAATTCATTGTTTTACAATACCTTCTCATTCATGGCTACCTTAACAACTAGGTGGATGAAATCCCTGGTGGCCGCCGGAATAAAGAGGTTCTGAGGGGAACAACCAACATGGGGAGGGAAGGTGGCACAAGGAAATGCGGGCATTGCCAGTGGTTTCAGGAGAGTCATTTCCCTGTGGAGAGAGGAATCTCTGTGGACTGGACATGGTTTAGAGCTCAATGTTGAGCCTACCAAGAGGCTATAGTGACGGTGAAGAGGACCTTCATAACCACCTCTACTGCATCTGCAGACAACAGCAGCAGGAGACTCAGGTGTTTTGCAATTTAACAGAACCACCTGCGCCATCGTGGCCTGGTAAGGACCTCAATGATTTTGCAAAGTTTTTTGCAGATAAAAGTCACTCAGATTTGGAAAGAGGTAGACTCCACCATGGGATCAGGGCCTGGGCAGGAGGGTGCTAGAGTCTATCTAGTCAAGTTGTGTGGGATCAGTTCCAATGATGCACCTCCGAGGATGTGGACAGGCTGCTTGGACACCTGTCTCCTTGAACCTTGCCCATTCTGGCTCATTAAAGTGAACTGGGAATGGCTGGGTGATGGGCTCTGCGAGGTGGTGAATGCTTCCCCCTGTGAGGGAGCCTTTCCAGACCCGCTGAAAGAGGCGTTTATTAAACCGCTTCTTAAAAAAACATCTTTGGACCTGGCCAATATGGCCAACTATTGCCCAGTCTCAAATCTTCCATTCTTGGGCAAGGTGATTGAGTGGGTGGTTGCTGAACAACTCCAGGCATGCCTGGAGGATGTGGACCATTTGGATCCCTTCCAATTCAGGCCTCATCATGGGACTGAAACTGTGTAGGTCGCACTGGTCAATGGTCTCTGGTGGGCTAGGCACAAAGGTGAAAGCAATTTCCTCATTCCTCGTTCTGGATCTCTCAGCAGCCTTTGATGCCATCAACCATGACATCCTTCTGGACTGTCTAGAGGAGCTCGGGGCACTGTTATACAGTGGTTCCACTCTTTCCTCCTGGGCCATGTCCCGAAAGAGTCTGACCCTTGTTTATTTAGTTGATTTCTGAGTTTGAACTCTTGCCTTGCGATCTTGGGGGGCCATGTTCCTGACACCGGATGATAACCAGCTCTTCCTCTCCTTTAAATCAGAACAAGTGAAGGTGGTAAAGTTCCTGTGTGTCTGGAGGCGGTTGCAGGATGGATGGCGGCTAACATATTGAGGTTGGATCTTGACAAGATGGAAGTACTGTTTTTGTGGGACAGGGTGGGCACGTGTGGAGGACTTCCTGTGTAAGGAACCTGGCTCCCCAGGACCCAGTAGACAAGGCAACGTTGGAGAGTGAGCGTGCAGATGAGGCAGAAGACTCAACTTTCCTAGCTGACACCCCACAGCTTCAACCCCCCCTTCCCTTCTGGACCTGGAACTCTGGTATCAGTGGGAAGGGAAGGGCTGAAGCAGAGCCAATTAACCCTATCAGCCTGAGGAACAATGGAAACACAAATGCAGGCGTAAGGGTTGTTGGTGCCGATCTTGTTGGGGCGGAGTCGTGAGGATTCAGATTAGGACATCTTTGAGGTGGAATGGTTGTATGTGAGAACCGCTCTGCAATTACGTTTGTAAATAAAGACTAATTGAACTCATTAGAACTGTTCCCGTGCCTGCTGGATTGATCGCTGCTATGATCAATATACCTTGATCCTGAATGAGGTAACTATGCCCCTGAAGGACTAGGTGTGCAGCCTAGGAGTCATTTTGCACTCACAGCTGTCCATGGAAGCACAGGTCAATTGTGTGTCCAGGGCAGGTGTCTACCAGTTCCATCTGATATGCCTGCTGAGAGTAGCCAGAGAGACCATATAACACCAGCCCTGTAAGACCTACATTGGCTCCCATTATGCAGCACAATTCAAAGTGTTGGTGCTGACCTTTAAAGTCCTAAACGGCCTCAGTCCAGTATATCTGAAGGAGCGTTGCTACTCCCATCATTCAGCTCAGACACTGAGGTCCAGCTCCAAGGGCCTTCTGGCATTTCCCTCATTGGAAGAGGACCTTCTCGGTGGTGGCGCCTGACTTGTAGGATGCCTTCTCATCAGATGTCAAGGAAATAAACAACTATCTGACTTTTAGAAGACATCTGAAGGCAGCCCTGTTTAGGGAATTTTTTTAAATGTTTGATTTTTTAATTGTCTTTTTAATATTCTGTTGGGAGCTGCCCAGAGTGACTTGGGAAACCCAGCCAGATGGGCAGGGTATAAATAACTGCCATAATACCACAGAATGATCGCTCCAACCACACTGAAGAAGTGTGCACGCACACGAAAGCTCATACCAAGAACAAACCTAGTTGGTCTCTAAGGTGCTACTGGAAGGATTTTTTGTTTGTTTGTTTTGACTCTGGCAGACCAACACGGCTACCTACCTGTAACTAACACTCTAGTAATGTTATTTTAGAGGTTTCCTCCCATCGTTGGGCAATAACTGCAGTCTAGCTGCTGTGAACAGAAAGGAAATTAATACTTTCGATTGAAGCCTAGAATATGGGGTCAAATATTGTTATATTAAGGCAAATGCCAAATTCGGACGGATAGATTGTTTATTGGAGGTCTGATTAAAAAAAAAAAAACTTTCCCCAAGAAGACTTGGACCACCAAACGTGAAAATAGGAATCCAAAACCTTCTGCATGCAAAGCAACTGCTCTACCACTGAGCTGCACCCCCCCCCCCATAACAAAGCCTACCTTTCTGCATCAGCTCCAGCTTTTTACAAAAGGCAAGCATTGAAATGACACTTGACCACCTTTAGGATTGTCTTAAGTTACTACTCTAAACCCCTTCCCAGGAGGAGGCCTTTTAGAAATATAGGGGGTGGGGGTGTCGTCTTTCGCTGCCGCTGCAGGTAATTGAACCCATGAATTTCTCCCTAAATAAACGGGAATATAAAGCTTGCAGGCTAGGAAGAGCATTTCTGTTTGCAGGGAGGGGGGGGGCGGATCTCCTCCCTCTCCCCCTCCCTCTGGGTCAATGAGCTCCGCTTCCTAGAAAGGCAGGAAGTTTGGTTTTTTTTGGGGGGGGGGGAGATTATTTGGAGGGGAGGGGTCTCCATCCCCATTCCCGGAAGAGAAGCGGACTTGGAGAAGAGGAGAAAGAGGTGCCGTATATTGGGGGGTTATTTGGGGTGCGGGGTGGGAAAAGGATTTGCTTCCCCTCTCCCTGAATCTACAAACAGGGCGGCTGGGAAAGGAGGCGGGAGGATTTGGGGGGGGGGATGGAAAGCAGGATGGGGCTCCGTCCTTTTAACTGTGGGAATAGGGGGGGGGCTAGATGCAGGCCATCCTGTTGCAAAGTGGGGTCCTCCCCCCCCCAACAGGGTATGCAATGTAAGATCCTTTTTGACGCGCAGAGATCAAGCCTGGCTCCCATATGGTAGGGGCATGGGGAGGGGGCGAAGACATTTGAGATGAACCAGAAAAGGGTCCCCCCCCCAGTGCAACCTAACTACAAAGGTATTTGCAGCCCCACCCTGTGCATGTTGACGCAGAAGTCAGTCCTATTCTCTTCAAACGGGTGGCAGCCCCATTCCACCTAGTGATGCTCCTCACTGTTTAACAGCTTCCATCTCCCTTCTCATTGCTGGCCCCTCCTGACCCCCCCCCCCACCGCTCCCCCCAGGCTCTGCCTCCTGTGCAGGCAGCCGGTCTGGGCGGGAGGGGAGGGCAGAGCTCCTCCAGGACCCTGATCTGCCCCCCTTCCGAAATCAGCTGCTGAAGCCCCTGGACAGTGTCCAGGGATATTGGCCTCCGGAGCTTCCTGAGTAAGAAAGAGGCTGATGTGAGAAGGAAGGGGGAGGCCCTCCCAGCTCCCCTTTCAGAAATCCTAGGCTGAGGTTGCTTTGGGACAAAGGAAAGAGTCTGGTTCGGTTTCCCATACGGGGGCAGTTGGGGGGGGGTTTGCTGTGCTGCTTTTGTGACCCAAAACTGGAGGAAGTCCCGTTTTTGCGCAATTCACGTCTTAAGTGGTTGAGCTCTTTTGAGGAGAGTAAAATGTTGACTTTATGGTGCTGGAGGAGACTCTTGAGATTCCCATGGACTGCAAAAAGATCAAACTTATCCATCCTTAAAGAAATCAGCCCTGAGTGCTCACTGGAAGGACAGATCCTGAAGTTGAGGCTCCAGTACTTTGGCCACCTCATGAGAAGAGAAGACTCCCTAGAAAAAAAAACCCTGATGCTCAGAAAGATGGAGGGCACAAGGAGAAGGGGATGACAGAGTATGAGATGGTTGGACAGTGTTCTCATAGAATCATAGAGTTGGAAGAGACCACAAGGGCCATCCAGTCCAACCCCCTGCCAAGCAGGAAACACCATCAAAGCATTCCTGACAGATGGCTGTCAAGCCTCTGCTTAAAGACCTCCAAAGAAGGAGACTCCACCACACTCCTTGGCAGCAATTTCCACTGTCTAACAGCTCTTACTGTCAGGAAGTTCTTCCTAATGTTTAGGTGGAATCTTCTTTCTTGTAGTTTGAATCCATTGCTCCGTGTCCGCTTCTCTGGAGCAGCAGAAAACAACCTTTCTCCCTCCTCTATATGACATCCTTTTCTATATTTGAACATGGCTATCATATCACCCCTTAACCTTCTCTTCTCCAGGCTAAACATACCCAGCTCCCTAAGCCGTTCCTCATAAGGCATCGTCTCCAGGCCTTTGACCATTTTGGTTGCCCTCCTCTGGACATGTTCCAGCTTGTCAGTATCCTTCTTGAACTGTGGTGCCCAAAACTGGACACAGTATTCCAGGTGAGGTCTGACCAGAGCGGAATACAGTGGTACTATTACTTCCCTTGATCTAGATGCTATTATACTGCTATTGATGCTGCCCAGAATTGCATTGGCTTTTTTAGCTGCTGCATCACACTGTTGACTCATGTCAAGTTTATGGTCTACCAAGACTCCTAGATCCTTTTCACATGTACTGTTCTCAAGCCAGGTGTCACCCATCCTGTATTTGTGCCTTTCATTTTTCTCGAAGCAACTAGCATGAGTTTGGCCAAAGTGTGGGAGGCAGTGAATGATAGACATGCCTGGCACGCTGTGGTCCCTGGGGTCATGAAGAGTTGGACACGACTGAACAACAACAACAAAAATGCTGACATTTCGTAAAGGGAAAAGGGGAAAATTTGCTCACCAAAAGATCACTAAGGAAAAAATCTGACGCTGAGCGAAAACTCCGTCTTCCGTTCAAGTGGTCATGTGCAAAGGGAGGACGGGACGAGGGGGCAGGACTGGATGCTCTTATGCCACTGCAAATGAAAAAGAGCCCACGATCGACCAGAACCTCCAGGGGATTGAGTAGCCAATCACAATCGACCTGTTGGACATCCCTTCTATAGGTGATCTAAAGCCCACCACCTGGGCAATGCTCACAAACAAACCCTGCAAAGTGGGCGAGGATGACAGCCAGTTTAATGTTTGGGTCAGGGGTGGATACCATTATCCAGCCTGAGGGCCACATTCGCTCCTGAGCAGCCTTACAGGGGCCACTTTCCATTAATGGGCAGGGCCAGAGGACAGAGTTGGTGGAGCTATGCAGCTGACTTTTTGTCCAGGAGCTGCCTGCCTTCCAGGGATATTTTCCAGCCACATGAAAGCCCCCCAGGAGGCAGCTGGGAAGCGTTGGAAAGAGGGTGTGGCACCGGGGAAATTCCTGAGAGAGAGAGAGAGAGAGAGAAAGGACTTGAGGACCAATCTAGCCCCTTGGTCTGAGGTTCCCCACCCTGCAGTTTGGGTGCTGAGCTTACACCAGGGAGACCCAGTCTCATATCTCCATGCTCAGGAGAGATGCCCTGTGGGAAGTTTGGACCCCCTGATTATTTCTCATCCTGTCCTTCCTCACAGTGTAGGGAAGATAAAAGGGTACACACACAAACACACACACAGGTTCCTAAGATGAATGACTAGGGGGAAATAAGCTACAGAACTTCATCTCTGTCCCCTAAACTACAATCCATGTTAGCGCATAGAGTGCTCTAAATATTTCCATCTGCTCCACTTGGATGGAGCTTCTGCACCCTGGTGCCCTACAGATGTGACTTTCTTCCAACGACAAATAAAGGAGTTTCCCTTATTTTCTTTATTTTAAATATATCAAAAGGTCAAAAACTGATTTCCTGGATGCCTGTTTGGAGGAAGGGAAAAGCGAGGTCTGCAGAGGTACTGACCGTAATGCTTTTTGCGAAGCTTCGTTAAGAGTTTTGGATTTGATCCTAGAACTTTATAAACCGAAGCTGAATGTCCCCTAAAGACTGAGGCAGCTTATAGTATTATAAAGTTCCTGTAGAAAGGATTACATCCTTTCAGTTCCCTGCCTTTGTAATTAGAATTTATGAGTACAGTGGACCCTCTGGTTACAGTTTTAATTCATTCCAGGGGTCCGTGCGCACCCCAAAAAATCCGTAACCAGAGGCACCTCTTCTGCGCACGTGTGCGGCGCGATAAAGCACTTCTGCTCATGTGCGAGGGGCGAAAACCGGGGAAATACTTCCAGATTTGCCGCTGTCGCAACCCGAAGATTACGTATCCAGAGTACTGGTATTTGTAATATGTAAAAGATATGCTGTCTCTTTAAATGTCTCCCACCCTAAATAAATCCGTCTGAGACATCTTCAATATTAATAATAATATTATTATAATATCTTCTCCATTGTTCTCCTTAAAGAGCTGCTCTCTGCATTTAAGTACATTGCAACAGCTGAGAAAGTCCCAGAAGTGGCCCAGTTTACGCCTCCTGCTCCTCCGTCCTATCAACTGGCAATGCAATGGCCTCTGAGACCCCCTCTGAACGGTCTCTTCTTAGAGGTGGAGTGCAAAGAGGAGCCAGGCAGCTTCCTCAGGTAGGGAAAGAGCAATGGGAGCAGGGAGGAGGGAAGAGGCACAGATGGGACAACCCAGCCTCCCTCTGTGTTGAGTGGGGATGATGCGGATCTAAGAGAAGCTCTGTCTTCTTCTTCTTCTTCTTCCAGGCCCTCTTGACCTTTGAGGATGTGGCTGTGTTTTTCACAGAGGAGGAGTGGGCTCTGCTGGATCCAAGCCAAAGAGCTCTGCACAAGGAAGTCATGGAGGAGAATTATGAGATGGTGGCCTCTCTAGGTAAGGGGACATTTTTATTCCTCTTGGCTGTTAGACGTTGGAGGTGGGAATCTGCTGTTTGAGCCATTTATTCATGCTGTGTCTTCTTTGGCGAATCCTCATAGCCAAGAAAGATTGTCTTCCATGAACACGGTCTTAACGGTGTATCCGTAATCTACATTGGAAACATAGATTTCTAGGCGGGAGTTAATCACAGTGAGGTTTTCCCCAATGTGCTTTCCTCTTAACTTGCTTCTCCCTTTTGTCCTGAGTTTGTGCTTCTTCAAAGTCCATGACACCTTTGGTAAAGGCCAAATTTTGGAGCCAAATTTTCTGTGCTTATCCTTCATTTTTATTTACTGTATTTGCCTTGAAAGCGTCTTTAAATCTCTTTTATTGTCCACCACTATTTCTGTTTCCATTCTTAAGTTGGGAATAGAGTAGTTGCTTTGGAAGACGATAATCAGGCATCCGAACAACATGACCAGTCCAGCGAAGTTGATGTTGAAGATTGTAGTTTATAACAACTCTGTACTTTTGTCAGTCGGTAACGCTTCATAAACTTATATTGTGGTATGAATTTCCCCCTAAAACCCATGTAAAATCTACAGAGAGACTCACAGGTTAATAATGGTGGCATGAGCTACTATGGTATGAATTCGCAAAAAACAACAACCCTGTGTATAATATACAAAGAGGATTCATTGGGTAATAATGGTGCCATGAGGCTTCCTGGGCCATGTCATTTATTAGCTTTTAATGGGCCACCAGATAATTTGCTCTTTACATCACAAGATTAATACTTTTGAATATTTTTACAGTCACATATGACATAAACAGCACTTCTGTTTTACTTTTTCTGCATAGCAGAGTCTCTGACACTCAAGTCTGAACTCATCTCGTCGCTTGGAACAGAAACATACAGGGATGTTGTCCTGGACCAATTGAGAGGTACATACTTCCACTTTGCTGTGAGATTGTAATTTTGTATGTCTCATTTCAGTGTGTAGGAATATAATTAGAGCCCTTTTGGATAAAAACGTGTACAGTTGGTTGGAGGAGTGCCTGGCGTGCTCTGGTCCATGACTAAACGACTAAACAACAACAGCAACAACAGTTGGTTGGAATGTATCAGTGAGATATTACAGATCAAGGAGGAAGGAGAAATCTGAATACAGAGGCATAGCAATTTCACATGAGGGGGAAGATGGGAAAAGTGTGTCTCTCCAGATGTTGCTGCACTACAACACCCATCATCCCTGATCATTGGCCATCTTTGCTTGGGTTGATGGTACTTAGAGTCCAACCACATCTGGAGGGCCTCACCTCAGCATAGAAAGTTTCTTTTGGTGCTCAGGGTTACATGGGAGTTGAAGGTATAACTGGATACTAAGTGTTCTTGAACAGGATACTAAGTTCTCTTGTCCCTTGAATACCTAACAATATTCTCTTTCTGTCCCACTTTGAACCAGGTGATGGAGAAGGCAATCAGAATTTTGATGGGCCATCTGTAAAGTACTTCAGTGTGAGTGAACACCTTAGAACACATCTACAAACTAACACAGGAGAGAAACTCTGTAAATGCAAGGAGTGTGGAAAGAGCGTCAGTGAAAGAGGAAAGCTTACTCTACATCAACAAATTCACACAGGGGAGAAACCATTTAGATGTATGGAGTGTGGAAAGAGCTTCAGGCGGTGTTCACACCTTATTATACATCAACGGACTCACACAGGGGATAAACCATTTAAATGTATGGAGTGTGGGAAGGGTTTCATTGAGAGTGCAGCTCTGACAAAACATCAACAAACTCATACAGGAGAGAAAACATTTAAATGTATTGAGTGTGGGAAAGGTTTCATTGAGAGTGCAACTCTTCTTGTACATCAACAAACTCATACAGGGGAGAAACCATATAAATGCTTGGAGTGTGGAAAGAGCTTCATTTGCAATGGGAAACTCACTGCGCACAAACAAAGTCACACCGGGAAGAAACCATTTAAATGTAAGCATTGTGGGAAGGGTTTCAGTGAAGCTTCAAATCTGACACTACATCAACGAATTCACACAGGGGAGAAACCCTTTAAATGTATGGAGTGTGGACAGAGCTTCAGTCACAATGGAATACTTTCTATTCATCAACGAACTCCCACAGGTGAGAAACCATTTGAATGTATGGATTGTGGGAAGTGTTTCATTGAGAGTAGAGCTCTTAGAAGACATCAACGAACTCACACAGGGGAGAAACAATTTAAATGTATGGATTGTGGGAAGTGTTTCATTGAGAGTGGAGCTCTTACAAAACATAAACGAACTCATACAGGGGAGAAACCATATAAATGTTTGAAGTGTGGAAAGAGCTTCAGACAATGTTCACACCTTACTATACACCTACGAACTCACACAGGGGAGAAACCTTTTAAATGTATGGAGTGCGGAAAGAGCTTCAGTGAAAATGGAAAACTTACTGTACATCAACGAACTCACACAGGTGAGAAACCATTTAAATGTATGGAGTGTGGAAAGAGCTTCAGTCGGTGTTCACAACTTACTATACATCTACGAATTCACACAGGGGAGAAACCCTTTAAATGTATGGAGTGTGGGCAGAGCTTCACTCACAATGGATTACTTGCTGTACATGAACGAACTCACACGGGTGAGAAGCCATTTAAATGTATAGAGTGTGGAAAGAGTTTTCGTGAAAGTGGAAAACTTACTGTACATCAACGAACTCACACGAGTGAGAAACCATTTAAATGTTTGGAGTGTGGAAAGAGTTTTCGTGAAAGTGGAAATCTTACTGTACATCAACGAACTCACACGGGTGAGAAACCATATAGATGTTTTGAGTGTGGAAAGAGCTTCATTTGTAGTGGGAAACTCAATGTACACCAACAAAGTCACACTGGGGAGAAACCATTTAAATGTATGGATTGTGGGAAGGGTTTTATTGAACGTGGAAAACTTACAAGACATAAAAAAACTCATACAGGGGAGAAACCATTTGAATGTATGGAGTGTGGGAAGTGTTTCATTGAGAGTGGAGCTCTTACAAGACATCAACGAACTCACACAGGGGAGAAACCATTTAAATGTATGGATTGTGGGAAGTGTTTCATTGAGAGTGGAGCTCTTACAAAACATAAACGAACTCACACATGGGAGAAACCATTTAAATGTTTGGAGTGTGGAAAGAGTTTTTGTGAAAGTGGAAAGCTTACTGTACATCAACGAACTCATACAGGGGAGAAACCATATTAATTTTTTTGGAGTGTGGAAAGAGCTTCATTTGTAGTGGGAAACTCAGTGTACACCAACAAAGTCACACCAGGGAGAAACCATTTAAATGTATGGAGTGTAGAAGGCACTTCAGTCGGGGTTCACACCTTAATGTACATCTACAAACTCACACAGTGTAGAAACCATATAAATGTATGGATTGTGGGAAGTGCTTTAGTAAGAGTGTATCTCTTATAAAACATCAACTATCTCACAGAAGCAACTGTTTAAATGGAAGAAGTGTGGAAAATGTTTGAATTATAATGGAGTTTTTAATATACATCTTTGGAGTCTCACAAGGGAGAAACCATTTAGACATATGGAGTGTGCTTTGTTTTCAACACATATTTCACTTTGTCCCTCGTATCAATAAACTGATATAGGGAGAAATCAATTGTCAATGCATGGAGTGTATTTGATGTTATGGTGTTTGTATGGAACATTGTACATATATGTATTAAAGCAATGAAGGTAATGTCTCATAATAATTAGTTTAATGAAAGATACATTGTACTGTTAGGGATGCTCAGAATGTGACCCGTGAGTGAACATGTGCTGAGACTCTGTTGATATTTGTTCTTTGGCAGAGAGAGTTGGGAATGGAGAGTTGGGAGGTGTAGAGCATGACAGTGCTGTTTAGAAAGCAGGATTGGCTCTGGAATCCTAGAACTGTCGGGTTGAAAGGGACTCCAAGGGTCATCTTGTGCAATTCCCTGTTATAAGAACAGCAGCATTAATGGTGGTTCTGTGTGGGTCGCCCAGTCAGCCTTATAATCAAAATTAATGCCTCTGCATTTAAACTACTTAACGAGCTGAATGGTGTCTCCACTTATCACCCACATAAAAGCTCTCCATGTAAGACCATAATTTCTAACTTCTCCAAATTTAGTACAAGTTTGTTACCTTCCCAGTAAGGTGGTCGCTCTCAATGCATTCCCCCACACAGAAGGTTTCAACTTGGTTTCTCAGTGCAGAGGAGCCTCGGATCTAATCCATCACACTATTTCCTCTTCCAAAAACGTATGTCAACTCCCCTGGCCGGGTTGCCTGGCAATGAGCCATTCCAGATCACTCTGCCAAAACTCATGTGCAGTTTGGCAAGACCGACTCCAGTGTCATTTATATAGGAGTCTTTAGAATATGACGGGTCAGAGAAACGTTTAGGCAAGGGGTCCTCAGTGTCCGATCCTAGCTCCCTCACAAGTTCAAGATTGCCCTTGCCCACTCTTGCATTAAAATCACCTGCCATTAACAAGTCAATGGTGTAGGATTCCAGTTCTAATTCCTCAAGAAATAAAGTGAGTTGGTTTGAGTAGCCCAATAGTTTCTGCTTGTTAGAGCGAGGAGGAATAAATGCATGAAGTATGATTAGGACTAAATCTTAAAAACCCAAAAGAAATGCCTGGGCAATGTTATCCCATGTCTGGAGGGGACTCACTTTAAATTTAGTCTCCCTTGCACAAATAAAGGTTAATCCCTAACGGGCCCATGATGTTGGATTTGTGGACTAAAAGGGAAAATGATTTCTACCCCTCCAAACAGATTTCATAATGAGCCCACCTTTCCTCTAACAATATGATATCAAAAGACTCGATAACACCAATAATAATAATAATAGGTGGCTCCCAACAGAATATTAAAAACATCAAACATTAAAAACTTCCCTAAACGCGGATGCCTTATGATGTCTTCTAAACATCAGATAGTTGTTTATTTCTTCACAGGGCAGGTGCCACTACCGAGAAGGCCCTCTGCCTGGTCCTCTGTAACTTTGCTTCTCGCAGTGAGGGAACTGCCAGAAGGCCCTCGGAGCTGGATCTGAGTCTAAAGGCTGAACAATGAGGGTGGAGACGCTTCTTCAGGTATACTAGGCCAAGGCCATTTAGGGGTTCAAAGGTCAGCACCAACTCTTTGAATTGTGCTCGGAAACGTACTGGGAGCCAATGTAGGTCTTTCAGGACCGGTGTTATATGGTCTCAGCAGCCGCTCCCAGTAAACTTCACTGGCCTTTTCCTTCCATCCTGCAAAGTTCCAGGAAAGGATCTTATTCGCCTGGAACTTGGAGTCACTTGACAGTCAATCAATTTCAATGAGCTGATCTAGACAGTTATCCATGGCATAGTAGACATTGTGTGAGAGTGTGTGAGCTTTCAGGGTGAATAAAAGCCATTCTCCAAGAGGCTGGGTTCTATAGCCCCTCTCTGTGAATACTGAATAATAAAAAAAGCACAATAGGAAATCTGCCCTTGTCTTTATACTTTCCTGGGAAACAGCTGGGAGTCGCTGACAGCATCCTGACATATTTTTACCAATTTGCTTCCAAAGCAACACTACCAGTCTCCCACTAGTCCGTGGATGTAAAGTGTGAACTCGGACTGGAGCTCATTACTGTGAGTCTCCTTGTAGATTTTGTGTAGTTCTTCTGGAAGTTGTCCACATGAGCTGGAAAGCTGCCTGGCTCCCTCGACCCGAAAGTGGAGATGAGCACCACATGCCATAGTCAAATTCGGCTGGACTTAACCGCCCAGGGGTCCTTTACCTTTTACCAATATATAAATCCTGAATGCATTTCTATAGCATCCTCCACCCCTATTTCTGGCTTGCTGTACATCCATCATCACCTTCGATCAACCATGCAGTGGAAATAAGAGCTGAAGCCTGAGAGATGGGAGCCTCTCCTCTCCCAGGTGGTCCAATGGTTGGATTTGGTATAATGCAAAGTCCTGCATCTCCGAGGCAACAGCTGACCTGAACCATGTAGGGGGTGGGGGAAGTGGACAACCCCTTTTCAAGGATCCCTCTGTCGAAGAACATGGGAGGAGTAGCAGATTCCTCGCCAGGAGGGAGAAGCCAAGGCAGCCCCAGGATGTAGATGACACTCTAAAACTCCAAGTCTCTCTCTCTGTCTCCCCGCTGCCAAAGTCCTGCTGGGCTTCCCACCCCTCCCTGCTTGCTTCCATTCTTCCCTCAGCCCCCCAACTTCCTCCTCCACCCACCCCATGTGCAGGGGCCTCCCAAGAGGGGCGGGGAGGGGGGAGAGAGAGGAGGGTCTCTATCCAAGCCTCTCTCGCGTCCTTTAACCCTTCCATGAACTCCCTCTCTTTCTCTCCCCCACCCAAGTGGCGTCTCTACCTGACCTGAATTGCAGGATCCTGGTTCGAGTCAGGAGGGGGTCTCCCTCTCATAGCTGGGAGCCAAAAAAGGGGTACAACTGCTCTGCCACTGAGCTGCGCCCCTCCCGCCCCAGAGTGGCTGGGGTACAAATAATAAATAAATTATTATTAGCAAGCTCAAGTTCAAACACCAGCCCCTATTTTCAAAAGGCACCCGTAATGACGACAGTGGACTACCCTTTAAGGTTGTCGTAAATCACTCTTCCAAGCCCCACAACTCCGGTCTACTTTGCAGGGCTGTTGTAACGGGGACACCTTACCCCACGGCCCTGCCCCCCCCCAACATTGGGAAATGGGTGTGGAAATGACCGGACCCCCGCCTCCCAGCAAGGGATTAAAAGAGATAAAAGGGGGGGGGGAATGTAAGCTGTGACACCTTCGTGCCCCGGTGGACTTTTCCGGAGGTCGGAGGGGGGGGGGCGTCTCTTTCCCTGCTGTCTCCGGGGATCGAACCTGGGACCTTCTCAGGAAAGAAACAGAATAACTGATTTGGAAGGAGGAGGATTTGTGTCTTCTGGGAGGGAGGCGTCACTCATTCCTCCCCAAGGGTCAGTGAGCTCCGCTTCCTAGAGAGGCAGGAAAGTTGGGAGGGGGGATCCAAGGTTGGAGGGGGAGGGGCCTCCATCCACATTCCCAGAAGAGGAGCGGGTCTACGGAGGAGGAGGAGGAGGGAAGAAAGGTGCAAAATATATCTATATAATGTGGGGGGGGGGAGAGAGAGAGAGAGAAGGATGCGCTTTTCCCACCCTTAATCTGTAAACAGGGCAGCTGGGAAGGGAGGGCAGCATTTGGGGCGAGGGGGGGGATGAAAGGAAGTAGGGGAGTGCTCCCCTTCCCCCTTCTTTCTGTGGGTCAGTCGAGCGGGGGAGGGGCTGATTCAGGCGCTGCTGGGACAAAGGAGCCCCTCCCGCAGAGGGGGCGCGTCCTTGGAGACCCCCCAGCCCTTTGTATTGCAGGAAAGGAGATCGGAATAGAAGAGTCATGAGATGCTCAGCTGCCCTTCTCTCCCCCCCCCCCCCGGCGCTTTTGCGGGAATGAAATGGGAGGCCTTCCCCCAAGGGCTGGACTTGAACCCAGGCCCCAGTTCCGCGAGTCCCGGGTTCCCCCTGGCAGGAATCCCTGGGGAGCCGCGATCCTGGCTCCGCGCCCAGTTGTGCCTTGGAGGGTCCCCTTTGTATGGAGAACCGGAGAGAGGGAGGCCATGGAAGGGTTAAAGGAGGCGAGAGAGGCCTGGATAGGGACCCCCCCTCTCCCTCCTCGCCCCCTCCCTGCTCACCTGGCGAGGCCCCTCCGGGTGGAGAGGTGGGAGCCCTTGGGAGGGTGCGGCAGCCACGGGGGGGGGGACCCCTCTGGGCAAAGGGAGGAGGGCAGAGGAAGTTGGGGGGCTGAGGGAGGGAGGGAGGGAAGCCATCTTGGAGAAAGAGAGAGAGACTTGGGGGCTGCCTGCCTTGACTTCTCCCTCCTGCCCAGGAATCTGCTTCAGGAGTGGAGCAGGGGGATCCCTGAACAGGAGGCCCGATCCACCCACCCACCCACCCTCTCCTCCCTTGAAGCTCAGTCCCTGCCCTGCCTTAAGTCCCAGATCAGCTGCTGCATGGGGCGCTGGGGGCTATTATAGCCAGTCTAACCATTGGGGGAAAGAGGACAGGGAGGATGCCCACTTTATTATTTCCGCCCTTTGAGGCTTTTGTCATCTACAGTCTTACTCACATGCCTGTGTTTCTGTGGAGAAGCATCGAAAGGGTTCCTGCCCAGAGATAACTGTGCCCAACTCCTTCTCTCCATTCCATCAGGATTATTGCCACTATATCAGATCTCTTAAATCTGTGGGATTGAAGGGATTGGGAAGATTGTTATGGAAATGTGTGGGGTTCCCTTCCTCCCAGCCTGTGTAATTATTACTACAATTGTTGTTTTTATTTATTTTTGAATCTATTAGTCACTTTCTATTGCCCAGGGCAGCCCAAACTGACTTACAACCAGTTACAGGTAGGTAGCTGTGTTTGGTCTGCCATAGTCAAAGCAAAATAAAAAAAACTAAGTTTCTTCTTGGTATGAGCTTTCATGTGCATGCATGGTATTTGGAGAAGTGTGCATACACACGAAACTGATATGAAGAACAAACTTAGTTGGTCTCTAAGGTGCTACTTGAAGGAATTTCTTATTTTTTTATTTTGCTTTGACTTACAACCTGTTGTTGTTGTTCCACGGTGAGACTCCAAGGTCTTTTTAGCCATGTTTCCTGTATTTTGGGGGCAGAGATAAGGCTGTTCTCAGGGCCTGCTCCACCCTTGGGCAGCAGATGCAGAGAGGAGCAAGGAGGGGACTGAGCTGAGTGTCATTTGGCCAGTCCTGATTTAACCCTCTGTCCTCTCCTCCAGTGGAAGGTGCTGTCCCATTGCCAGTGTTTAAGACTCAATACAGCAGCCTCTGGAAGTCAATGGTGCAGGGTGATTTGGGAATGTGAGCAGTTGGCTGGAGTGCATCAGGAAGATGTTGGAGATCATTGAAGAAGGAGGAAATGAAATACAGATATTCAGCATTTTCAGAAGAGGGGGGAGAAGGGGAAAGTGCGTCCCACTAGATTGGACTCCCATAATCCCTGGCCATGGGCCATCCTTGCTTGGGCCGGTGGTACTTTACGCCCAACCACATCTGGAGGGTCAGAAATGCCTCACCTCAGCATAGAAGGTTCCTCTAGGGCAGTGGTGGTGAACCTTTTAGAGACCTAGTGCCCAAACTGCATACGAAAATCCACTTATTCATCACAAAGTGTCGAATGTTTTTGACCTTTTTTGGGGTGGGGGTCGCTGCAGTTCTTGCCGTCTCCCTCCCCTCCCTCTTCCCTACTCTCGCCAGGCGTGCTCCCTGGCTAGCTGGCTCGCTCGCTCTCGGGCTCCTGCAATGAGGAGGATGGAGCAGCCCTGAGGCCAGGTGAGCGGCGGCGGCCAGGAGGAGAGGGAGTGCACCCCCCAGCCAGCCAACCCAACAGCCACTGCTGCCTGCCTGCCCTGCCCATGATCTGATCCTGGCGTGGTCCTCCCATCTTCTTCCCTCCTTCCCTCCAGCAACGTCACCATGGCAAATGGGTGAGGCTGGGTTGGGCCTGGCGTGCCCTCCTAGCCCAGGTACACCCCTAGCCCAGGCAGGTGAGGCCTGCGGAGGATTGGAGTTGGGGGGGGGGAGCTGGGAACTACCACACAGCACTGAAAAAGTGCAGGGAAAAAAATCATGAGGGTCAAATAACGAACGCTGTTACACCCAATCGGAAAGAGACCAATCGCAGAACACAATCGCTGGCTACCAGCAAATAATAAAAAAAGTAAAAATAAGTTCCGTATGCCTGCAGTAGCATGGGGAGGAGCGGGAGCACAAATGTAAAAAACAACAAAACCACAGTGCCGATAGTGCGAGTGCCAGCAGTGAGGGCTCCGTGTGCCCACTGTGCACGCGTGCCATAGGTTCGCCACCGCTGCTCTAGGGCTCAGTGTTATTTGGGGGTTGGTGGATCTTAAGGGCTCTGGAGAAATTTCCCAGGGATTATGATTGGTATCCAGACCCTAACACTATAAATCCAAGGTGCCCACACTCAGCAGGGGGTCGAGGATTATTGTGCAGAGGATGAAGAACTTCATGATGGACTTAGGACCCTGATGAATAGTGAGCAGGTTCAGGGACATACAGCAGCTCCCTTTCCTCTGAGAAACCACTTTTTATAAAAAGTAAACCCCACAGTTCAACCGTATCCTGCGATAATGTTGGTTCATTAACGATTATTAAGGGTTATGAAAGGCTGATGTTGCATTACAATTATTTCATTTGCCTTTCCTAAAAATTTGGAGCATATGGAGGATGGGAGAGAATGTATGAGATGATTGATGTGTGTAATATTCCTCTGTTCTCTTCCTAGAAAACAAATAGGATTTTCTCCCCGTTCCCCTGGTTGAAAGAAGTCAATGGAGAAGGCAGTCAGAATTCTGGTGGGCCATGTTCAATACGAATAATGAAGATACCATTTAAATACATGGAGTGTGAAAATAGAGAGGATAAACCATTTGAAAGCATGGAGTGTGGAAAGAGCTACAGTCAGAATGGAAACCTTAGAATTCAACAACGGACTCACACGGGGGAGAAACCATTTAAATGCATTGGGTGTGGAAAGAGCTTCACTGAGAGTGGGCACCTTAGAATTCATCAACGGACTCACACGGGGGAGAAACCATTTAAATGCATGGAGTGTGGAAAGAGCTTCATTAACAGTGGAACACTTAGAATTCATCAACGGACTCACACGGGGGAGAAACCATTTAAATGCATGGAGTGTGGAACGAGCTTCACTACTAGTTGGAACCTTAGTATTCATCAACGGACTCACACAGGGGAGAAACCATTTAAATGCATGGAGTGTGGAAAGAGCTACAGTCAGAATGGACACCTTAGAATTCATCAACGGACTCACACAGGGGAGAAACCATTTAAATGTAAGGAGTGTGGAAAGAGCTTCAGTCAGAGTGGACACCTTAGCATTCATCAACGGACTCACACGGGGGAGAAACCATTTAAATGCATGGAGTGTGGAAAGAGCTTCATTCACCGTGGAACACTTACAATTCATCAACGGACTCACACGGGGGAGAAACGATTTAAATGTATGGAGTGTGGAAAGAGCTACAGTCAGAGTGGACACCTTAGAATTCATCAACGGACTCACACGGGGGAGAAACCATTTAAATGTATAGAGTGTGGAAAGAGCTTCATTGACAGTGGAACACTTAGAATTCATCAACGGACTCACACGGGGGAGAAACCATTTAAATGCATTGGGTGTGGAAAGAGCTTCACTGAGAGTGGCCACCTTAGAATTCATCAACGGACTCACACGGGGGAGAAACCATTTAAATGCATGGAGTGTGGAAAGAGCTTCATTAAGAGTGGAACACTTAGAATTCATCAACGGACTCACACGGGGGAGAAACCATTTAAATGCATGGAGTGTGGAACGAGCTTCACTACTAGTGGGAACCTTAGTATTCATCAACGGACTCACACAGGGGAGAAACCATTTAAATGCATGGAGTGTGGAAAGAGCTACAGTCAGAATGGAAACCTTAGAATTCATCAACGGACTCACACAGGTGAGAAACCATTTAAATGTAAGGAGTGTGGAAAGAGCTTCAGTCAGAATGGACACCTTAGCATTCATCAACGGACTCACACGGGGGAGAAACCATTTAAATGCATGGAGTGTGGAAAGAGCTTCATTCACCGTGGAACACTTACAATTCATCAACGGACTCACACGGGGGAGAAACCTTTTAAATGCATGGAGTGTGGAAATAGCTTCACTGAGAGTAGAACACTTAGAATTCATCAATGGACTCACACGGGGGAGAAACCATTTAAATGCATGGAGTGTGGAAAGAGCTTCACTGAGAGTGGGCACCTTAGAATTCATCAACGGACTCATACGGGGGAGAAACCATTTAAATGCATGGAGTGTGGAAAGAGCTTCACTGAGAGTGGAACACTTAGAATTCATCAACGGACTCACAGGGGGGAGAAACCATTTAAATGCATGGAGTGTGGAACGAGCTTCACTACTAGTGGGAAACTTAGTATTCATCAACGGACTCACACAGGGGAGAAACCATTTAAATGCATGGAGTGTGGAAAGAGCTACAGTCAGAATGGACACCTTAGAATTCATCAACGTACTCACACAGGGGACAAACCATTTAAATGTATGGAGTGTGGAAAGAGCTTCACTGAGAGTGGAACACTTAGAATTCATCAACGGACTCACTGGGGGGAGAAGCCATTTAAATGCATGGAGTGTGGAAAGAGCTTCACTCAGAGTGGACACCTTAGAATTCATCAACGGGCTCACAAAGGAGAGAAACCATTTAAATGTATGGAGTGTGGAAAGAGCTTCACTCAGAGTGGACACCTTAGAATTCATCAACGGGCTCACAAAGGAGAGAAACCATTTAAATGTATGGAGTGTGGAAAGAGCTTCAGTCAGAGTGGATACCTTAGAATTCATCAACGGACTCACACGGGGGAGAAGCCATTTAAATGCATGGAGTGTAGAAAGAGCTTCACTCAGAGTCGACAGCTTAGAATTCATCAACGAACTCACACAGGGGAGAAACCATTTAAATGCATGGAGTGTGGAAAGAGCTACAGTCAGAATGGACACCTTAGAATTCATCAACGTACTCACACAGGGGACAAACCATTTAAATGTATGGAGTGTGGAAAGAGCTTCACTGAGAGTGGAACACTTAGAATTCATCAACGGACTCACTGGGGGGAGAAGCCATTTAAATGCATGGAGTGTGGAAAGAGCTTCACTCAGAGTGGACACCTTAGAATTCATCAACGGACTCACACAGGTGAGAATCCATTTAAATGCATGGAATGTGGAAAGCACTTCACTTATAGTGGAGACCTTAGAATTCATCAACGGACTCACACGGGGGAGAAACCATTTAAATGAATGGAGTGTGGAAAGAGCTACAGTCAGAGTGGACACCTTACAATTCATCAACGGACTCACACGGGGAAGAAACCATTTAAATGCATGGAATGTGGAAAGAGCTTCACTTGTAGCGGAGACCTTAGAATTCATCAACGAACTCACACGGGGGAGAAACCATTTAAACCATTTAAATGCATGGAATGTGGAAAGTGCTACAGTCAGAGTGGACACCTTAGAATTCATCAACACACTCGCACAGGGGAGAAACCATTTAAATGTATGGAGTGTGGAAAGAGCTTCAGTCAGAGTGGGAAACTTAGAATTCATCAATGGATTCACACAGCGGAGAAACCATTTAAATGCATGGAGTGTGGAAAGTGCTTCAGTAGGAGTGGAAACCTGAATTCACACCATCAGACTCACACAGGAGAGAAACCATTTAAATGCATGGAGTGTGGAAAGAGCTTCAGAGTGGACGTTTACAAAACATCGAGAAACTCATACAGGGGAGAAACCATATAAGTGCTCGGGAAGTGGATAGAGCAGAGGTCAGCAACTTCCGACCCATGGGCTGGATGCGGCCCACGAAAGCCGTTTTACCGGCCCACGAGCCGTTCGCCAACTGAGCCGTCCTCTCAGCAAGCCCCCTGTCTATGGTGTGGGGACTTTCCAAGCAGCACCGGAAATTGGTTTCTCCCCCGTGTGAGTCCCTTGATGAATTCTAACTTGGCATTTCTAGATATCACAATTCCATTAATACCTTCAGCAAATCTGTAACCCTTTGAAAACTCCTGGTAGCCTACAAAAATTAATTGCATAGACTTAGGCTCCCCTTTCTTTCTCATTTGCTTTGGAATCTGTACCCACGCTTTAGAACCAAAAACATGTAGATGATCTATCTTAGGTTTCTTTCCAAACAATTTGAAATAAGGAGTAGTACCAATTGTCTGATGGAACAGCCTATTCTGAATATAACACGAAGTTAACATACTTTCAGCCCAATAAGACATAGGTAACCCAGCATCCTCCAACATTGAATGCATCATGTCCTGCAACGATCTATTCTTGCGTTCCGCAACACCATTTTCCTGTGGACTAAAAACATTACTTTTCCCATGCCCAATACCACGTTTCTGCAACCAATCTCTGAAAGCATTAGACATGAATTCACCTCCTCGATCACTCTGAATTCTTTTCACCTTGACAGAAAAAAACCTCTCCACTGATGCTACCCAGCTTTTGAATTTGGTAAATACATCTCCCTTGTGTTTCATGGGATAGGCCAAGAAAAACGTGTTGCATCGTCCACAATTGTTAGAGAAAAACGCGCTCCACCCCTGCTTACAGCAAATGGACCAATTGCATCCAAATGAACAAGCTGTAGTGGTGAGTCACTCACTCTATCACTCCTGGGAAATGGAACTCTGCAAATTTTGACTTTCTTACATATATTGCAGTCCAAATACTTATTGCAACTCTCTAGCTTGCATCCATCAGCTAACTCAGGCATTTTTAAAACACTTTTCCATCCAGCATGGCCTAGCTTCCTATGCAGTAAATGTAAACAGTTGTTGTGCATAGCTTTGTTGCTTAACACAGGTTGAGAATTACTGACCACTGCTGCAACTGAAGAACCAGCTTTAAGTTTAAACAAACCATCTTCTGGCTTAGCAGTGCCAAGAATCTCACCATTCTTTTTGATAATACAGCTGTTGTTTTCAAAATGAACTTTAAACCCAGCTTTAAGCAAACAATCAACTGACATTAAATTGCTTCTTAGTGATGGTACATACAGCACATTCTCCAGGTACTCACACAGACAAGGAACATATACAGAACCCCCTGAATGTACCTCAGAAGTTCTCCCATCAGCTAAAGCTACCTGACTGCTTTGTGTTTGGCCCTTAGAAACAAAAACATTCTCTGAATTTACAATGTGTCGAGACGCTCCTGAATCTACCACCCAGACAGTCTGTTTCTCATCAGCACACTTAACCACGGCAGTCACAAGTTGTGCTGACTTGGTGCGTTTGAAGAATTTCTTCTGTCTTTGCTGCTGCTCCTGTCGCTGCTGCTGCTTGGCCGCCTCCGGACACCCCTTTCTCAGATGCCGCGTGGACCCACAGCGATAGCAGCAACGCACAGCATAAGCAGACTCTTCACCAGACACCGCACACTGACGTTGTTGTTGCTTCCCTTCTGGAACGCTGCTTGCATTCTTTACAAGCCGACCGCTTGCCGAAGCCTCTGTAACTAACGACCTGTCCTCCCGCTTCTGGCATTCTTCCAGCAAACGCCCAGTTATGTAATTAACAGTCAAATCTTCTTCTTTCATCACTTCAAAAGTCATGACTAGATTGTCCCAGCTTTCAGGAAGAGAGCTTAAAATTATAGACACTTTCTCCTGCTGGTCTAATACACAGTCTCTTTCTTGAAGCGCTGCAAACTTCATCTGCAAACTGTGCAAATGATCTTGCATTGTAACTCCAGGCTGCAACATTGCTTTATACAACGCCTTGTGAAGAAACAGTTTGGAACATGATGTTTCACGCACATGAAGGTCTTTCAACGCCTTCCACACGCCTTTTGCCGACTTAATCCCTCTCACATGCGGTAACTGAGAGTCTTCCAGCCCCAAGACTATGGTGGCCCTTGCTCTTTGGTCTCTGTCCTGCTCTTCTTCATCAGGCTTTGCAGGTGGCTTATTTACTGCCTGCCAGAGATGCTCCCTCTGTAACACAGCCTGCATACGCTCAGACCATAGCAAGTAATTGTGGTCATTCAGACACTCAAACGCCATCTGAAACGGTTGAGAAGCCATCTGAGAGCAATGTTTCCTAACAACCCAGGAACCAGCTACTCACAGCTTCCGAGAGAGAACACAGGAATCCACAGTATTGACACGCTGCAGCTGTTGTCTGTCTTGCGCAGTTCCACGCGTCCACAGCTTCACCAGCTTCCGCCAATCACCAGCCACAATCTGGAACTTCCATAACCTCTTAAGATTTAGTGTCAGGAGTATAACGTATTCCTGGACACCGCAGAGTTAGACGCAGACTTTTCTGGAAGCTTCTGGCTGTTGTGGAATTGACTAGACAGCTCAACGCAGGAACTCAGGAACTCACTGGATAACTATATACAGTATTTATTGATTGAAGCAACTAGTATCCATAAGTTACTATGTACAGACTTTACAAAATAAAAGAAACAAAACATAAAATCTTTCCTCTCTGTCTCTCTCTCTCTCATCAACCTAACACCACACACTAACACCTAACACACCCTAACCACACAGCTCTCACACAGAGCTGAGTCTTATCAGGAACTCCACTGACCAATCACAAGGTCATTGCTAAGGGTCTGAGAGAGAGCAGATCTGGGCTTTCTGCCAACTAGTTAATTACTTAATTGCTTAGAGATAACAGCTCCATTTCTGCACGTAGGCAACTCTGAAATCTCTAACAGTAATGTTGTCTAGACATGTATTTAAAGTAATGAAGGTAACATTTCACCATAGTAAGCATAATATAATATTTAATATACTGTTTAAATGGAGGAGGAGTGTGTGAGCAGGGACGTAGCAAAGGGGGGCGTAGGGGGATGTCCAACCCAGGTTCCATAATGGAAGGGTTGACAAATAATCAAGGAACAAAATTTCCAAAGGTCTTATCATACTATACTAGGGATTATATATGAAATTTCATGCATATCGGTTAATATCTTGACCCTCCTCCACCAAAATAGCTGTTTACTTGGCTGTTTCCTATGTTGTGAAGGCTGAAAATTCAGTTAAGTGGAGGACTTAGTGTTCCCAAACCTAACCCTGTGGAAAGCCATCTAATTAGACTTTAATTTGATTCTGAGATGTTTTTAGGACGTAATTTAATTTTTGTTTGATTTTATACCAATGTTATGTATCTGATGTTAGCTACCCTGAGCCCGACTTCGGCCGGGGAGGGCGGGATATAAATAAAAGTTTTATATTATTATTACTTGTTATTATTCCTTTGTTAGAAAATATGAAATAACGTAAAACCATTTTTGCAGGGGGGTGGGAATCTGTGGGGCAGGTGACAAAAAATTTTCCGCACTGGGTACCACCTGAACTTGCTATGCCTCGGGGGGGGGGAGGTTGACAAAACATTTTTGCCCCCGGGTACCAATTTACCTTGCTGCTCCCCTGTGTGTGAGTCTGGAGTGTTGCTTCTGAATGAGGATGGACTGAGAGTGAGCTGGTTTTGGTGCTTGCTGGAGGGAGTTGGGAATGTTTGTTTCTGGGGATGGAGAGTTGCACAAAGTGGAGCTGAGACTGGGGGTGTTGCTTTGGAAGCAGAGTTAGATTAATATTGTAGCCACAGCAGCATAACCCCCCCCCCGACTGTTATAATTGCAATAATGGAACCATGAAGACACAGAAAGACTGAAAGCACCTACTTATATGCCCAAGGCAATCTTGAAACCCTCATCTATTCTTTTGATTTATAGATATATTGTGCATAGAAATATTTGGTGATTAACACCCAAAAGAACCAAGGTCATGAACAACACTATACCAAACACAAAAAGATCGTAACCGGCTGATAAAGTAATCTCAATTTCCCATCATTTTTACATATAAACAGATATAATATAGAACTCAAACATAATAATACATGGGTACAACTATTCAACTGCAAATGTATGACATCAACATGTGTCAATATGTAACACGAGGTCCACATAAAACAGATCAAGGTCCCAAGGCAGACAATATCCAAGCATAGATGTGAAAATTATAGTCTTGCCAGCCTCTACAACCTGCGTCATGCTCCACAATATCTATCACACCCCTCTGTGGCAACTTTCATGTTGCAGACTGGCAAGACTATAATTTTCACATATATGCTTGAATTTTGTCTGCCTTGTTGTCGTTCAGTCGTGTCCGACTCCTTGTGACCCCATGGACCAGAGCATGCCAAGCACACTTTCACTGCCTCCCGCAGCATCTCATCCTCAACTTCAGGATCTGTCCTTCCAGTGAGCACTCAGGGCTGATTTCTTTAAGGATGGATAGGTTTGATCTTTTTGCTGTCCATGGGACTCTCAAGAGTCTCCTCCAGCACCATAATTCAAAAGCATCAATTCTTCGGCGATTAGCCTTCTTTATGGTCCACATCTCACTTCCATACATCACTACTGGGAAAACCACAGCTTTAACTGTATGGACCTTTGTTGGCAAGGTGATGTCTCTGCTTTTTAAGATGCTGTCTAGGTTTGTCATTGCTTTCCTCCCAAGAAGCAGGCGTCATTTAATTTCGTGACTGCTGTCCCCATATTAAAAGAGGCCCGCTTCTTGCGAGGAAAGCAATGTAATGACAAGGGACCAGCCTTTAGGGTTGTCTTAAGTTCCTGCTCTAAAACATTTCCCAGGAAGAGGCTTTTTCAGAAATTGGGGAGTGGGGGGGTCGTCTTTCCCTGGCGCTGCCAGGAATTGAACCCATGAATTAATCACTAAATAAGTGGGAATACTGTATAGAGTTTGCTGGCTGGGAATTTCTGTTTGCAGGGAGGGGGAGGCGGATCTCCTGCCACTCCCCCTCCCTCTGAGTCAATGAGCTCCGCTTCCTAGAGAGGCAGGAAATTTATTTTTCTTTTTTGGGGGGGTGGGGGTGGGGAAGACTATTTGGAGGGGAGGGGCCTCCATCCTCATTCCCGGAAGAGAAGCGGACTTGGAGAAGAGGAGAAAGAGGTGCCGCATATTGGGGGGTTATTTGGAGTTGGGGGTGGGAGAAGGATTTGCTTTCCCTCTTCCTGAATCTACAAACAGGGCGGCTGGGAAAGGAGGCGGGAGGATGGGGGGGGGAGGAAAGCAGGGAGGGGCTCCGCCCTTTCTCTGTGGGAATCAGTGGGGAGGGGGGGCTGGATGCAGGCCATGCTTTTGCAAAGTGGGGTCCTCCTCCCCCAGGAGGGCTTGCATTTGAAGCGCAGAGATCAAGCGAGGCTCCCATGGTGGGGGGAGAGGAGGGGGGCGAAGACACTTCAGACAAACAACAAAAGGGTGCCCCCCCAGTGCAACTTAACTACAAAGGGATTTGCAGCCCCACCCTGTGCATGTTGACTCAGAAGTCAGTCCTACTCTCTTCAAACGGGTGGCAGCGGAAAAGGGTAAAAGGCGGATCTAGACGGATCCTCATGAATTCATATGATTTTTTCATTCAAATGAAAAAAAACCACCATGATACTGTAGACCACATCTCAGTCTATATGTAGCATCAAAAAAATCATGCACCCACTGTTTTGTGGGGCCACAATGGTGCAAAAACTTGTTTAAAAAACACGGATCCTCATGGATCCTCATGATTTCTGCATTGGGACACCCCAAACTCACCGTCAAATCACATATCATGTCCAGGGGCACAGCCTGCACCACAAAAATCTGGGATCCATGGCTTCCTCGCGACAATATGGTGCAAAAACTTGGTTTTGAAGCACGGATCCTCACGGATCCGCACCCTTTTTGCATTGGGCCACCCCTAACTAACCGTCAAATCACACATAATGTCCAGGGGCACAGCCTGCACCACAAAAAACACGGGTCCACCGCTTCCTGGCGACACCACGGCCCAAAAACGTGGTTCTGAAGCACGGATCCTCACGGATCCGCACCCTTTTTGCACTGCGCCACATCAAACTCACCGGCAAATCACACATCAAAGCCAGGGGCACAGCCTGCACCACAAAAAACACGGATCCAACGCTTCCTGGCGACACCACGGCCCAAAAACGGGGTTCTGCACCACAAAAACATAGATCCGAGGCATGGATCCACATGAATTCATATGATTTTTATATTGAAACAAAATAAAACCACCATGATACTCTACACCAAATACTAATCTATAGGCAGGACCAAAAAAATCACGTTTCCACTATTCCGTGAGGCCGCAATGGCGCAAAAACATGGTTCTGAAGCGCGGATCCTCACGGATCCTCAACCTTTTTGCACTGGGCCACATCAAACTCAACGGCAAATGACACAACATAGCCAGGGGCACAGCCTGCACCACAAAAAACACGGGTCCACCGCTTCCTGGCGACACCACGGCCCAAAAACGGGGTTCTGAAGCACGGATCCTCATGGATCCGCACCCTTTTTGCACTGCGCCACATCAAACTCACCGGCAAATCACACATCATAGCCAGGGGCACAGCTTGCACCACAAAAAACACGGATCCAACGCTTCCTGGCGACACCACGGCCCAAAAACGGGGTTCTGCACCACAAAAATATAGATCTGAGGCATGGATCCACATGAATTCATATGATTTTTATATTGAAACAAAATAAAACCACCATGATACTCTACACCAAATACTAATCTATAGGCAGGACCAAAAAAATCACGTTTCCACTATTCCGTGAGGCTGCAATGGCGCAAAAACATGGTTCTGAAGTGCGGATCCTCACGAATCCGCACCCTTTTGCACTGCGCCACATCAAACTCACCGGCAAATCACACATCATAGCCAGAGGCACAGCCTGCACCACAAAAAACACGGGTCCACCGCTTCCTGGCGACACCACGGCCCAAAAACGGGGTTCAGAAGCGCGGATCCTCACGAATCCGCACCCTTTTGGCACTGCGCCACATCAAACTCACCGGCAAATCACACATCATAGCCAGAGGCACAGCCTGCACCACAAAAAACACGGGTCCACCGCTTCTTGGCGACACCACGGCCCAAAAACGGGGTTCTGAAGCGCGGATCCTCACGAATCCGCACCCCTTTTGCACTGCGCCACATCAAACTCACCGGCAAGTCACACAACATAGCCAGGGGCACAGCCTGCACCACAAAAAACACGGGTCCACCGCTTCCTGGCGACACCACGGCCCAAAAACGGGGTTCTGAAGCGCGGATCCTCACGAATCCGCACCCTTTTTGCACTGCGCCACATCAAACTCACCGGCAAGTCACACATCATAGCCAGGGGCACAGCCTGCACCACAAAAAACACGGGTCCACCGCTTCCTGGAGACACCACGGCCCAAAAACAGGGTTCTGAAGCGCGGATCCTCACGAATCCGCACCCTTTTGCACTGCGCCACATCAAACTCAACGGCAAGTCACACATCATAGCCAGGGGCACAGCCTGCACCACAAAAAACACGGGTCCACCGCTTCCTGGCCGCACCACGGCCCAAAAACGGGGTTCTGAAGAGCGGATCCTCACGAATCCGCACCCTTTTGCACTGCGCCACATCAAACTCACCGGCAAGTCACACATCATAGCCAGGGGCACAGCCTGCACCACAAAAAACACGGGTCCACCGCTTCCTGGCCGCACCACGGCCCAAAAACAGGGTTCTGAAGCGCGGATCCTCACGAATCCGCACCCTTTTGCACTGCGCCACATCAAACTCACCGGCAAATCACACAACATAGCCAGGGGCACAGCCTGCACCACAAAAAACACGGGTCCACCGCTTCCTGGCGACACCACGGCCCAAAAACGGGGTTCTGAAGCGCGGATCCTCACGAATCCGCACCCTTTTGGCACTGCGCCACATCAAACTCACCGGAAAGTCACACATCATAGCCAGGGGCACAGCCTGCACCACAAAAAACACGGGTCCACCGCTTCCTGGCGACACCACGGCCCAAAAACGGGGTTCTGAAGCGCGGATCCTCACGAATCCGCACCCTTTTGGCACTGCGCCACATCAAACTCACCGGCAAATCACACATCATAGCCAGAGGCACAGCCTGCACCACAAAAAACACGGGTCCACCGCTTCCTGGCGACACCACGGCCCAAAAACGGGGTTCTGAAGCGCGGATCCTCACGAATCCGCACCCTTTTGGCACTGCGCCACATCAAACTCACCGGCAAATCACACATCATAGCCAGAGGCACAGCCTGCACCACAAAAAACACGGGTCCACCGCTTCCTGGCGACACCACGGCCCAAAAACGGGGTTCTGAAGCGCGGATCCTCACGAATCCGCACCCCTTTTGCACTGCGCCACATCAAACTCACCGGCAAGTCACACAACATAGCCAGGGGCACAGCCTGCACCACAAAAAACACGGGTCCACCGCTTCCTGGCGACACCACGGCCCAAAAACGGGGTTCTGAAGCGCGGATCCTCACGAATCCGCACCCTTTTGGCACTGCGCCACATCAAACTCACCGGCAAATCACACATCATAGCCAGAGGCACAGCCTGCACCACAAAAAACACGGGTCCACCGCTTCCTGGCGACACCACGGCCCAAAAACGGGGTTCTGAAGCGCGGATCCTCACGAATCCGCACCCCTTTTGCACTGCGCCACATCAAACTCACCGGCAAGTCACACAACATAGCCAGGGGCACAGCCTGCACCACAAAAAACACGGGTCCACCGCTTCCTGGTGACACCACGGCCCAAAAACGGGGTTCTGAAGCGCGGATCCTCACGAATCCGCACCCTTTTTGCACTGCGCCACATCAAACTCACCGGCAAGTCACACATCATAGCCAGGGGCACAGCCTGCACCACAAAAAACACGGGTCCACCGCTTCCTGGAGACACCACGGCCCAAAAACAGGGTTCTGAAGCGCGGATCCTCACGAATCCGCACCCTTTTGCACTGCGCCACATCAAACTCAACGGCAAGTCACACATCATAGCCAGGGGCACAGCCTGCACCACAAAAAACACGGGTCCACCGCTTCCTGGCCGCACCACGGCCCAAAAACGGGGTTCTGAAGAGCGGATCCTCACGAATCCGCACCCTTTTGCACTGCGCCACATCAAACTCACCGGCAAGTCACACATCATAGCCAGGGGCACAGCCTGCACCACAAAAAACACGGGTCCACCGCTTCCTGGCCGCACCATGGCCCAAAAACGGGGTTCTGAAGCGCGGATCCTCACGAATCCGCACCCTTTTGCACTGCGCCACATCAGACTCACCGGCAAATCACACATCATAGCCAGAGGCACAGCCTGCACCACAAAAACACGGATCCACCGTTTCGTGGTGATACCACGGCCCCAAAACCTGGTTCTGAAGCACGGATCCTCATTGATCCGCACCCTTTTTGTTTTGGGCCACCCAGAAGTCACCGGAAAATCACACATCATAGCCCGGGGCACAACCTGCACCACAAAAATCATGTTGCACCACATTAAACACAAAAATACCCTCTCCTGCACTGTTAATGTGACCACTGGAACGTTTTTATTAGAGCCAAGAGGAGAATGTACGACTATATATTGTACCAAGATATGGTTCGTCTTCAAGAACAGATCAAATTCATGCTGAAGTATTAAAGAAGAAGAGAAATATGAATCTGCTTGTTGTTGTTGTTGTTGTTGTTGTTGTTGTTCAGTCGTTCAGTCGTGTCCGACTCTTCGTGACCCCATGGACCAGGCCACGCCTATCCTTCACTGCCTCTCGCAGTTTGGCCAAACTCATGTTAGTCGCTTCGAGAACACTGTCCAACCATCTCGTCCTCTGTCGTCCCCTTCTCCTTGATCTTTCCCAACATCAGGGTCTCTTCCAGGGAGTCTTCTCTTCTCATGAGGTGGCCAAAGTACTGGAGCCTCAACTTCAGGATCTGTCCTTCCAGTGAGCACTCAGGGCTGATTTCTTTAAGAATGGATAGGTTTGATCTTCTTGCAGTCCATGGGACTCTCAAGAGTCTCCTCCAGCACCATAATTCAAAAGCATCAATTCTTCGGCGATCAGCCTTCTTGATGGTCCAGCTCTCACTTCCGTACATTACTACTGGGAAAACCATAGCTTTAGCTATACGGACCTTTGTCGGCAAGGTGATGTCTCTGCTTTTTAAGATGCTGTCTAGGTTTGTCATTGCTTTTCTTCCAAGAAGCAGGCGTCTTCTAATTTCGTGACTGCTGTCACCATCTGCAGTGATCATGGAACCCAAGAAAGTGAAATCTCTCACTGCCTCCATTTCTTCCCCTTCTATTTGCCAGGAGGTGATGGGACCAGTGGCCATGATCTTAGTTTTTTTGATGTTGAGCTTCAGACCATATTTTGCGCTCTCTTCTTTCACCCTCATTAAAAGGTTCTTTAATTCCTCCTCACTTTCTGCCATCAAGGTAGTATCATCAGCATATCTGAGGTTGTTGATATTTTTTCCGGCAATCTTCATTCCGGTTTGGGATTCATCCAGCCCAACCTTTCGCATGATGAATTCTGCATATAAGTTAAATAAGCAGGGAGACAATATACAGCCTTGTCGTACTCCTTTCCCAATTTTGAACCAATCAGTTATTCCATATCCAGTTCTAACTGTAGCTTCTTGTCCCACATAGAGATTTCTCAGGAGACAGATGAGGTGATCCGGCACTCCCATTTCTTTAAGCACTTGCCATAGTTTGCTGTGGTCGACACAGTCAAATGCTTTTGCGTAGTCAATGAAGCAGAAGTAAATGTTTTTCTGGAACTCTCTAGCTTTCTCCATAATCCAGCGCATGTTTGCAATTTGGTCTCTGGTTCCTCTGCCCCTTCAAAATCCATCTTGCACTTCTGGGAGTTCTCGGTCCACGTACTGCTTAAGCCTGCCTTGTAGAATTTTAAAATTTAAGCCTGCCTTGTAGAATTTTAAAATTGTAAAATTCTACAATGAATCTGCTTGCTTACTCTCAACTTATATCCAGATTCAAGAAAGACAGTTCAATCATTGAAAAGACAAAATTTGAGTCCATCATAATAGAGGTCTACCTTTTGGGTAAAATTTATAAACTATTGGACTTCCGGTGAGCGCCATTACCGATCGGCAGGGTTCCTTCCCAGTCTGGGGGGTGCCGACGTTGCCAGGCTTCTGGGGTACCGTTACTGCGATACGGCCCCGTTTAAACTGCAGATTGAGAGTTCTGCAGACTTGGAGATTCGGCTGATGCCCTTTGCGCCTCCTTTGCCCCCCGGTAAGCTCTAATAAGAGCTGCCGAGAGCGGGTGAGGTGGTAGGCGCGGGCGCTTGAATCAACCGCTTGCCTGACATTGTGAAGCAGCGTTGCCGGCGGATTAAGAGCGCCTCATCCTTCCTTAAATTGGATTTGAAAGTTTTGGACTCTGTAAGTAAGGAGCATTCATTATTTGAAAATTTTAGAAGATTTGGATCGGAGGGAGACGTAAAAAGGAAGTCCGTCTCCCCCTGCTTGCGATAGGACTGTTGTAACGGGACTTAATGTACAGCCGAGAACTTTTTGAAGTTTATAAAAAGTTTAAAGTTTGGGAAAAGCAAGCCCCCTGAGGGGTAAAACCCAGTGGGGGGGCAAGAAAGTGGGACTTAAGAGTGTTTTTGAAGGCGAAATTGAAAGAGGAAGCCCCACGCGCCCTCTGGAATACGGAAGCCGGGTCAGTCTGTGGGCAGCCATTGTGATGCAAAGAACTGAGTATACTGTTGGATACATTGTTTCCGACTTGAATTTACTGCTGCTTTGAAACCTGTGGAAGCCCTGGGAGGACTTTGAAGGGTTAGAAGGAGCAGAAAGCCACTTTGAAACACTTTGGATTTGTACAAAAACTTTTGGTAACTCTTTTGACTTTGCCTGAAAGTGAAACAAAATAGAAAATTCTTTCCAGTAGCACCTTAGAGACCAACTGAGTTTGTTCTTGGTATGAGCTTTCGTGTGCATGCACACTTCTTCAGATACCAAGCTCATACCAAGAACAATCTCAGTCGGTCTCTAAGGTGCTACTGGAAAGAATTTTCTATTTTGTTTCGACTATGGCAGACCAGCACGGCTACCCACCTGTAACTGAAAGTGAAACAGTACGACTTCTGTGGTTATCTATTGGGATTACAGACTGAACAGCAAGGGTCCCTCTAGTGGCCATAAAAAATAGTGCTTTTGACAGTTTAAAGTGATTTTTGGAGTTCTCAGAGCCTAGGAAACCATCTGCAGCTGGGTGACCTTGAGAATGGATGATGATAAAACAACACCAGCACAGACAGTGAAAAGAAGGGATCAAAGAAAAGGCTCTGTGAAATCTTTTGAGGAGCAAATTTTAGCACAGCTGGCAGTATTGACAGCAAGTGTGAATGCTAACACAGAACAATTGAAGCAAAATTCTCAGGAGGTGCGTCAGAATACACAGACACTTGACAGATTGGGTAAGGAGGTGGGTTCTATGAAAACAGAAATAAAGCAAACTAAGGAACAACTTACAGAAGTGCAAGTACAAGTCAATACTATCAAAAATGTCAAATTAAAGGCAGTGGATCAACAGCAGGAGGAATTGCAGATTCGGATGGCTATGCTGGAGTTGAAGGAGAGACAGACTAATTTGAGGATCAGATCGCTACCAGAACTGGAAAAAGAGGACTTTAAAACTTTTTAAATTGAAGAGCTGGCACAATTTTGGGATCTGGATGAGGAGGAGCTGAATAAAACGGTGGTGAGAGCATTCAGATTTGGTGGGAAAAGTAAGAAAAGGAAAACTGTAAATGACTGTATGATCGAATTTAGAACCAAGGAAGATAGAGATAAAATATTGGAACTCCATTACGCAACGAATTTGGTGATTGGCAACCAGCAATTTATACTTTTTAAAGACATCCCTCAACTCCTCCTTGACCTGAGGAAGAGATATACTGACGTGACCACAGTTTTGAAGAAAAAAGGAATCTTTTTCCGGTGGGAGTTTCCATAAGGCCTTTCCTTCAAGTATAAAGATTGAAAGATAAGAATAAGATCAGTGGAGGAGAAACAAAAGTTTCTGGATACATATTCAGAGGAATTTGACGCAGGAAAAGAACAAGAAGCACTTCTGGGAAGGTTGGGACTACCGTCATCAAGACCACCAGCTAGACCTGAACAGGACGACGACAAAGAGCTATTGGGAGCAACAGCACCGATACCTGACAAAGAGTAAAAATGGCGCTAAGGTTTTTGACGTGGAATGTAAGAGGTCTTAACTCAAAGGCCAAGAGGAACCAGGTAAATCATATATTGATTAAACAAAATTTGGATGTAATCTGTTTGCAAGAGACTCATGTTGTGAGAATCCACAGAAGAGTATTACAGAACAAAAAGCTGGGACAGGACTTTATTTCATCAGACAAAGTTAAAAAAAGAGTGGTGATATACGCAAAGGAAAAGTACAATCCAAAATTACTTTTCAAGGACAATGAGGGAAGATACGTGGCAATAGAAATAAACATGCAAGGAGAAAAATTCTTAATTCTGGGAATCTACGCACCGAATGATGCTAAAGTGGACTTTTTTAAAAGAATCCATGATACTCTATTGGACTATTTGGATTACAAAATTATCTGCATGGGAGATTTGAATGGTGTGGTCTCCACATTAATGGATTGGTCACAAAGAACCAAGTTTTCGAATGAAGGAAGACTACCAAAATCATTTTTTGAGATGACAGATAACTTGGACTTAATCGACTCATGGAGACTGCACAATCCTCTGGAAAGAGAGGCAACTTTCTTTTCAGAGGCGGTGTTGGCTTGGAGCAGACTCGATTATATATGGATTACAAAGGATTTGGCACCAAGAATCACTAAGGTACAGATAGACCCAAAATTCGGTTCAATTGGAATTAAAATTGACTTTGCAAGGTTCATTCAGATGGAGGATGAATGATTCGCTTCTAAGAAATGATAAAATTATTGAGAAGGCCCAAAGAACCCTAAAAGACTATTTTGAAATCAATTTAAATATGAATTTGGAAAAGAGGGTGATTTGGGACGTGAGCAAAGCCGTAATGAGAGGTTTTCTGATTCAGCAAAATGCGATCAGAAGGAAAGAACAAAATGAAAAGAAAGAAAGAATCTTGGCAAAAATTAAAGAGAAAGAAGAAAAATTGAGGAGGAAACCAAAAGACCAGCAGATACAAAAAGAAATCAAAGCGCTAAAAGTTCAATTTTCAAATTTGATAAATTTGGAAATAGAGTGGAAAATTAAATGGCTGAGACAGAGAACCTTTGAGTTGGCGAATAAATGCGGAAAGTTATTGGCTTGGCAATTGAAGAAGCGTCAGAAACAGAACACTATTACAAGTCTAAATTATGAAGGAAAAAGCATCGAGGATCCTAAGGATATTAGGAAATGTTTTCAAAAATTCTATAAGCAATTATATAAGAAAGAAAAACAGGATAGTGATTTGATCCAACAGTTTTTGGAGAAAAATGGAATGCGTAAGATACCAGAGGAAAAGAAAACTATGCTCAATCTCCCCATCACAAAGCAAGAGATAGAAGAAGCAATAAAGGATATGCAGTTGGATAAGGCTCCAGGACCGGATGGACTTACAGCAAAATACTATAAAGTTTTAAAAGATTGGATGATACAACCAATGATGGAGGTTTGCAATGAAATAATACAGGGGAAGAAGGCACCTGAGTCTTGGAAGGAAGCTTATATTACTCTGATACCAAAGCCGGACACAGAAAAAACACAAGTTAAAAATTACCGACCAATCTCCTTATTGAATGTAGACTACAAAATATTTGCAAGTATTTTGGCCAAGGGACTGAGAGGAGTGTTGAAGGAGTACATCCACAATGATCAAGCAGGCTTTTTGCCAGAAAGGCACCTCAATGGAAATATAAAGAATATAGTGGATGTGCTGGAAAGGTTAGAAAAGAGAAGCAATACAAGAGCTATTTTGATGTTTGTAGATGCGGAAAAGGCCTTTGACAACATATCTTGGAACTTTATGAAACAAAACTTTTATAAAATGGAGATGGGAGGTAATTTTTATGAACGGAATAAATGCAATATATCAAGAGCAGAAAGCAAAAATCATTGTTAACAGTGTGGTTTCAGAGGAAATAAGGATTGAGAAGGGAACAAGACAAGGGTGCCCCCTATCCCCATTACTTTTCTTTACGGTCCTGGAAGTCCTTTTAAATATGATCAGGCAGAATGAGAATATTAAAGGAATAAGAGTGGGAGAAAGAGAATACAAAGTGAGAGCGTTTGCCGATGATCTGGTCCTAACCCTACAGGATCCTGAAAATAGTGCAGTGTGTGCACTGGAAACAATTCAACAGTTCGGGCAGGTCGCAGGCTTCAAGTTAAACAAAACCAAGACTAAAGTTTTAACCAAAAATATGAGTAAACAAGAGATTATGAGATTGGAATCACAAACAGGGCTTAGCTTTGTGAAGAAAGTAAAATATCTGGGTGTTAATATGACTGCTAATAACATAAACCTTTATAAAGACAATTATGAGAAAGTCTGGAAAGAGATAAAGAGAGATTTAGAAATATGGACTAGATTGAAATTGTCATTATTAGGAAGGATTTCTGTGATAAAAATGAATATTCTGCCAAAAATGCTATTTTTGTTTCAGTCGTTGCCAATTATTGATAAGATGGAATGTTTTAAAAGATGGCAAAAAGATTTAACGAAATTTATCTGGCAGGGAAAGAAACCCAGGGTTAAATATAAGATTTTAATAGATGCAAAGAACAGAGGGGGATTTTCCCTGCCAGACTTAAGAACTTATTATGAAGCAGCTGCTTTTTGTTGGTTGAAAGAATGGTTTACATTAGATAATGCTGATGTATTAGATTTGGAAGGTCACGACAATGTTTTTGGTTGGCATGCATATTTATGGTATGATAAATGCAAAGTAAATAGTGGATTTAAGAAACATATAATTAGAAATTCTCTGTTTAAAATTTGGATGAAATATAAGGTTTTCTTAGAAAGCAAAACACCCAGATGGTTATCACCCTTAGAAGCTAAAGCACATAAAAGAGCAAATTTGGACCGACAATGGCCGAAATATAAAGACATTTTGATACAAGAAGGTCAGAATTTTATATTAAAAACTTATGAAGAACTGAAAGAACAAGTCACAAATTGGTTACAATATCATCAGATCAATGAAACATTTAAAGCAGATAAGAAAGTTGGTTTTCAGATAGAAAAATCCAAGTTGGAGACGGAATTAATAGAGCCGAAAAGGAAAAATCTTTCCAGAATGTATAATCTGTTATTGGGGTGGCATACACAAGATGAGTTGGTAAAATCGGCAATGGTTGAATGGGCAAAAGACCTGGGGCACAACATCATGATGGAAGATTGGGAGAGGTTGTGGAGTCAAAATATCAAATTCACAGTGCAGTTTATTAAGAGAGAACTTTATGAAGATGATTTACAGGTGGTATCTGACACCTGTTAAATTGGCAAAAATTTACCGTGGTTTAAGTAACAAGTGTTGGAGATGTAAGCAATCAGAAGGAACTTTTTTTCATATGTGGTGGTTGTGCCCTAAGGTGAAAGAGTTTTGGGGAAAGGTATATAATGAACTGAAAAAAAATTCTTAAATATACCTTTAAGAAAAAACCAGAGGCCTTTTTATTAGGCATTTTAGGTAAAGACATTTTGAAATGCGATAGAAATTTATGCCACAACAGCAGCGAGAGTATTAATAGCCAAGAACTGGAAGTTGGAGGAATTGCCTACTATTGAACAATGGCAGATGAAGATGTTGGAGTACATGGAGCCTGTAGAAATGACCGGGAGAATCCGTAACCAGAGAGACGACGTGGTGGAGAAGGAATGGGGAAAATTTAAAATGTATCTAAAAAAGTATTGTAAGATTCAAAATTAGATTTTTGTTTGAAGGAAAAGGATAGGCTGTCAAATATATAATGTGAATTAACAATACGAATTTTAGGAGAGTATAGAGTATAGAAATAGATCTGGAAATTGTTTTGCATTTACTAGTATGTATAGAATATGTGATAAATTTAAATTGGGAAGTTACGTGAAATATTTTTTAAGGGACGCAAATAAGGGGAAACAGGAGGAAGTCCATGTAAAGATGTGAGGAAAGTGGAGCTTTTTTAATACGAAAGTTTGTTTTTTGTTTTTATTTTTTGATAGATGTTTTGTATTGTAGTTTTAGTTTGTTTGTGTATTTTTTTGTATCTATTTTGTTGTTGTTTGTGGCGACGTCACGGCGCATGCGCTATGGAGCACCGTCTGCTCTTTGGCCGCCACACGCTTTTCTTCTCCCTTCCTAAAAAATGAAAAAAGAAAGGGAAGCAGCCGCTTGTGCTGCTTTCCTTTCCTTTTTCTTCTTCTTCAGGATTTTCTTGGCGCTGGCCCATTGCTGAGTGCGACGCACAGTGCATGCGTGCCGCGCCATAGTGGCGCTGGTGGGCGGGTCCCAGGCAGGCCGCGGGGTGGAGCGGCCCCGCTCCGCGGCTTGCTTGCAAAAAAAGAAAACAATGCCCAACCTGAAAAATACGGAGCAGATGATTCAGCAGGGGAAACACAGCCCAGAATAAGTAAGGAGGTAGTACAGGAATACTTGGCTAGTTTAGATGTATTCAAGTCTCCAGGGCCAGATGAACTACATCCAAGAGTATTAATAGAACTGGCAGAGGTGATTTCAGAACCACTGGCAGTAATCTTTGAGAATTCCTGGAGAACAGGCGAAGTCCCAGCAGACTGGAGGAGGGCAAATGTTGTCCCGATTTTCAGAAAGGGGGAATGAGAGGACCCAAAAAATGACTGCCCAGTCAGCCTGACATCAATACCAGGAAAGATTCTAGAGCAGATCATTAAGCAAATGGTCTGTGAGCACCTAGAAAGGAACGCTGTGAACACTAAAAGTCAGCATGGGTTTCTGAAAAATAAGTCATGTCAGACTCACCTGATCTCATTTTTTGACAGAATTACAAGCCTGGTAGATGAAGGGAACACTGAGGATGTAGCCTATCTTGATTTCAGCAAGGTCTTTGACAAGGTGCCCCATGATATTCTTGTAAAGAAGCTGGTAAAATGTGGGCTAGACAATGCTACCATTCAGTGGATTTGTAACTGGCTGGCTGACCGAACCCAAAGGGTGCTCATGAATGGCTCCTCTTCATCCTGGAGAGAAGTGACTAGTGGGGTGCCACAGGGTTCTGTCTTGGGCCCAGTCTATTCAACATCTTTATCAATGACTTGGATGATGGGCTTGAGGGCATCCTGATCAAGTTTGCAGATGACACCAAATTGGGAGGGGTGGCTAATACCCCAGAGGATAGGATCACACTTCAAAATGACCTTAACAGATTAGAGAACTGGGCCAAAGCAAACAAGATGAATTTCAACAGGGAAAAATGTAAAGTACTACACTTGGGGGGGGGGGATGATAGGTACAAATACAGGATGGGTGACACCTGGCTTGAGAGCAGTACATGTGAAAAGAATCTAGGAGTCTTGGTAGACCATAAACTTGACATGAGTCAACTGTGTGATGCAGAAGCCAAAAAAGCCAATGCAATTCTGGGCTGCATCAATAGGAGTATAGCATCTAGATCAAGGGAAGTAATAGTACCATTGTATTCTGCTCTGGTCAGACCTCACCTGGAGTACTGTGTCCAGTTCTGGGCACCACAGTTCAAGAAGGATACTGACAAGCTGGAACGTGTTCAGAGGAGGGCAACCAAAATGGTCAAAGGCTTGGAAACGATGCCTTATGAGGAACGGCTTAGGGAGCTGGCCTAGAGAAGAGAAGGTTAAGGGGTGATGTGATAGCCATGTTCAAATATATAAAAGGATGTCACATAGAGGAGGGAGAAAGGCTGTTTTCTGCTGCTCCAGAGAAGCAGACACGGGGCAATGGATTCAAAGTGCAAGAAAGAAGATTCCACCTAAACATTAGGAAGAACTTCCTGA